>NC_066619.1:227491201-227810644 GCF_025201925.1 Gopherus flavomarginatus | reverse complement strand
TACAGACACTACATCTGTCACTTACATGAGCCTCCCACATGTACTGAAGGTAGCTGGGGTGCAGAATGCTGATAGCATTGCTTAACCACAAGAGTGGCAGATCTCGAAACCTAGAGCATGCAGCACATCTCCTGTACTGGGTCCAGTAGCCAGTTTGGGTGCCAGAGCCACACCAACAAATTTTAAAACTACATTAACCAACCAAACAGAAACTAAAAGGGCACTATTTTCACACTAGACCACAAGACTTGCAGAAGTCCAACAGCTGGTAGGAAAGACCTGAGGAGAGGGTCAGGGGCAGCTCCACCCTTTATGCCTGCTTGCAATATGTGCTTGTGCCACTCTGATGGGTATCACCTAAGGGAACAACCTCTGACAAGTGTGCACACACACCTCCAGTGGAATGGACATGTGGCATCACTCAAAGAATATACAGACTCACACCCCTGCTCACATGTTTTCCATACACACATCTTGCAATGATTATAACCACTGGTGTGACACAGGCTTTCATTGGAGACCATTCTTTTGGTGAACCCAGGGGATCCCTGCACCCTACATTCTCCTTTGCCCTCTGGCAGTTGGCATCAAGGGGTCCTGGGGTCACAATTTAAGTTAGCCTGATAGTGCTAATGTCACTGAATGTGAAAACTCTCTGCATCTGCTTTCATGAATATTTTAAATATGTTTTTTCTTCCATCTAACTATGCACCATACAGGTCTGATCGAAGTATAATCTAGATCTGCAGGTCAATCTAATAGACCGACCACCATAGATGCCAACTTTTCTTGGTGTCAGTGGGTGCTCAACCCTCCCCTCACCCCCAGTCCCACCCCGACTCCATCCTGCTGCACCCCCTCCTGTCCCTACCCCGCCCCCTTCCAACCCCTTCCCCAAATCCCCGCCCTGGCCTCTTCCCTGAGCATGCCACATTCCCCTTCCTCCTGGCACTTGCTGCCACAAAACAGCTGTTTTGTGGCAGCAAGCACTAGGTGCTCAGGGGAGAAGCAGGGACACTACACACTCAGGGGAAGAGGTGGAGGTGAACTGGGGCAGATGGGGAGCTTGGCTGCCAGTGGGTGCAGAGCACCCATCAATTTTTTCCCGTGGGTTCTCCAGCCCTGGAGCACCCATGGAGTCAGCGCCTATGCCAACCACTCCATCCATCTAATCAATCGTACTGCTGACACTGCAGTATCTCCTATCAGCCTCATATATGCTGAATTGAAAAGACGTAGCACAGAACCCCATATAACCACACCTGAAACTATTCTGAGAGCACTGGACTTTAACAGTTGACCCAATATGACTTTCATAACAGAGAAATGAATAGAACTAATGAAATAAGATTGCTTCCAACTCAGCTACGGGTAACAAGTATGAACAAAACTTCTGTTATCTATCAAAGGCAACTGTACTAAATCAGAATGGACATCTGACTTCTGTGAACCACTAACTGGAAATGAGCCAGGTTGATTACACCAGTCTCCAAAGCACAAGCCATACTGGTTTTCTTTACCTCTTCCAAATGAGTTCAACTTGCAAATCTGTTACCTTGCCATGGTCTTCTCAGGTCACCTTACCCCAAAGTGGCAGCTATACAGCATGGTATTTGGTGAAGGTCCATGTGAAGACATTGAGCTTTGGCACCTTGTCTACCCATAGAGACATTAAAAGGTAGAGACTTAAAACCAATACCCTCCCGCCGCACCTGATAAGGGGTAGGTGTTCTTTTGCAGGTTGTGAGTTAAAACCTCTGTACCCAAATGAATGACACTGGTCTACAACACCAGTGGTTCTTGCACTTATGTGACATGGACCTGTAACAAAAAGTAATGGCTCATATGGTCCCATTTCATTCAGTAACAGCCCTACAGTACTACAGGTGCAGAAGACACTATGCAGCAAGATTTTGACTCAAGTCAAATTAAACCTACTTCAGTCAACAGGTAACTTCACAACTCTCTTCCTCTACCAGTATTACACATTTCAAAATGCAAGGGCTTATGTACCTACAAAGTTCAAATTGCTAACAGTACAGTACAAAACAATGAACCAATTCATCAGAGTCCTGAAATCAAGCTACAAGTACCCAAACTATCATGGTCCAGCACTGAAGCTAAAGGGCATCACTTTGTTCCTTTGTGCTGTAGAAAGTTAAAATTAAAATGAGCAGGTTGGTAATAGAAAAGCTTTGTTTTCCTAATACCACAAGTCATCTGCCCTTTGATACCAGGCTCACTTGTACAGATTTCACCACTGGCATGACAAAGGTTTGAATTTGAAAATTTTAAAAGCCTTTATTTAAAAGCCATTAAGATTGCTAAGTGGTATGGTTACCACTTTGTTACAAAACCCAAATGCTAGGAAGCAAGGAAACTTAGAGTTATATAATAAATCTTATACCGCTTAAACATATATATTGTTCGTATCAAGGAAACAAAATGCATTTTGGTGCACAAAATAACCCTAATTAGAATCCCCAGATTACTGGAGCTTTATGCATTTTTCTTTTCCTGATTTTAGCACCTAAGTTACTCTTTTAGGCAATAGAGTGCAAAATATCAGTTTTATTAATTATTTTACTTTGATGTCAAAGAAGACTTCAGGTGCACTTCATAGATAATTAAAAATACACCCCAACTACAAGCCACAGTAATAAACCAACTATGTACCACATACAAAAAGGAGCCGCATAGATAAGTTTCCCCACCTCTGCTCTCTCTAAGCCCCACTTCTTCCTCCCCAGGCATAAAAACCCCACAGGCTCAGCTAAACAACTAACTATGCAGGACTTACATTCAAGGCTGACCAACATGTGTAATTATCCTATGCATAATTACACTCTTTACAAAACATTTAGAGATTATGGGTGTATATTTGTTGAGTCACAATTAAGGTTCTTATGATAAGAAAAATGAATTTTTGTAATTATTTACACAGTAAGTCATACTTGAATAAGAACTACTGCCTTGCTTTAGTGGCTATTTTCTTTTAAATATTTCATGTTTCCTTATGCAGGTAAAACAAAACATTTTTTAAATTTGGCACATCACCATATTGCCAAGGTAAAAGGTCTGAGTGCTGCTAATAATTAATTGTAACTCCTGTGGATCTTCATCTCATTCAATGCACAATAGAGAAGTGCGTATCACATCTGAAGTTAAGTTAGCCAGATGGATGACAGCTTTGCTTTATTCCAATATTGGTAAAGTACTAAAAATCATGACCCACTAAGTGACAGACTAGAAAACACTGTCATTTGTTCCATAGCCAGCATCCAAAACTAGACCTTCCTGCTAAGCAACTGAACATCTCTCTGCTTTAGTTACCCCATCTGAAAAAATGCAGCTAGTAATGCACTTAGTGCTTTTTTCTATAGCCTTCTAATCATTTTACACAGACGAGCATTATCTCCCAATTTACAACTAGTGTAACTAGGTGCAGGAATTTGAGCAGATTTATGAGAGTGTCAAACAGTCCACATAATCCTTTGGCAGGGTAAACTCTTCCTTGGTGACCTCATCTTCAACAGACCTGGGCACATTCTCCCACTGACAAAATGGGAGTGACACTCAAAGTGAGCAGGAAAAGCAAGAAGAGTAATTTGGCAAATCCTGGAGTTTCCTTTCAGTTTTCAGAAGTTCAAGGGGAAACTCAGTACTTCAACTTATGGGGGAGAAGAGAGAAACAAAAGTCAGCCTTAAAATGGGAAGGTGACTCTAATCTTAAGTATTATGGAAAGAGGTCAGCTCCTCTCCATAAAAAGCCACAGCTGTCAATGGAAATGGTCATGAACTTATAACTCCAATCACTTAAGGATAAATCTATAAGTGACAGCTAATAGAAATCTTCCTTCAGCTCATTCTTTTAGCTGAAACCAACCAATTAAGGACTATATTTAGATGTAGTGCCCAATTTGGGGCTCATTGAAGTCTGTGGCCAAAAACATCCATTGACTTTAATAGGAATAAGCTTGGGTCCAAAACTCTCCACTACATAAAACTTCCCTTTACTACAACCTATTCTCTTCAAATTATGCCAGTGCATGAGATGGGACTATATTGAAAGTCTGAAGGGGTAGTTTAGAAGCTGTTGGAGCTAGTAGGAGACAGTAGACAAAAGCAAAAACGTTTCAAATAATTCTTTGAAGAGATGGAACAAAACCTGAAAGTTTTCAGAAGCACACTCCTTTACTGCCCTAGTAAATATGGCAATTCAGTCTAAACACGTTTAATAAGCCAAATTTACGAAAGACGCAAAATAGGGTTTATAATGAACAGCTGTTACAATCCTAACTATGGGAAAGTTACTAGCGCTCCACAATATTATGCAAAGCTTTCAATTCAGTTTATCGCGATTAAACCTCAAGCTTAAAAGGGGCATTCATGTCAATCATCGAATTCTTTAGTAAAATGAAAGATCAGGTATTTTATATAAAATAACTGATTAGGTCATTTCATGTTTAGGCAGCTTGTTAGGAAATCAGGTTGAGTCACCGCTAGCAGTCAGGCAGAGATTCCTCCCCTCTCCCGCCTCTTGTATTCTGGGGTTTTTCTGAAGGGTCAGAGATGGCCATAACTGGAGATGGGACACTGGATGGCATGGCCCGGTGCTCTGAGCACTCACTCAGCTGCTTGGCTGGCTGGCTCTTGTTCATATACTCAGGGTTTAACTGATTGCCCCATGTGGTGTGGGGGGGAGGAGGAGTGAGGAAGAAGTTCGCCCCCAGATGAGACTGTTGGTAATCTTGAGGTTTTTTCCCCCCTTCCTCTGCAGCATGGAGCGCAGGTCAGATTGAGATACACCCAATTCTCTGCCTGCCGCACAGCAGTCTCCTGTGGGCTGTAATATTTTGGTCAAATTTTAATTGTGTGTGCAAGTGCTGTTGGTGGCCTGAGATACAGAGAAGATCAGACTAGATGATGGAGTGGTACCTGCTGACCTTAAATTGACTAAGCACAGCCTTAAAGGTAATTTGAAGGTATGGATGGAAGTTAAAATAGGCAGGATAAAAAAACATTAAGTGTTAGTAGATAACACCATCAAGTTGCATTGTCCATTTCATTCAAGCATTTGGGACTGAAATTAAAGGACTGATGGTTCTCTATGGTTGCCAGATGATCAGAACTGGCAGTTCTGTAGTGCTGAGAAGATTTCACCATAAGAGTTATCCTGGTGCTTTTTTGTCATTACAGAATAGAATACATGATACTAGTCTCAAGAATAACTAGTATTCATTTCCATAGGATTTTTACCCAGTACAGTGCCAATAAATATGGCTGAGACACTCTGAAACAGATGTGTATGACAATAATTTGCAATATGCTATACTAACTTTTGAGTTAAAATAAGTATGTCATACTGATTACACTGAAGATTTTGCTCTATAGTTACTGCTAGAGTGGTATTCCTTGTCTTGTGAAATGAATATTTATTATGTACAGGTTGCATCATTTCTGCTATATTAAACTAAATTGGTCTCTGGTAGGCTTTTGGATTTGGTTAGTTTCTTGTAGCAGTTTGAGGCATTTTTGATAGCTGCTTGCTACTGTATCAAATGACTTTGCAGTCATTTGACTATCCTGTGTTTTAGTTATTTCTGAAAAGAACAGTACTAGAGGAAAGTTGATTTTAAAAAATATTCAGATTAAGCAGCAATTCCAAGGTATGAGCCTTCTGGAGATTGTGTGTTATTGTGCTTTGAAGGCAGTGCTTTGTTACCCTTAATGATTTGATCGATTCCCACATCACATGGACCATAACACTTGATGAGTGGTCTTAAAAACTAGGTTGTACAAACAAATGGTATCTGCCTAATTAAAAAGATTCTAGGTCTGTACGGATTTGTTTGCTTATTTTAGAGTTTGAGGGGGAAAGGTTTTGGGGGTTGCAATGGTCTGAAATTCTTGTCATGATCAGACTGCATTGGCTGTCTTGATATGAGATGTCATGTTTCCAGGTCAATTAATCAGCCACATACCATTTTTCTCTCTCTCTCTCTCTCTCTTTTTTTTTTTTTTTTAAAGCAAGCCAAAAGCAGGATACTAAGATTTTGTTTTGTGAAGACTTGTGAGACTCGAAGTATATGAATAATAAAAGGAACTGTGTAGTTTTACCCACAATCCTTCAAAAATTATGGTACTGCAAATCACTGTAGTTTTGCTGTCAGGTACCATAATTAGGTCCATCTGTCAAATTTACTGCTTTATATGTTTCTGTAAAACAAGGAAGGAGGATATATTTATGGTCCAAGACAGTCTTTCTCCAACATTCTTAAGGTGACAGCCACCCAGAGATGCTGATCTAAGCTGTCACACTAATCATGCATGAAAAGCATTAAGTATTTAAGATCACTTCTATTCACTGTCTTGGTAAACATGTTCTTAAACAGCTCAGTAATATAGAAAGTACATTTCCCTCTTCACTGATGAAAATATCAAAAGGATGATTCACATTTAACTCCTCTTCACTTACACATGCTGATTAAGACTTGTTTGCAATTATTTTAGATTGAGTAAAAGAGCAATCGGAGATATTAAAATAAGAATGTCTGAGGGAGAGAACTCAAGGATGATTTTTTTTTTTAAAAGGTTACACTATGCATGTAGACTTCAGATTTCACATTATCTCTAAGTTTTCTACAGTAGGTATACATACTGTAAAAAGAACAATGGCTTACTGAGAGACATTTTCACAAAATGAGGATGCAAATAGAGAATTACAAATCTGTGAATAAATTCTGATACCGTTCCTCATGACAGAAGTTAAATCCTATTTTCCCAGAGGTTCTGAATCTGATCTGTGAACTGCTGGTGGTCTGTGAAGACGTGGCATATCAACTGGTACTGTCTCCTTTTTTTTCAATCTGCTAAATCATATTAAATATTACTTTATTACTACAGCTGTATAAGCAATTAGCATAGCTGTCACAAGAATGTTGCACTCATTAAAGGGAAGGAAAGCCATCTATGCGATTGCAACTGGGAAGGGTCCATGATAATCTCTATTAAAACAGAGTCCTCCCTGTGAAAATATACTGCAATCACCTGGGCATGCTGTGAGACCCAGGGAAGAACCTAATTTTTTTTTAATGCAATGAAAATCACAGCATTAGGAGACATGCTTGCTGATGCTGCAGCAGTATAAATATGCTTATTCTCAATGATCTGAAAAATCATTGTTATGTATAGGAGGATCATATGCATGAATTTTATTATGCTGTCACCCTTATTTCAGGGTAAGTGGCCCACAACAAGCTGTATCTGCTCTCAAGTTGCATAAAAACATAGTTGTCAATATATTATGCCGTGTTAACAGTGGTAAAGTGCTCATGAATGTATATACTACCACCACCCAGTATTGAATGTGAACTAGTTTAACACATTTAGCACTGGTCACTCTTTCTGCTGGTGCATTTATATGCTCTGCTGTTTGTTCAGAAGCACTGATGTGACAAGAGATGAGAAAAGTGAGAAGCATGCTCTAGCTGAACTTTGACTACCATTCCAAGGGCTGTGGGTCATACCTGAAAGCATGAAAGACAGACAGACAAAATCTCTTTATAGGGATGTTTGTTTAACTAGGACATGTGGCCAGCAATACATTTCATGTACTATATTCAATAGCTTTTATGATAGGAATATCTGGAGGCAGATTTTATTCACATGTCCACTTAATGCTAACAATTAATTAAAGATTATTTTTAAGACTGCAATATGATACTGGAAATTTAAATTGATTACAACTAAAGATTTACTGGGTATATTCAAGGCCCTTTATTTTTGCTTAATGTTTCCTGGGAATTTATTGGTATTTATTAAAAAGAAACTAGTGAAAAATCAGTGCAAAAATAACTCAGTTATTTGGGTAAATACTAGGGTTAATATTGGGGGACAGGAAGACAAAAAAAGAAAATGAAAAGAAAATTTAAGATTGACTGATTTCTTGCATTATTGCTAGACCTGTACTTCCGGAGACATGCTCCCTGTGAAGACACCAGATTGTAACATTCAGATAAGTGGAACAGATATGGAAATTTATCCATTAAGAGTCTTGCAATATCAAGTTACATTAAAGTTATCTTGTGATTTACATTACATACATGAAAGTCTGCTTGGAGATTCTACGTTGCATTCAAACTCCTAACCCATTTTAGCATTAAGTGGGAGCTGAGAGAGACAGACATTAACTTGCCAAGAGATGGCTAGAGGAAGAAAAAGAGGCCATGATAAAATGTAAGCAGACATAGGAAATGCCAGGAGCTATGAGAAAACAGTGACTAGTAGAGCTAAATGGCCTGTCAAGGAGAACGAGAGATTCCACAAGGTGTTAGAAGAGATGACTGGTGGCCAAGAGAGAAAGGAGATGCCTGGGAGGCAAAACTAGACACAGGCAGCTGAACAAACATGTATTTGGGGGGGGTGAAGGGGGAGAGAAGATGGTCAGAAAGTGGGGGTGAGAAGATATTTTTTTAAACTTTCCCCTGGCTAATATAGACCCCATATATAGCAATTGTTCCACAAAAGGAATTTCACATACAAAAAACCCAACAGCATCCATAATCATTTATATATTTATATTTACTAGATAAAAACATGTGACTTGTTGCTTAGGAAAAAATACACTGAAGATAAATCAGATTGCATTTCTTTAAGAAAATTTTCAAGTATTTTTGCTACAATATATTGTAGCTAGTCATAACAAATGAGAACACCTGCACTTCCAACCACATTGATATTAGGGCTAAAATTAAAAAGGATTTTCTTTAAGCATGAAATTTACTCTCCCTACCTACAAACCATCTAAAATATTTTTATATCTAACAGGGATATTAAGATACATTGTAGTCAGGCAAAATTACATAACTCAAGAAAAAGCCATAATCAAGTATGATTATGTACCCTTCCCCCCCCCTTTAAGGGGCAGAAAAGTGAAAATATCACAGTAATTATTTTTATGTTATGAGTAAATACAGAGACACTAATGGCGATCAATTTCCAGATTCTATTTCAGGATCTAGAGAAACGTATCAATTCCAATTCTGAATTCCATAAACAAATAGAATACATGTTTTCCAGATGAGCAGTTCTCTCTCACACACACACGAAAAATGCAAGATCAAACTGTCCACTTTTATAAACCAGGACTTTATTTCTATAAAAGCTTTAAGTTTCTATGAAAAATGAAATGTTTCATGCCCAGAATATATTTTAAATAATAGGCAGCTGCTGAGGTAAACAAGATGTCCCCCAGGCACACACTAAGTACAAGGTTTAAAAACACAAACCTGTATGAAATATAACTATGCTTTTCCTATACCCAGAAGGAAGTCGAAGGTTTCGGAGCAGTCCCTTTGCAGTCAGTCGCACACGCATATTGGATAAGGAAAATTTTGGGGACCATAACATGTCTTCAGAGCAATTGGAAGACAAACAAGAAAGAAACAGCCTCCATATACTGTCACATACTATATATTTAAATTCACCACTGATTGAGGCCAAGCTATACTTGGCAAGGAAAACAAGACTAGAAAGTGAATATTCCTCACTCCTTCACTGTTATTCCATATTCACAGACATAATATCCACAATGCAAATGCTGCTGGCAGCCTCTCCCCCCACCAGATGTTGCAGAAACAAAGCTTGTCCTCAGAATAAAACCTTCTCTTATTGATTCAGAAGACCAGCAGCCTCTGAATTACATCACACTGTTCATGCTTAATCTGTTACCCAACTCAGTGGGAATGAAGACCTAGCAGGAGGAGGAGGGGAAAGTGGGTGGTCTCCAAGCTGAATATCACCCAATAATGTCACAGATCATTTAATTGTACTTCAGAGACTGTTCAGGAATATTAAAGTAATTTTCTCCTTAAGGCATATTTTAGTTCTCCTCCCCCCTCAGTATAATCAAGACTTGTTTCATTCATCTAATTCTGATCCCATTCTGACCATTTTCTAATTGACTTGAATTTATCCCAACAACTTACTTTAATTATGTTTCATGTTTTCTAACAGAAAGCTTCTTTTAACATATGTTGAATATACCACCACATCCATAGGTAAATCCTTACAAGTCCACATAAAATAATGCTATTCTGTACAGACTTTAATATTTAGAAGGCTCCTAAGTATCATTCAGTTTTGTGGCCTGGCACTGCAAATTTCAGTGTACTGGGATAAGATCAAGGGAGTACTAATCTTAATTTAGTGTATGACAGACTCTGGACTTCAACAAGAAACCAGTATTTCTAGATTCAGCTGTAATCTGATAACTGATTCAAACACTACTGTAAACCACCATTATGCAAGTCCTTGCACAACATGCTGACTTAAGTATTTAAATAACCCAAAAGGTTTATATTTTTCCACTCATTTATGATGCAAGTTATTAAATCATTCTACCTTTAAGTAGAAAGAAATGCCGTCAGATTTCTAGGATCGTAACAGCCAAACAGAAAAAAAAATTTTTTTTAATCTGGAGTTGAAAGCTAGAAAGCAGAGAACAGTAGTCCAACAGGATTTACTAGGAAATCAAGATAACAGAAACAAAACAAAACTAAAACACGCTTTTTTGTGTCTGAAGTTTAACAGATTAGACTACTGGTCTCAGGCAATTTTTCACAATCAGTTTTCAGCATCCTCAGCCCACATGGCTGAGAGATGCACCTTTCACAGAATTTCAAGAGCAATGGCCTCTTTGTCTCTTAAGAGATGGATGCCAAAATAGCTGTGTGTGTTTCTCCTTGTATTTCTGAAAACTCACTGTTTTGTTCCTAGAGTCAGGATGACTCATTGCTGTTCTCTTCCTGTTGACTATGTAAATAGGACTTCCATTGCTTAATTTACATTAGAGACAGGGAGATTTTTCTCTCTCCAGACAGGTGGAATGGTAACTAACTATTTTTCTTGTTTGATCAGAGACTTTAAAAGCATAGTATCTGTAAGTGTCCATAATTCCTCATCTATAGTGTTAATCTATATATTTCACAGTTACACTAATCAGCAAAAGACATTTCTCGATACACGTATAGTACAACAACATTGTACTTGTTATTGTAATGGTACAACAACATTGTACAATCAGTTGATTCAACTGCTTATTCTTTAGGGGTTCAACATCCTTGTTCTCCTTTTGCGGTGTTTTGGACCCTGACTGTCAGTTTCCTTTTGCAACAGCACATTTTTATATGAACATTAATTCTAAAACTGAATGCTGCTCAATACTAGATTTACACTGGTCACCTTCCACTTGCAAGGAACACAATCGGAGATGGCATTTTGTGACAAGAACATGCACAGTCTACACCCAAGGGTAGCCATGAGGATTACTGAGCAGCCCTCTGCTATCCAATGAAGGATAAGGAACAAAATATAGAAGGACACAGGATAAGAAAAAAGTACGGGACACAACAAAGGGCAAAAAAACAAAGGGGATGAAACCGAAACCAAAACCAGAGAAGGGGTGCAAAGAACGTATGTAAGAACAAAGAAACCTTTAAAATGGGACAGGGCTGCTGACTTGAGGTAGACAGCAGAAATACCAGCAAGTCTTGCTTCTGTTTTTCCTGGGTATAGTAGCTGGTTATTAGAGACTAACAGGGCTAGGCCCTACCAACACCACCTCAACTGTAGTAGAGCCAGGCAAAATGTTTCTCAACTGTGTTCCACTTATCGCTTTAAAAAACAAAACAAAACAAAAACTTACAATTGGGAAAGGAAAGAGCACAGATTCACTAAAGAGCCATCAACTACACTTAACTTGCAAACAAGTTTTTAGCATTACCGAAACCTAGCTGGCAATATCTAGCTGATATAGAAGCAAATAAGACTTCTGTTAGCTGTCATTTGTCATCAAGTCTTCTGAAACTGAATATTCAGGATAAAGTCCCAAGTGGTAAACAGATTCATCTTCCATCCATAGATTTCAACATGCTTTATGAACAAAGTTAGTTTCAACACTTTGTGAGGTAGGGAAGTATTTAAGATGCCATCAAGGTTTTCCACCTGAATCCACATGTGCAATTTAGGAGTGGGGACCCCCCCTCAACTGTGTTGACCCTCTGAAGTTAATTACTGGTAGGTGTGCCTGGCATAGTTGCTGGTGGGGAACAATACCTTATGTTTTACTGTCACCAAGGGCTGGTCTACGCTCCCTCTTATCAGTGCAGTTAAATAACTGCACACCCTTATATGGATACATTACATCAATTTAAAAATTAAATAAATTTCTTTGGACAAGTCAAATATTAAACCATGTTTAAATCTGCTTGCGAGTCCATGCACAAAGTGACATTGGTTTAACTACACTGATGCAACTTTCATTAAGAGAAATGTCTAAGAAGGCAGCTTGCTGCTAAACTGAGGATTGGTATCAGAGGGGTAGCCGTGTTAGTCTGGATCTGTAAAAGCAGCAAAGAGTCTTGTAGCACCTTATAGACTAAAGTAATGTAATCTCTCCACTCCTACTCAAGATTCCCTTTTTATACACCCATGAATCACATTAAACCTTTTTGGCAATAGTATTGCACTGGAAACTCGTGTTCAGCCATGACCCCCCAATTTTTTCCCCAACAGTTATTGCTTCCCCAAAGTCCTCCACCCTGCAAGTATGGTCTATATTCTTTGTTCCTGCATGCTTACACTTGCGTTTACTGAAACTCAGTTTTCTTGCACCCAGCAATCCAGATTGCTTTGCACCAGTTTCCTGTCCCTGTTGTTTGGGTTAGTGGTAAAACTAAGAAATGAATATTTTCTTTTCTTATAGGTCAGTGATAAGTATTATCCAGCACAGGCTCAAGAACCAATCCCTTTGGGATTCAACTCAAAACACTACTCAACGATTCAGGGATGCTGGAACAATTTTGATAGTGGCTGTGATGAGAATCATTGACCAAACTGTAAACCTCTTATATAATGGAAACCACTTCAAGCCAGCAACTATAATGAATCTCCATTTATAATTACATTTTGAGATCTCTCAGCCACTATTATCCATTCAACATGTGCCATGTTGATTTGGTATTTATGATGCTGGCAGACCTGGTGCCAGCTTATGTCAAAGCCCCTAGATCTCACTGGTTTCCAGCTATGCATTTGTCAGTATTTAATTTGGCTCACCTGCATGCTAGTGTTGTTAAAACTGGTATTAGATTCATAGAGACGATGTGTTTAGTGTTTGGACTTCAATAAATGTTTTGAGTTGCTGCATACATTCATCTCACTTATTATATCTGTATCCCATGTTACAAGGTAATCGTTAACTGTTCCTTCTGTTACTATGAAAGTATTTACTATGAAACTAGAAAACCCCACACTGAGGAGAGAAGCATTACCAAATGTGAAATACTAGTTTACCACAAGAAGTGTTATCTCCTGCCCCATACAATGCTTATAGACACCAGACAAGCCACTCTGGAACATCATCGGAAAAAAGACTGTTTATTTTTTCCCCACACCCATGAAGCGAGGACAAATACTCGTCCCATGACAGCTTGAACTCGGGGGGAAAAGAATAAAAATCCCTGTCAAGAAGAAATTGTCATTATGCTGCTTGGAATTTGGAAAGGACAATAATTATAAAGCAAAAGGAAAGGATCCTCAAGCTGCTTAGCCCTAAAGGACTTGTAGAGCTTGCACATCACAACAGCTTCTACTACTTTCTGGACCTTAAGACTAACTCATTTGCGTGTATATTTACCTCCTTTAACATTGTAAATCTCTCTCATTTCCTTTTCTTAAGGAATCTTTAGTTAGTTAATTGTAGTATTGGCTACAAGCAGTGTCTTTGGTGTGTGATCAGAGGTGCAAAAGACCTGGGGAAAGTGACTGGTTCTTTGGGACTGGGAGTATTGTTGGGAATGGAGCCTGAAGCCCTAGGGCTAGAGCCTTCCACCCACCACCCAAGGGTGGAATCCTGACCCTGGGAAGGTGGGGAACTCATTGGCTGCCTGCTCCTCCAGCTTGTGTCTCCAGAGGGGGACAGGGCCCAAACACTACTGAAGGCCTCCTCTCCTACCATTGCAGCCCAGGCACAGCTGTGGCTGCAAGAAAAGCTCTCTGGTGGCTGCATGTGGCCACGGTAGCCACATTTGAGAAACGCTGATTTAGGAAGTGGTGTCTAAATCTAAATGCCAGCACTTTCTATTCAGAATCTCAGCTTCAATTATTGACACAATAGCAGTCTACCTATCTGCAGAATTGCTATTGTGAACTAACATTAGGTTTTTAAGTTGTATCTAGGATTTCTGAAACAAATTGCTCAAATCAGTAGCTACACCACATATACAAAAATAGCACTGGAGTCATTCCTTAACTGCACTTTCACATTAGACGGTGCTTTGGCTTAAAATACTGTACCTTCTTCTACATATCCCTCACCGATCCAGCATTTCAGTGTGGATAGAGTGGACAACTCAAGGTCACGGCTGTTTTCACTCACAATATTTAAAAGGTCAGTTAATTCTACAAATAGATAGCTAAATGGAAAATTATGCCATGCAGCAGATAAGAACTCTGAATGCAGATTTTAAAATGAGACCTTTTGTGAGTGAATAAGCATATCTAGGCAAAAGTTACACTTCAAAACAGTCACCACGTGCAACATCCTTAATAACCCACAGCTAAGCTCCAGTGCAATAGGTTTTATAGTTTCTCTAAAATACCAGTGATTACCATATGAATCCAATTAATCATTGCCAAATCCCTCTGCCCTTCACAAAAGCCCCCACAAATTAATAGATTCATAATATTGTACCCATAAATTGAGATTAAGTCCTTGCTGAGTCCTAGAAAAACAGTTCTTAGCTAATGGCCAAAAACCCAATTGTTTCAATTTTGAATAAAAAACAGAACCTGAATCCAAGCCAGCCCTGGATTTTGCCACTACTCATGCTCCACGTTAATGTACTTTTCAATTAGCTGCATTTACACAGAGGGGGACTTTTTTTAAAAAAATCAAGCTCAGAATTTTTGAAGTATTTACATTAGCAATAGAACACATTATTTGTATAACGTTCTCTCTTTAAATTGTTCAGCAGGTTGAAAGATTTGACAAGCTCTGTGTTCTTAGCAGAGACTGGTGTTAAACCTCAAGTTCACAACTTCCTTTAAGGAACGTAAATTTTATTTTCAGCATAGCAATAAGCCAGTGTTGTAAAACACTTGGCTGTCAGGCAAAATCCAGTTTGTTTGAAGAGCTCATCATGACTGATTTAGATTTCAGAGAAAAACCCTTACTTGAAAACAATTTAGTTCTTGCGATTGTAAAAAAAGTCTTCCAAACATGAACAAAGGGTAAAACCAGTGCAGTGATGTCTTCTCAAATCTGCAGAGTGCCTGAAACTCAGATATCAATACCCAACTGATGAATAGGACAATTAGTTTATATCTAAATAATGCCCCAATCTGGAGTATGAATGAACAACATATGCAAACAGTCAGAAGATAAAAACTCTGTTCTAAAAAAAACCAAACATTTTTCCTCCAGCGACATTAAATGCAGCAGTAACTTCCCTAAGTACAAGTTTTATCACCACAGAAAGATCACAATCAACCTATTATCAGTAGGAGACTTTCTGTGAATCTGGCAGATTACAGGGTCCTTATGCCATAGATCAGGGGTGGGCAAACTATGGCCCGTGGGCCAAATCCATCCTGCCAGCCATTTCACTCTGGCCTTCGAGCTCCCTCTGGTGCTTGCCCCACTCCGGTGCTCCAGTGGGGGATCAGGGTTGGGGGCCACTCTGCGCGGCTCCCGGAAGCAGCAGCAGCATGGCTGCCCTCTGGTTCCTACATGTAGAGGCAGCCAGGGAGTTCCGCATGCTGCCCCAAGCGCCACTCCCATTGGTCAAGAACCTAAGCCAATGGGAGCTGCAGGGGTGGAGCCTGTGGACAGGGCAGCATGCAGCAAAGCCGCTTGGCCCTGCCTCTGTGTAGGAGTCAGAGGGAGGGACATGCCTTTGCTTCTGGGAGCTGCTTGGGGTAAGCGTCACCTGGAGCCTGCACACAAGCTAAGAGCCCCTACACCCCCAACCTCTCCACACCAGCTCTAATCCCCGTCCCACCCTCTGAGACCTCGGTCCCAGCCCAGAGCACCCTCCCGCATCCCAAACACATCTCCTGCCCCACCCCAGAGCCTGCACCCCCAGCCAGAGTCCTCACCTCCTCCCACACCCCAACCCCAATATTGTGAGCATTCATGGCCCGCCGTACAATTTCTATATCCAGATGTGGCCCTTGGGCTAAAAAGTTTGCCCATCTCTGCCATAGATACAGCATACGGACAATAAAAATGTTACTTGGTCTTCACTGAGAGTGACACCCGCACAGTCGAGTCAAGGACGGAGGTCTAAAACGTCAAAACAAAAAGCTTTACTTAAGAACTGCAGGCTACTTTAAAAAAATTAAAAAAAAAAAGATGCTAGGCCTCATTCTGCATGGCACTAGCTGGCTTTGGGCATTCAGTTATTCTGAAGAAAGATCATGTGACTTGAAGCATACTACAGAACATCCAAAACAAAAGCCCTCAGCATTCCTCACATCATTTTTTTCACTTTGATATAGCTCTATGCAATCTGATCAAGAAGAATGAAAAACAAAATAAGTAAGCTTCTGAAAAAGCAAAAAACATCATTACAAAGCTTGCGAGCATAAAATGGTGCATGGTCCATAATTCCAAAGGGCAGAAAATAAAGTGTTTAACTTGAGGATCAACTTTCACTGGCATGTGATGAATTATACATTTCTGTGTATAAAGTGTGGCTCACTTGTTAGCAAATGAATGGAGAAACTCATTCCCCCACCCCTCCCAAGATCGCTATTCCAGTCCAAATGCATAGGTTTAATTGCACCCATTGCCAACAAATGGTGACAATAGCTAAATCTTGGTGAGATTACTCCTTCTACTTCTCTGAACTGATGGACACATGGGCTCACAGAACTTCACTGAAACTAAAAAGTAGTACTAGCAAAACATAGGTGACTGCAGAAACCAAAGTAAAACTCTATTCAAAGTCACTGTGCTAAACTGCTGCATCATGCTAAGGGTATGAACTTGTAATAAAAGATCTGGATACATACTCAGAGAGTAGTTCATAGACTCTAGGACTAGAAGGGACCTCGAGAGGTCATCGAGTCCAGTCCCCTGCCCTCATGGCAGGACCAAATACTGTCTGATTATTATACCAGCTATTAATGGTTCCCAATCCTGCTGGAAAGGTATAACAAGTGCGGTTCCGCAGGGGTCTGTTTTGGGACCAGCTCTGTTCAATATCTTCATCAACAACTTAGATATTGGCATAGAGAGTATGCTTATTAAGTTTGTAGATGATACCAAACTGGGAGGGATTGCAACTGCTTTGGAGGACAGGGTCATAATTCAAAATGATCTGGACAAATTGGAGAAATCGTCTGAGGTAAACAGGATGATGTTTAACAAAGACAAATGCAAAGTGCTTCACTTAAGCAGGAAAAATCAGTTTCTCACATACAAAATGGGAAGAGACTGTCTAGGAAGGAGTACGACAGAAAGGGATCTAGGGGTTATAGTGGACAACAAGCTGAATATGAGTCAACAGTGCGATGCTGTTGCAAAAAAAAGCCAACATGATTCTAGGATGCATTAACAGGTGTGTTGTGAGCAAGACACGAGAAGTCATTCTTCCGCTCTACCCTGCGCTGGTTAGGCCTCAACTGGAGTATTTTGTCCAGTTCTGGGCACAGCATTTCAAGAAAGATGTGGAGAAATTGGAGAGGGTCCAGAGAAGAGCAACAAGAATGAATAAAGGTCTTGAGAACATGACCTGTGAAGGAAGGCTGAAAGAATTGGGTTTGTTTAGTTTGGAAAAGAGAAGACTGAGAAGGGACATGATAGTTTTCAGGTATCTAAGAGGGTGTCATAAGGAAGAGGGAGAAAACTTGTTCACCTTAGCCTCTAAGGATAGAACAAGAAGCAATGGGCTTAAACTGCAGCAAGGGAGGTTTAGGTTGGACATTAGGAAAAAGTTTTTTTACTGTCAGGGTGGTTAAACGCTGGAATAAATTGCCTAGGGAGGTTGTGGAATCTCCATCTCTGGAGATATTTAAGAGTAGGTTAGATAAATGTCTATCAGGGATGGTCTAGACAGTATTTGGTCCTGTCATGAGGGCAGGGGACTGGACTTGACCTCTCGAGGTCCCTTCCAGTCCTAGAATCTATGAATCTCAAAGAAAGGAAGCAGACAAGTAAAAAAAAAACCCACCACTCTTCTCCTGTGTACAAGATCAAATTCCAGACACTTGGAATCCTTGTATTGCTTTAGTAAAAGCTAATATGATCCACAAATTAAGGCCAAAAGTGATTTGTAATCTAGTTTGATCTCCTGAACAACAAGAGAATTTCTCACAGTAATTCCTGCATTAGGCCCATAACTTCTGGTTAGCTAGAGCATATCTTTCAGGAAGACATCCAATCTTCATTTGGGAGGTAGTAGTGTCTTCCAGAGACACGTAGCACCTTGGGGTATATTGCATCCAACAAGTTTCTAGTTCTAGTGAACGGACACATTAATGCTCCAGTGGCAAGTTTAGTATTCCTATCACAGACCTTTTATCCCTTTTCACAAAGGCCCCATTAATCTGTTCAAGTGAGTTGGAAAGATCTTTATGTACAAGGGAATGTCCACCCAAGATTTATTCTGCCTCTATCAACTGGCTTGGTAAGAACTAGCTCCAGGTTTGTGGACTGGTATGAAATATAGGACAGAGAAGAACTATTATACAAAACAGAAGCCTCAGGACAGAATTATTTAGAATATCAGCCACTTTTTAAACCTCTTGTCACTCTTCCCAATGTCACACAAGTTGATACGAACATTTCTAGTTAATTGCCACCTACCATTCAAGCACAGCATGCAGCAACATATGCTGAGGCTGCTGCTACTAAAAAAAAAAGTCAAGAATTTGTCAGCACAAGCTATTAAAAAAGAAAAGCTTCTGTTCAGCATGAATCTTCTATTTTTCCCAAACCACATCAAGTTTGTTTTAACAAATTATTGCCACATGACTAAACTGCAAAGTAAGTATATCCAAATTAGTACCCATATGTTTCTTGTATGTTGCTTTTAAAAACTTCCATTTTGTCTACAAAGCATATGATGACAAATATTAGACTCTACAGTTTGGCAGCTGGATGGTCTAATAGCACAGAACTAAAGCACAGAGAAAAAGGTAAAATTGTATGTTTGAAACTCGAGTCTTCATGGTTTGTTACATCATACTAACTTCTTGTGAGGCTACTTAATTTAAGAATGAAACACTAGGACACTATACCAAAAGAATCTTAAAGATGGCATATAAGGATATATAATTGTAGGGACCTCCCCTTGTTATCCATTAACAACAATTTGGGAGGAGAACAGATTTGAGAACTCACCAGAATTGAAACCCGACAATAGTCTGCAGGGTCCATTTAGTACAGGAGTACCTATAATGTTCAGAGAAGATATGGATGTAACATTCTAAGCTGTATTAAGACTTATGAATAAGTTCCAGTAGATGGGTAAAAAAGCATCTTCCCAGCCTCTTTTCATGTATGCTCCTTGTGTGGTGGCATAGAATAGTTCAGTAAAATATTAATCCTAAAATTTGCTATGACATTAAGATGCTGGTAAAATATGTGAGAATGAAACACGACAAGATTCCTGTTAATTATGAACTGTTTTACCGTAATCAAATCACTTAATTGGACGTCACTAGTTGGACCTTTAACTATCCCATTTGTTAGCACTGGTAGGGCTGTGCTTCATGTAAGCCAGATAAAAAAAAAATAGTACTATTCTGTCCACAGTATTGCCACTTCTGAGGCCTTTAAGAATGAAGTGGCCTGTAATAATTGTCAGCTATTTCATCTGTGGGCAAACATTTACATATTCTTTTCAAAAAGGATAAAAATGTTAACCAGTGGCTACACACTAGAGAACGTAGCCTTTTAAGTTAACCGGGAAAAAAAAAGCTAAATTGTCTTTTATTAGTATGACCTAAGGACCACATAACTGACAGTATCCTTTAGTGTAAAGACTAAGTAAGTGGAACTACTACTGATAACTCTTGCATGGCAGAGACTTAAAAATCAAGAATTTTAGAGTACATTTATTGGTTTTCAAGAACACTGTTACTTGGTCCAATTTGCAAAGATAAAAATTAAGAATTAAAAGGCTCAACTCATCTGGCTGTGTATAGCAAGTATCAAGATCTCTGTGTGAGACCTTACAAGCATAGGCTTCAGTAAGTAGGAAGCAACACAATTTGCATTGTATCTTAATTACTGTACATTAGTCTGATGCAGTTCAGTTTTAACTCTAAGCCACATTATAGGAACTTTGTGAGCAGTCAGTGAACAACTATGACAAGGTGTCAGATTCTAGAATCTTTCACGAAGATTCATATCTGTACTTTTAAATGTGTAGACACCCAACTAGATATATCCTTTTAAACTCTAATTCAGCATTTAAAAGGGTTTGAGTATCTGAGGCAAGGAGGTAAGGGGGCAGAGGTGTTATCTTAGAAATAGCCAAGCTCAGGAGCAAGCTCTGGCAGGGACTCCCAGCTAAACAAAAACTCCCAGAAGGGGCTAAATTTGGGCTTCATCCTGTATGTATACTCTAAGTAAGCATTATTCAAATCCTGTTTATAAAACATTTGTTTTGATAAATGCAAATTTAAATGTAGATAAACAAGTGACGTTACAGGCCCTTGAATCTTTTTTCCAGAAAATGAAAGGTTAGTATTTCACTCTGATGACAAAGTAAATTAGGGATTTCTGTATTGGGGACAGATTTGTGAAATCCATCTCCACTTTCAAAGTTTCAGCTACAGCTGAAGCTCTGTTAGAACTGGAAATCTTGAGAATTTCCAAATGGAACAGCAGAGCTCTCACGAAAGAAAGGGATGACTGCAAAGTGTAAATGAGAGAGACTTTACCCAATGGCTGGTTGCCTCTTGGCTCACTGGTTTTCCTTGTTGGAAGAAATGGTCCAGCTGATTTTGGTATACATTGGTTCAGTGAACCAGACTTGTTCTTTGTTCCTAAAAAAAACCAAAAACAAAAAAACCCACAGACTTAGATTAGGTTTTTAAATTTAAAACTAGGTCAGTGGTAAGAACTTGTCCAATTTAAGAAAATAACTTAAGGTTGCTGATCACTTAAAACTCTGAACTTTAACTTTTTTTTAAGAATCAACATACAATTACAGAGGAAATTGATTCCAAACTAGTGTCTCCTTTAGAAAGATTTTTCAAATGGCAGAACAATTACTTAGATGAATAAAAACTACTTTAAGTCAATTTTCCTTTATTGAAAATTGAGACTGGAAAAAAATAAGATACTTAAAATAGTTTTAAGTTAATAAGGAGTGTTAGGAAATGCATTTTCAGATGTATTCCAAAAATTAAAAATTTACCTTATTACATCTAAATATAGAAGTTGCAACAAACAGCAGCAAAGTACCACCACCTAAGGCCCGTGCCTTTCATACTTAAAGTTATTTTATAGCCTGTCATCCTCTCAAAGCATTAATTGCTTCTGTTATTCAGTGTTTTAAATCTAATTGTGTGTGTTGTGGTTTTCATGAAATTATCTCAAATTCCTACTTCTCACTGAAATACAATAATGTGCAACACCACCACTCCTGACGTAAGACATGTCAGAGTTCAGTAACCTGTTGGCCCAAAATGTGCTTGACAGAAGCATTTTAGCAGCAAGTATTCCGGTAAAAGCTTTTCAGCCATCTCCTATTACGCCTCTTCATTTTGGCCACTGAATGAAGCTGCTACTCCATTCAGAACATGTACGGCAGTAGTTCAGATGCTGTATTGTACAAAGAAAGATTTAAGAAAAACCTGCACCTGGTCAGATGCATTTTATGGTTATGAACGGCAGTATTAAGCTTGTAAACTGATGGAGAAGTCCTACATAAACTCACTTAAGAGTATGTCTATGCTGCAGCTAGAAGGTGATATTCCTAAATCTGGTAGACACATGCTCTAGGTCCACTTGAGCTAGAGCACTAAAACAGAAGTTGCTGTTACCCCAAATACATACTTAGAATCTCTGATTGGGTTGTAATCTCATGGCAAGCCCAAGGCACCCGGGCCACACTGCTAATTTTAGTACCCTATCTCAAAGAGAGCTAGAATGTGGGTCTCTAAGGGAGCTGGGAATTACATTTCCCAGCTGCAGTACAGACACTGTAAGTGGAGAGGAACCAGAATGAAATGTTTAAACAAGAAACAGGAGATGGTGTTTAAAATAACCTCTGCTGCTGCAAGTAGTTTATAGCACAAGTACCCAATCTCTGCCAAAAGAAAAAGCAAAAGCAAAAGCAGAGCTCTGATTTCTCCTTAGCTGGTAAGAGAAATTAGAAATGAGGGCAGCAGAAGGAGCTAGTGTCTGGCTGAGGAGTTTCTGGGCTCCCGTTGGAAGGTGGGGCAGTAACATCTGACTAGGGCAGGCTACGTATCTCAGCCACTAGTACCCTACTCAATGACTGCACATTCTTTCCATGGTCCCCTCACCCTTGGAAGGGTTAGATGACTACCTTTCCTCAAGCTCCCTCTCCTCTGTGGGTTGAGAAGGGCAGAGTTGAGGTAAAGTTACATAATATGTGATGACAGATTTTGCATTAAGAAGTCTCTTGTAATGTTATCATGCAAGTAGAGTCCGAATGAGCGCTCCCCTGACATCTAGTGGTGAGCTGTGGAAAAGGACTTCTGGAGGTGATCTCATTTGCATAGGCACACCCACCTTGCCTAAGTGCTCAGCATGATGGGATTGCTTGCCCAAATGGTCACTTTTGGCTGGTGCGGGATCCCCAGTCTCCTTGTTATTGGGGCAGGAGTAATAAAGCATCATCATCCTTGCTGTGTGAATCAAGGGAAGCAGAACTGTACTTGGCCATTTCCCAATTGAAGGGCTCGTCCTCAACTAAATGGCAGTTGTTTTTTTTCTCCAGTGATACAAATTTTATTTTAACATTAATTTACAGTGAAACAAGCAGATGTCAGTCTTATACAGGCACAAAACCCTTCGCCCACAATATTAACCTAGAACGCACAGCCTCTGTTCAGCAGGGGCAGGAATTTTTATTGTTAGTATCTTGCGTGAACTCCAGTTTCTGCACTTTTCCCTGCTGCCTCTCCATATCCTGATAGAGCAGGGACTTCTGGGCCTTCAACCTGCAGACCAGGCACATGAAAATCGACTCCATATTCTGATTCTCTTTGAAACATTAGCCAAGGACCCCAAACAAAAGCATGTGTGAGCATCAGCAAATTTCAGGACCACACTGGATGGCACTTGAATTTGTTCTGGCAGGGGATATGGATTCCAAAGCCCGGGGGGAGGGAGGGGAGAGAGTGGGGGGTGCAGGTACTCATACCTGATGGTATGAGCTTTGCCTAAGGGCCCCAGACATCATTTGACCCTTCCTTTCCCCACTGTGTAATAACAGAGCTGGTTTAGACTCAACTGAGAGTCATGTTACAGGCTGCAGAGCTGAAATCATTGATACCTAGATCTAAGTATTAGACCTCCTTTGGAACCGTGTCTCTGATGCAAGAGACTGCCCTATGTGCACCAGCAGTGAGGATCCCCCATTGACTGATGAAATCACTGAGAGCTGAAGGGGGGGGGGGGGAGGGCACTGAAAGCATCTTGGTGCAGCCAGCAGGTGGAAAGGTGGGGCCAGCAGGGTGGCTGTTGGAGAGTGCCAGAGAAGAGCCCCCCAGAGAAGAGCAGTGAGTGCATGCCCAAGCAGCAAGGCAAGTAAGGTGTCTTCTCTCCCCTGCCCCCACCCCACCAAGGGTGGGACATTAACTCTGCAGATGCACCTCTGAACTCTGGTCTGCATTGTCCAAAGACAGCAACTGTGAGTAGGGTGCAGAGAAGGGATGGGCATGTTAAAGGGACTTTTGAGTTACTGGACTTAAGACCTTGAGAGAAAAAGGACACTGCCCAACTTACTTGGTGGTGGGTCTTTTGCACATGGTTTGTGTTTATAAACCCTGTTTGTGGCGTTTCCCCAAATTAATGCTGCATTATTTCCCTCCTTTTCTTAAAAGTGTTTTGCAACACTCAGACTCTTTGCTTACGAGAGGGGAAGTATAACCTCTTAGAGGCACCTGGCAAGGGGAGGGGGAGAATCATCATCCCAGGTCACTGGTTAGGGGCTTGAGACTAATTTTGTGTTGTATTGGTGAAAAGGAACCCTTAGATACTGAACCCAGCCCTTGTTACTGCCAACTCTGACTGGCAGGAGGTTACAGTCATCTAAAATTAGTTTTGGGAGCATTTTAAAAAAAGCTTTAAAATGGGAAGTTAAGATTTCCTTCCTTATTTTACATTCATACTACTTCTTCACCCTGGTCAAGTCTTAAAAGTAGCATTTTTATGAGTGGGGATGGGAATTCATCGATTCGATAGCCAGAAGAGACCATTGTGATTATCTAGTCTGACCTGTATAGCATAGGCCATAGAACTTCCCCAAAATAATTCGTAGAGCAGATCTTATATAGAACATCCAATCTTCATTTAAAAATGGTCGGTGATGGAGAATCCACCATGACTCTTGGTAAATTGTTCCAAGGATTTATTACTCTCACTGTTAAACATTTACACCTTATTTCCAATCTGAGTTTGTCTAGCTTGGGGAGCAGTAGGGATATACCCATGCCCTCATGTGAACAGTGTATGACTGGCTATGGTCTCTTGATGTCATACTTGGAGCATATCCATACAGCAAAGTAAAACCCACATCTGGACTGTACCAGTTGATTCCGGCTCACACAGCAGGGCTATTTCGTTGCTGTGTAGACTTCCAGGCTCAGGTTGGAGCGCAGACTCTAGGACCCTCCCAGCCACAGGGTCCCAGAGCCTAGAAGTCTACACAACAATGCCAACAGCCCTGTGAGCCCGATCCAGCCACAAGTGTGTCTCTGCTTTGTAGACACACTCTTGTTCTTTTTGCCCACTTGAGGACATGAACTCTTTTTATACATATTTCTTGCCTTACCCCTGCTCTTTCATGTTGTGCTCTGTTACCGGGTAACAAGTCGGGCAAAGACAGCCACCCAGATAGACCATTTACTTAACCATTGTGAAGTGCCCTTTTCCACCTTCATCTCCAACAGATACCGAACAGTAATACTTCAAACTTAGGCTTAATGCAAAAAAAAAAAAAAAAAAACTTTAATGGCAAACTTAGCAACTTTAAGGCAGAATAATATTGAAAGTGTGGGTTTTGTTACAGTCATATGTGGCAACTGGTATAATTGAGTATGAGGTCAGATCACACTTTCTGTTAGAGTCTGATGAAGGTGCTGAGAGAGTTACTACTTTTCAATATCTGTTGGAAATGGTAGTCGTCTTAAGGTAATTCTGGAGCACACATGTTTATGTAGTATCTAGTGGACCACTTCTCTCCCATTAGCAACAGCATGGCAATCCTCTGGCAACTACAGCAGAAATAATATCTTTTTGGCCATCTTAATGCAACATGAACAACTGGAAATAAGACACCATCATGTAATCAGCCAATTTTCCACAAAACTACCAACAAGTGTTTCTTGGACCACTGCTTTGGGAAACAGTAATGTAAAACAAAGTAAGCTAGTAAAGAATTACTTAGTTTCATTATGTACAAAAAGATTTAGATACCTTTTGGAGTGGATTTTAAGGAGTACACTCTAGGTCTGGGCACTGGCTTCAAAGAGAGAGATCCAGAAATGCCATTTTGACATGTAGCTTTTGAAGGCCATTCTCCATTCTTGATGATGATTGTGGCACTTGTAGCTATTGCAATAATCAGGTAGAGAGAGAGGGTTAGAGAATTAGCCTATCACATTTAGCTAGATTTTTATAAAAACTAAGTCTCTTGTGTAAGTTACTGATGGTCCTATTTCCTATAGCTTTAATTAGTAACATTTTATAATATAATCACAAATAGCTGAGTATAGGCTTCTGTATTTCCATCTTGTCCACATGGATAAATTGGCACAAAGCTTTGCCTGATATTCACCAAGACTAATCTCATTGTATGCACTTCAAAGCCCAAGTTTTGCAGCTTTGGTTTGTTCTGTGTCCAAGTCAGGCATGTGCAAAAAATGCATATGTACTTTAATATTAGAGGGGTAGCCGTGTTAGTCTGGATCTGTAAAAGCAGCAAAGAGTCCTGTGGCACCTTATAGACTAACAGACGTTTTGGAGCATGAGCTTTCGTGGGTGAATACCCACTTCGTTGGATGCATGTGGTATTCACCCACGAAAGCCCATGCTCCAAAACGTCTGTTAGTCTATAAGGTGCCACAGGACTCTTTGCTGCTATGTACTTTAGACATCTGAGCCCACAGTTCAGACTAACAAGTTATAGTTGCCTGATTATACTCCTGAGAATTTCATAGTGTATCAAAGTATTACTCAAAAATAATTGTTATATATTAAACTTCCACCAGTGAGACACCCCCAAATTATTCTATATACAGTAATACAAGATGTAAAGTAACCCCACCAAGTTACTGAATAGCATCATGCAAGTCAAGCCAAGGTGAAAGCAGACTGGTTTATATTCCTATGGCTCAAGGTGAATTGCTGATCTCAGCAATTCACCTTGAGCCATAGGAATATACTATAATCTCACTCTCTCTCTCCCCACACACACACACACACACACACACACACACACACACACACTATACCTTGCTTTATTTTCTTTGCATGCAATTACTTCTACACAAGGACAAAAATAGCACTTGGAATTCATACTTGCAAGCCTTATGATTTACACACCCGTGTTCTCAATCTTTATTTACATTATAATACAATTACCATGTGCACACTACACAATTGCTTAAAAAAGGTCAGGATGCTGCAGTTCTAATTTTTCAATCCTCAGCCACATTTACTAGTGTGTATAATAAAAAAGAAAAGTACTATTTACAGTTACATTATGCCAAAATTTCACAAATACAGATTTTCCTCAGAAGATAGAAGAGAGTCATAAAACTGAAGTGCTAATCAGACTCAAAGGCAGCATGCTACTATCATAGGAAACTTAACTCTCTAAGATAATCACAACACAGGACTGAGCAGGCAGCAACAGGAAGGCTATATTTCATGAATTTTTACAGAAAAATATCAACTAATCTTAAATATCAAGCTAAACAATTTGTCAGTTTAATGTTAACAGGACTATATTATCCTAGGTTTACTACGTTTACTGCAGAAGTATCCTATCTTGACCTTTGAATGTCCCAGTAATCTGGTAGTGAAGAATTTTAGATTTTTGCTAATTATGATTTTATTTTGATGTCATTGTCTAATAATCTAACTATCACATAAGGACAAGAAGAAACACTCTGTAAAATACCTCTAGAAAAAAGTAAAAAAAATACTGATTCTCTCAATAAGATGGTTAAAAAAAGTCAGCAAAAAATTGCACTGCACAGAAAATATTAACCACATGTAATCCAGATATGATTACAAATCACAAAACACACTGAAGTCAAGATTTAGTTTGAAAATTTTCTGTAAATTTACTAATTTAAATTAAGAAAAGTATTTTCTTCGGGAAAACGGCAAATTAAAGCATTTAATTTGATAGATTTTACCAGCTTTAACAAGAAACCAAACATGCTTTTATTTAAAAAAGCTAATGACCTACTTCTTTTCCCAGTAAACGTGGCTAACAAAGGAATAATAAAAAAGCTGTAAGATCCCACTACCAGCAAAGTCAATAAGGTAATATCATAGTGGCTTCCTGAATCAGTCGGTGGTGCTAGTGTAGAATTGATGAAAATACGAGGAGAAAAATCAGTTTCTGTACAACTGCGGAGTCCTCCTGGTATAGTCATTTAAAAAGAATCAAAGCAAGCTTAAAGCCAGAAAAACTGCAGCCATTTTCATCCTCTCATATTCCTCATGCTTGCTCTTAGTGAATTAGAGTGGAAAGAATTGTAAGCTTCAAGGCAGAGGACAAAAACAGATTAAACCAGCTAGCAAATCACACTAAGAAAGAGTCATCGGTTTGGATGCTTAATCTGAAAGGAATACATCTCTTTGTTATGAAGCGATGAACCTTTCTTTGTTAAGGGAGAGAGAGAGCACAAAGCCTTTACAACCTCCTTTGGAATTTCAGTCATGGTACTAAAATTGAACAGCAAAAGTCAACATGGCTGTCAGGGCAACAGAACCAATCTGATTATAGAAGAAATGTGTTGCAAATTTTAATATAAAAAATACATATTCCTTTCAGCCCATGGTAGGTTTTTATTTTCAGGAGAAAAGAAAAAATAGCAGGAACAAACAAGACAACTCAGTGATAAAGAAAAGTGTACTATGGATTATCTTCAATCCAGGAACTTGTTTTTAAAATAAAATTTAGCATAAATGAACTTCCTTCCCCAATCCCAAAGACAAAATAGTAAGAGGATATTTGAATTTAAATAGCTTTAATGTTAGAATCACTTTCCCCATCAATGGGTTAATTTACGTTGCTTTTTGCATGGTTTTTCATTCCCTAACATTCCTGCAACTGATATGAGAGTTTTCAGTCGTTTATCCACTGTTTAAGGACAAAAAATATGTAATTTAGACTGGTCATCATTTTATCAGGAATTCATTGTTTTTACATTTAAATTGTACACTCAAATGTATGGATGATGTTTACTTTAGTTTAGTAATTTCAAACTGTATATTTCAGAACTTTCAAACAAGAAAGTAATTAAATTTAAAGTCTCATCTATATAGTACATTTCATTAAGAACACACCAGGATAAGATATGAATTATAGTTAATCAAAAATGGGTACAAAGGGGCTGTGTTGCACTGTTCTCAGTATTACCACAAAACATACAATTCACAATGTTCAAACTTTCTGAACTTATTACACCATATACAAAAAGCCCTGTCAAGGAAAGCATCATGCTCAGTAATGCCAGGAAGTTTTGGAATGTACCAAGAAAGTGTAGAAAGATTTTTCTTTATTGTTTCCCCCTCCCGAAGAAGTTCATTTTTGCTAAGGCAGGCACCAAGTCTTAAGACCCTTCAACTGAGAAGACTACAGGATGTGCTTCTTAGGAAAAAAAAAAAAAAAAAGATGTAAAAAGGCAACATTCTTAAGGGCCAAACCTAGTAATCCTTAGCTGGGCAATAATCCCGTTCAAATAAATTTCCCCCAGCTAAGGACTGAAAGATTTGGACCTGGAGAACAGTGGTTAAAGCAGAGGACTCTGACAAAGATACTCACAATTATTACTGCAAGTACTTTGCTCACTCTGGGTACTACTGATTGAAGAGATGCTAGCAGTTCTCCGAATGGGCACTTTTGATTTAGTTAGTGATTTGCCAGAACTGGCCCAAGATACTAGAGATGTTTTCACAGAGGCAGGCTTCCCTCTGGAAGATGTTTCCACTCCTGTTAATTTAAGGGAGAGAAAGATAGAACTTAAAAAAAAATAAATAAATAAAAAAAATAAAAAAAAGACACTGCTGGTACAAATAAGGATAAAGTCTGGCCCAAAGAAGAAAGGCACATTTTTATTATATATAAATAAAAAGAATTTTAGGAGACATTTTAAAAGAGTGCAGTAAAACAACACCTTAAACCTTTAAGTCCAAGATTTGACTTACCCTGCAAAGACTGCTTTAATACAATGAGGAATTTATGAACATTCAAAAGTATCCAATTTTATCTGTGCACTGTGGATAGGATGATCAAAACAGGATTTGTCCAGATTCCACAAGTCAGTGCTTCTGTGCAAATGCCTGACTTGGGAAAGTCAAAATCCATCTCGCAAGGACAAAACATGTTACAGTTCTCTGTACTGGCAATTCCAAATACTACTTCTAGCTCAAAAACACTCAGATTCTTTCCTGTTTTTGAAAGCGTAAAGGATCAGAAATTATTTCCATGCTGATAGCTCAAGTCTAATGCATGCTGATTCTCAGATGAGGGACAAATGGCACCAATATGCAATTTCTTCTGGAAAGTAAATTGCACCATATACGAGCAGAATGAGCACAAACAAGGAACAAGAGCAGCAAGTTCTACTATACTTGAAATGATAGCTCAAAAGACTTCTGGGTCTGCAAGATTGGATAAATAGTATTCTCAGAACTGTGTTGCCATTCAGTTATACTGGCACAAAGATGTTTTTGCATATAGTATGCCATGTCCTGTCAATTGGAACTTCTAAACAGAAGTGACAAAAGTGAGAAGTATTAAATATAACCTATTTGAGATAGAATGGAGGTATTATTGTCACTTTCAGATGACATTTACTGTAGTATTAATTAACAGGACAACTTTACTATTTAAGCCAGAGTATCAGCAACTGAAAATATGTTTAGCTAAATGGACTTCCAGCTCCATTCTAGGAAAACTGTACTAACATGCATTGAGATTAAAATAAAAGATTATGTCCACAAGAGAAGTTACATATATCGGAATTTTCCTGTTCCCAGAATTTCAATTGAAAAAATGGTATATTAAACTATCACTGGATTGTCATTTGCCAGCTCTGATTAATGCCACTTTACATCTGATTTCAGGTGCTGAGCTTTCCAAAACCTGTTTTAAGTAACAGGACAAGTAAGGTAACCTCTTTATATGTAAATGAAGAACAAGACTAGGAAGATTAAATGCTATTTTATAAGAAGTGGAGAGATACAGGCATCTGGATATTATAATCACTAAAGTTTTGCCTGAATTCCTTTTCTTCTTTTTTGTTTTAGGCAGAACATGCAAAGTTAAAATACAGCACATCAATTTCACCAAGAAAAAAGGACTTCCCACTTTCCATGACCACATAAATTTAGATTAATATCATGTATTAGACCCACAAGATAATTTAGCTGCAATATGATTAAACCAGGTATTTAAGTTACTCCAGTTTATACCATATTAGTTTTCATATAGGTATGTCAATAGTTCCCTCTCACTCTTGGGCATGAGGGATTAAGTGACATCCTTGTAAAGACATAAGATTTGCATGAAGGTCATAAAAGCTTTAGGCTGTCTTAAAAAGTAGGACACTACATGGAGATTTAGGAAGGAAGAAGCATCATGAATGTATATGCATCTTGGCATAAACGAATACACTTCTCAACACCAGATGGTGCTGTAAGATTATGTTTATAAAGTTTCAAGCCCAAATGACTAACAATTCACTGAGTTTTGTTCATAGGCAATGCCGGCCTGTTTAATACTAAAAATTAAGAGTAGGCAAACTAATTTATTGGTTTACTATTGAACTATACAACAGAGCAGTTATAAATGCATGTTCCACTTATATATGCAAGTTACAAACGTGTAGCAGGACCTCATTAAGTCATCCTGATCATTAAGATAAATTGCAAAATTCAGTAATCTGCACATTAGAGGAGTGACATTACAGGTGCACCAGGAAAGAAACACTTTACCAAGTGTTGTTTTACTACTTATTTTGAAAAGTGTACATTCCGTAACTTAAGAGTAACTGATCTGAATAAGATGTCACTATATCACTCTAGTTTTAAATCTGAGACCTGATAAAGAGCCAGGTTTCTGCGATTTTCTGGTTTGCAAGTTATTGCACTAAGGTAATGAAGTACTTAAGCAATATAGAAACATTTAGAATCCATTCTTGAGTGTTTGGATCTTTTGTGGCAGTGGTTTCTGGCATCATGCAAACTATCTGGTACAAATTATGAGTGGTGTAGATTAAAACATATGAAGCAAAACAGTTCCAAAACTGAGAAAATTTAAAGCCACAAAGCAACCTCTACCACTTTTTTGAATAGTGCCAAGAATAATTTTTACTTTACAGAATGACTTGATCTAATCGATTTAGTAAATGATTTTTTTTCAAATACATGACCCCTCTTCCACACTCTACATTAAACTCTTGGCAAAGTAAGAATACTATTGAACTTCCAGAATTAGGTAGTACAGAAACAGTACAAGCTGAATCTGCAATATTTTCATGTTGGTAAGAATCTGTATTTGTTCAGTTAGCCACCTGTTACACATCTCTATGTACCGAGGATGCCAGGCATTGAGGGATGTTGTTGGGTTCATCTTTAAAAGCAAAACGAAAAGAAGCCTATTCATTCTTTCCATGGACTTCCACTCCAGAGATCTGGAAGCGGAGTGTGAGAAAGGCTTCAAGAAATCCTGCTTGAACAGCACATCCTGAACTTAACAGCTGCAAGTATCTCCAGACCCCTTAGTTTGTTTTCAAAGCTCAGAAAATGGTCTTGAGAATGCAGCTGATTTATAAACAAAAGTAATTGAGAGTTTACATAAAAAACAGCCAGTCAGTGGTGCTGAGTTCCCAGCTTTGGAAACGTCAAGTACGAGTCCTGTTCATAGGTGACCCATGTTCTTTTTCAGTTCCCTAGAGATCAGTGCTCTCTTGGAAAATATTCATAAGAGTGACTAACAAACACCAAACTGCAGTTTTAGAAAAATTAATTTGGGGAGGAATCTCCAAGTAGCAGCGGCCTGAGACCATTAAGTAGCTAATTTCAAGAAGAAACCATAAAAACCGAAGTATCACGTATAAACTGGAAAAAGTTCCTTCCTCTAATTTACAAACTTAAGAACAGAACGATAAATTCTAAGAAAAAAATGAATAATTACATCTCAAAATATTTCCTGGATTAGTTCCTACACTCTGGAATGTGGTTAATTAATTCAGCCACTTCACTTAGTGGCTAAAAAAATATTAACTGTTGGAAAACACTTCTTCCAGAGGGGGACTATGGTATTTGGTTCAAAGCACAAGATGGAGTCATGAGACCTGTGTTTTATTCCCAGCTCTGCCACAGATTTCTACTGGAAACAGATTAAATCACTTAACCTCTAATTCAGTTTTCCAGCTGTAGAATACTTATCTAACTTCCAAGGGCATTCTGAAGCTACAATGAGCTCTTACATGGAAGGCTGTATATAGGTTCAATGGGGACAGGTGAGCAAAGCCCACAAGTAAGTGGGGAACATGGAGACCTGGGAGATGGGTCAGTAATAGAAGGGAGCATGGGCCATAATGGCAGAGAGAGAAAGAAAGGAGAATCAGGGCAAAACTGGGAGGCAAGATCAAATCAGTATCTTAGATGCCTATATACAAATGTGGGAACTATGGGTAATAAGCAAGAAGAACTGGAAGTGCTAATAAATAACTACAACTATGACATCGTTGGCATCACCGAAACTTGGTGGGATAATACAAATGATTGGAATGTTGGTGTGGATGGGTACAGCTTGCTCAGGAAGGATAAATGGGGGAAAAGGGAGGAGGTGTTGCCTTATATATTAGAAATGTACACACTTGGACTGAGGTGGAGATGGACATAGGAGACGAAAGTGTTGAGAGTCTCTGGGTTAGGCTAAAAGGGGTAAAAAAAACCAAGAGTGACGTCATGCTAGGCCACCTAACCAGGAGGAAGACGTGGATGGAGGCTTTTTTAAACAGCCAACAAAATCATCCAAAGCCCAAGATTTGGTGTGATGGGGGACTTCAACTATCCAGATATATGTTGGGAAAACAACACAGCGGGGCACAGGCTACCCAATAAGTTCTTGGACTGCACTGCAGACAACTTTTTATTTCAGAAGGTTGAAAAAGCCACTGAGGGGAAGCTGTTCTAGACTTAATTTTAACAAATAGGGAAGAACTCATTGAGAATTTGAAAGTAGAAGGCAGCTTGGGTGAAAGTGATCATGAAATCAGAGTTCACAATTCTAAGGGAGGGTATCATAGAATATCAGGGTTGGAAGGGACCTCAGGGGTCATCTAGTCCAACCCCCTGCTCAAAGCAGGACCAATTCCCAACTAAATCATCCCAGCCAGGGCTTTGTCAAGCCTGACCTAAAAACCTCTAAGGCAGGAGATTCCACCATTTCCCTAGATAACCCATTCCAGTGCTTCACCACCCTCCTAGTGAAAAAGTACAGAAGTGTAGTACAGCAAAATACAGACAATGGATTTCAGAAAGGCAGATTTTGCTAAGCTCAGAGAGCTGATAGGTATGGTCTCATGGGAATCAAAATTGAGGGGAAAAACAACTAAGGAGAGTTGGCAGTTTTAATAGGGACACTATTAAGGGCCCAAAAGCAAGCTGTTCCACTGGGTAGGAAAGACAGAAAATGTGGCAAAAGACCACCTTGGCTTAACCACAAGATCTTGCGTGATCTAAAAAATAAAAAGGAATCATAAAAAATGGAAACTAGGACAGATTACAAAGGATGAATATAGGCAAACAACACAGGAATGCAAAGGCAAGATTAGCTACGGGAATAAAGGGAAACAAGACAACTTTTTATCAATACATTAGAAGCAAGAGGAAGATCAGGTCAGGGTAGGCCCACGGCTCAGTGAGGAGGGAGAAACAGTAACAGGAAACTTGGAAATGACAGAGATGCTAAATGACTTATTTGTTTCAGTCTTCACCGAGAAGTCTGAAGGAATGTCTAACACAGTGAATGCTAATAGGAAGGGGGTAAGTTTAGAAGATAAGATAAAAAAAGAATAAGTTAAAAATCACTTAGAAAAGTTACATGCCTGCAGGTCACCAGGGCCTGATGAAATGCATCCTAGAATACTCAAGGAGCTAATAGAGGAGGTATCTGAGCTTCTAGCTATTATCTTTGGAAAATCATGGGAGACGGGAGAGATTCCAGAAGACTGAAAAAGGGCAAATATAGTGCCCATCTATAAAAAGGGAAATAAAAACAGCCCAAGAAACTACAGACCAGTTAGTTTAACTTCTGTGCCAGGGAAGATAATGGAGCAAGTAATTAAGGAAGTCATCTGCAAACACTTGAAGGTGGTAAGGTGATAGCAAACAACCAACATGGATTTGTAAAGAACAAATTATGTCAAACCAATCTGACAGCTTTCTTTGATAGGATAACGAGTCTTGTGGATAAGGGAGAAGCGGTGGATGTGGTATACCTAGACTTTAGTAAGGCATTTGATATGGTCTTGCATGATATTCTTATCAAGAAACTAGGCAAATACAATTTAGATGGGGCTACTATAAGGTGGGTGCATAACTGGCTGGATAACTGTATTCAGAGTGGTTAATGGTTCCCAATCCTGCTGGAAAGGTATAACAAGTGGGGTTCCACAGGGGTCTGTTTTGGGACCGGCTCTGTTCAATATCTTCATCAACGACTTATATATTGGCAGAGAGAGTACGCTTACTAAGTTTGCAGATGAAACCAAACTGGGAGGGATTGCAACTGCTTTGGAGGATAGGGCCATAATTCAAAATGATCTGGACAAATTGGAGAAATGGTCTGAAGTAAACAGGATGAAATTTAACAAAGACAAACGCAAAGTGCTCCACTTAAGAAGGAACAATCAATTTCATACATACAGAATGGGAAGAGACAGTCTAGGAAGGCGTACGGCAGAAAGGGATCTAGGGGTTATAGTGGACCACAAGCTAAATATGAGTCAACAGTGTGATGCTGTTGCAAAAAAAATAAAAATAAAAAAGCAAACATGATTCTGGGATACATTAACAGGTGTGTTGTGAGCAAGACTTGAGAAGTCATTCTTCCGCTCTACTCTGCGCTGGTTAGGCCTCAACTGGAGTATTGTGTCCAGTTCTGGGCACCGCATTTCAAGAAAGATGTGGAGAAACAGGAGAGGGTCCAGAGAAGAGCAACACGAATGATTAAAGGTCTTGAGAACATGACCTACGAAGGCAGGCTGAAAGAATTGGGTTTGTTTAGTTTGGAATAGAGAAGACTGAGAGGGTACATGATACCTGAAAAATGCTATCTAAAAGGGTGTTATAAGGAGGAGGGAAACAACTTGTTCATCTTAGCCTCCAAGGATAGAACAAGAAGCAATGGGCTTAAACTGCAGCAAGAGAGGTTTAGGTTGGACATTAGAAAAAAGTTTTTAACTGTCAGGGTGGTTAAACACTGGAATAAGTTGCCTAGGGAGGTTGTGGAATCTCCATCTCTGGAGATATTTAAGAACAGGTTAGATAAATGTCTATCCGGGATGGCCTAGGCCAAGGGTCGGCAACCTTTCAGAAGTGGTGTGCCGAGTCTTGATTTATTCACTCTAATTTAAGGTTTCGTGTGCCAGTAATACATTTTAATGTTTTTAGAAGGTCTCCTTCTGTAAGTCTATAATATATAAATAAACTGTTGTATGTAAAGTCAATAAGGTTTTTAAAATGTTTAAGAAGCTTCATTTAAAATTAAATTAAAGCGCAGAGCCCCCTGACCAGTGGCCAGGACCCAGGCAGCATGAGTGCCACTGAAAATCAGCTCGCGTGCCTCCTTCGGCACATGTGCCATAGATTGCCTATCCCTGGTCTAGGCAGTATTTGGTCCTACCATAGAGGGCAGGTGACTGAACTCCATGACCTCTCAAGGTCCCTTCCAATCCTAGAATTTATGAATAAATGCAAAGTAGTTCCTCAGCATCATCATAACTAATTTCTTGCTCAGTATTTTTAGGGCACCCATTTCATTCCTCTCACCCGGAGAATCATTTCAAGTTGGCATTAACTTATTTGAATTTTCATTAAAATCCTAGAGCAGGGGTCTGCAACCTATGGCACATGTGCCAAGGTGGCACACGAGCCGCTTTTGCTTGGCACGCAGCTGCCAGCCAGGGTCCCAGCTGCCGGCCCCACTCAGCCTGCTGCCAGCTGAGTGAATGAAACCCCAGGCCTCCACGTGGAGCCAGCATCTGACTGGCATGGGCATGGTAAGGGGAGTCCCGGAGCAGTCAGGGAGCAGGGGGAGGGTTGGATGGGTTTGGAGTCCTGGGGGTCTGTTTGAGGGCAGGGATCCTGGGGGGTCTGTCTGGGCCTGGGTGTGGATAAGGGTTGGGGTAGTCAGGAGACAAGGAGCAGGGAGGCTTAGGTAGCAGCAGGGGTCCCAGGAGGCGGCAATCAGGGGACAAGGAGCGAGGGGGTTGGGGGTTCTGATGGGGGCAGTCAGGGTGGGAAGTGGGAGGGAGCGGATGGGGCAGGGCTAGGGCAGGGCTCTCCCCTCTTTTTTGGTTGTTGAAATATAACACTAGGTGAGGGAGGAGCCGGGGGGGCGCATGGGGGCTGGCATCTGCCTACATCTACTGCAGCCTGCAGGAGCTCCTCAGGGGAGCGCCAGGCCGCAGCCTGGGCAGGAGGGCGCAGCTACTTCTCCGCTAGTGGCGCCGCCGCCGCCTTTGCAGGGCTGCTGCCCCCCTGCACCACGCTGGCTCCTCCATGGCTGGGGCTCACTGCTGCTGCAAGCAGGACGCTTTGGCTCTCCAGTGCCTATGGACGACAGCTCCTCCCTGCCGAGCTGCTGCAATGGCCCAAGCCTGGCAAAGCCAGTGAGTGGACTTGGTGCAGGGGCCACCAGGGCGGGGAGGGCTTGTGGGGTGGCTGTGCACCCTCTAGGGGAGTTCAGGAGGCGGGGAGGGGAACCTGGCCTGGGGAGCAGCCCCTGGGCACAGCTGGCCCTGGGTCTATAAAGGCTCATTGGGATTTGCCCCTCAATGAGGAGATGTGCGGGGTGCGGGGGGAGGGGGGGGCAAGGTAGAAGTTTCGCCTAAGGCGCAAAATATCCTAGCACCAGCCTTACCCCAGGGGGTGCATGCACCCCAGGTTAAGAACCACTGCACTATCTGCATTTTAATGTAATATGAAGCTTTGTAAACATTTTAAATAACTTGTTTACTTTACACACAATATAGTTCATAGACTTAGGGAGACCTTTTAAAAATGTTAAAATGTATTACCAGCACACAAAACCTTAAATTAGAGTGAATAAATGAAGACTCGGCACACCGCTTCTGAAAGGTTGCCGACCTCTGTCCTAGAGCTTCCTCAAGTACATACTACAAGTGCATTCCTAATTTATGGATGCTTATATGCCCCCTCTCTTGTGCTGGTATCAGAATCACCTCCCAGCCATTTATGGTTTATCCTCAGAAGGCCCCTTGTAAAAGTAGAGAGAGGTACCCCCAAAGGGAACAAATACACAAGTTATTTTACCAAGGTTCACAAAGGAAGTCTGTGACAACTACCAATTCAATCCAAGTCTCTCATGCTTTTAAATATAGCCATTTCAATTCCCTCATGTTACTGCAGTTGTTTCTTTTATTTTAACAGCACCCCATTTATGTGCTGAAGCTTCTCAATACTGGTAAGACAGGATCCTTGCCCCTAGAAGTTAGGCCAATTTTGGATATGACATAAGACTGGAGAACAAAAAGGAGGAGCTCATTAAGATTATACAGTTAATTAGCAAAGTCTAGTACATAGCATGACAGAACAGGGTTTTTGTTGTTTTTAAGTGATTTTTTTTTAAATTATATAGAATTAAGTAGAAGGCTAAATTGACAAGTTTCTTGTAGGCATAATGAAGTGGAACTTCAAGAGATATTTAAGAAGGATAGTAGTGGCTTTACAAACCAGATCAGAAAAAGGGTATTCCTTAGATGGGGAACAGTGCAGAAAAACAGAGTCCCAAAACTATTGAGAGAGAAACAGGCAGATATGGCATATACACTAGTATCACTGGAAGAACAGCCTGGCCAGTCAGAAGACACTAGGCCAGATAAGAATAAGCAGTGTTATAAAGAATAAAAGCAGTCACCCGTCCTGTCAATGTAATAAGCCTGAATCAATTATTTATTCTAGTTACTGTCATGCAGAGTGAGAAGTACTGCATTCCTCATCCCTGGAGTAATTAGTGGGCTACTGCTTAGAACTATATATAAATAAATAAAAATAAATGTACTATGTAGTGTCAATTAGGCTAAAAATACCTCTTCTACCAGAATGAAAACGTTCACAGAATGATGTTCATTTATCAAGACTTGCTAAGCTCAAACTTTATGACCTAAACCAAAAAGTCAACCTCACTTGTGAATCTTGAGCAGATCATCATGGGCTAAAATAACTTTAAAAGCTTCTTGATGCTGGCATTTGAACTTCCTGTGCTACAGAAGTCATACTGGGAAAATATGCTTGAGACAAAAACAATAAACAAACATCAAGTTGTCAGAAGTTAGATGGTCTCTTGACAGATCTATGCCTTCATCCTCCCCATATCAAATCCCAGTCCTCATCAAAAGTGATAATGAAGAAAGATACTCAGTACCCACACAGCTCTCTAATTAATGTGGAAGTGTGCTTATAATTCTGCTGCTCATACTTAACTGTCAACTGAACAGTAGGATTAGAAGTAGATTCCAATTCTGAGGGTAAAGCATAATCATTTATCAAAGCCATATTTAAATATTTCAGGTTCAGGACTGATTGAAAAGCTTCCACAATTTATGGAGCTTTGTGACATACTGGGAATAAGTCTTCTTACTTTTCCCAGCTGGAAATTTGGGTCGATTAAAGTGCACAAAGGAAGATTGTTGGGAATATTTCTCTTAGAGCTGCAGAGAAAAACTCAACATGAAAAAGAACCAGTTTTGAATCTTGATCGTTTTACACCTCTAAGATTCAAGTCAGGATTCCTGGATTTGATTTTATTTTTTTAATGCAAATGAAAAAAAGTAGTTGTCCCTATCCTGGAAGGGTTACACTTGTTCAATGATTTTAAGAGGATATTTTGAATTTTAGAGAGATGACAAAATGCATCTATAAAAGCAGCAAAGAGTCCTGTGCCCTTATAGACTAACAGACGTTTCGTGGACGAATACCCACTTCGTCGGATGCATGTCTTCACCCACGAAAGCTCATGCTCCAAAACATCTGTTAGTCTATAAGGTGCCACAGGACTCTTTGCTGCTCTTACAGATCCAGACTAACACGGCTACCCCTCTGATACTTGACAAAATGTATCTAGTTTTAGTCTATAGGAGAAAGCAGTTTTAGCCATTTTAAGATAAATACAATCCTTGACTATGTTTTCTAATATGAGACATTTTCAGCAGATGTCAAGGTTAAGTAAATCATGGGAAAAGATGCACAAAAGCATTGTTCCCAGCAGACTCATCTTTAAACATTTTTGTAATTGTGTGTAGTTGCTCTGATAAGCTCTATAAAACCAGAGGCAGGATTAATAAATTTCAGAAAGCTAGCCAAGCGTTCCAAGGATTGTTCTAAGTCTACAAGTGGACTGTGCTAGTCTAGCTCAGCTAGCTGTTAGAAATTTATTAATCCTGCCTCTGGTTTTATAAAGCTTATCAGAGCAACTACACACAAAGAACAAATGAGGTGCTATACATATTTTTAAGTCCCACTACCAATTAAGTTCTCATTTATTTTTCAATATTTTTCTTTCATTTGTGGGTTTAACAGAGTACAGTGGCAAACTATCGAGGGCAAAGAATTAAACTATCAATTCACAAACATCTGTCAAATATACAAAATGAGCAAAATAAAAATGTAGACAAGTTTTCGTTATGATAGTCTTGGGTATTAACAACAACAGTGTTGAGTTCTTCGACAAGTGAGTTAGGTTGTTGCTGTCCCTTTAAGTACTTCTCTTTACAGAGGGCTCTGGTTCTCAACCCCTGGCAGTACCTCTGGAAGACCTCTGTGTACATCAACTTATCTAGATACTTGCCTAGTTACAAGAGGCTACATAAAAAGCAATAGCGAAATCTGTATAAACTAAAATTTCATATGACTTATCTATCATGCTCTATGTTCTATACACTAAAATGCAAGTACAATATTTATATTGCAACTTATTTTATAACATGGTAAAAATTAGAAAGTAAGCAATTTTTCAGTGTGCTGTGAGACACTTATATTTTTATGCCTGATTTCCATAAACAAATAGTTTTTAAATGAAGTGAAAGTTGGGGTATGAAAGACAAATCAGACTCCTGAAAGAGGTACAATAGTCTGGAATGGTTGAGACACTCTGACTGGGGGGGATAACATGACTCAAGGCAAAACCCCATACCATATGTGAGATGGCATTCTATAATATTACTTCATTTATCCACGAGTCATTATGGAAGTGCTCCTCCTTGGCACAGATTTAGGATCCAGTACTAGCATATGCCAAAAATATGGTGGAGCTGTAAGAAGCAGCAGCTTGTGTATACACAAACACCCCTCCCTCTACACGTTAATATTTTCAAAATAAAACTAGCGCACTGTCATGAGTGTTACACAGCAGTATTTTGGTAAGCAAGAAGAAAAGTTTCACTATTCTCTGTCCATCACCACTCCTTCCAGAATGAGTAAGTGGGACAGAGCATGAGAACAGTATCTCTGCTACACCCTTACTGTTCAGTTCCAATCTAATCCTTGATTCCAGAACCTTACCATTTTCCTCTATGCTCCACAGCACTAATTCATTCACAATGTCAAGTGACTGTTACTCTCTGCCCAGAACCTTCCAAACCCCTTCAGTTCCCTCCAAGTCAACCCCCACCTGAGCAGAAACATGCTGTCCACCCCTGCATCATGCAAGGTGGGGCTCCTTATTTAACCACTTCATAGCTCAGAAATATGCCCCTTGCTCTGAACCCTCATACACCCAGTATTGACAGGCTTAGAACACTTCTTCCCATGCAACCCTCCAGACTTTCCACTTGTCCCCCAAAACGCATCAGCAGGCTTGGAGCCCACTGACACAGCTGTACTGGGCCCAGACAGAGGCAGCAGAATTGTGCCAACAACCCTATGCTTCGCCATTGTGAGGCTGAATTGAAATACTCCCACAGAGGATTGCTTTCCCTACTTTTGTTCCTCTTCCCTCTGCTGCCTGCAGTCTGTGCTGCAGGACCAGAAGTCCCCTGGTATACTCCAGAGGGAATTCTGCACCAAAAAAGAAAAATTCTTCCCACATTTTAAAAATTCTGTGAATTTTATTTTTAAGATAAAAGTGGAGGCTCCAGCATGGCAGTGGGCAACATGGGCCACTGGCTGCATGGAGGTGGGAGATCATATTCTAGGCAGGAGCTGTAGCGTGGACCCAGCAGTGAGGCTGCACTAGACCTTGACAGAATGCAAGGGCTGCACTGGGCAGGCTCAGCCCAACAGGATCCAAGTGTGGAGGGGATCCAGGTGTGGGTTGAGTGTGGGACAATCAGTGTGGGCAGCTCAGTGTGGGGATCTAGGTACAGTGGGAGAGATATGGGTTACAGGGCTTGTTATTGGGCTCTGAATGCAGGAGTAATAGGACTCTGCAGTGTGTCTAGGTGCAGCTGAGTGGGGTGATGGGGAGGTAAGGCTCAGCAGGAGGTTTGGGGAGGGGGTCCAGATGTACAGAGGTTGGGAGAACAGTGGAGCAGCTTCCCATACAGTGACCCCTCCCCCTGCAGCTAAGGAGCAATGGGAGCAGGGGAGGGTGCAGAGCTTCCTGCAGCCAGGGAAGATTTCTTGGGGTGGATCTGACCTAGCCCTGGCTGCTCCATGCAGAGGAAGATGAAGTCACAGCCTCTCCAACCCCTATCCAACTCGAGACTAGGAGCTGAGCCCAGTGTAGGGTAGGAGCCATAGGCTGGGTGTCTCCAGCACTGTGTCCCCCTACCTCCCCCATGGTTATTTACCTCTCTGTTGGCTACTCCAGGCACCCAAAAACACTGCTGGGGAGGGTTGCATGACCCCTCTTGCGGCTTCCCTTTGCTTCCCCGTCAGAAAGTAATTTTTCTGCAGGGAAGCAAAGGTATCTGCAGGAGACATGAATTCTGCACCTGCGCAGTGGTGCAGAATTCCTCAAAGAGTACTGGTAGCAGCCAAGAGTGCTTCAGCCTCCAGGAGGCTGGCTGCAGCTCCACCAGTGGCAACATACATTACTGTAGCAAGGCCTGCCTATTCCATTTCTGCCAATAGACAATCATAGGACCTTCGTAGTCTGGTTTCCATGCTTTTGTTCTTGTCATCTCACCCAATTTAAGCTTTGGCCTCCATACCATGATCTTGCACAATCTTTGCTGCAGAGATTGGAAGGCTTCGGAGTATCAGCAGCGCTACACTACAGCCTGGTGCTGTTCAGGTTTTTGTAGTGCATCTGGGCAGGCTCCACAGCTATGAGATTTGAATAAATCAATGCTGTGACAACAACTAGAACCAGCAATAGTCCACCGATGCGAGTTAATTAAAAAAAAAAATCTACATTTACCTGCAAATATCATATGATAAACAGAACATTGCACTGGATTTTTATCAAGAATAGACAAAAACAGCCTCACTGTTGGAAAGCACTGGCTTTGTAACGGCAAGCACTGTAGGGAGACAAAGATTAATGGTATACAAAGAAAGCAGAATAAAGACAGAACCTGTTGTGCTTTCTCCTATTGTTGTCCACATGTATACATAACATCTGTCTTAAGGATTTTCACTCCTCTCTACACACCCCAACCCCTTTCCAACCATCCCCTTCTCATGAGGGGAGGGGGAAGGGGAGTAGAAAGACACTCCTCCAATCAGGAGATCCTACTTCAAAGCAAATCCAATTGCCAAGCTTCTTTGCATTATGAAGACTTTATAAAGAATTTTTCTTGAAGTCAAAAGACCCATCCCAAATTCTCAAAGTTAGCAGCATAAGTAGCTGGCTAGTTTTTAGGAACATTTTGTTCATCAATAGGATTGAAGCCTGCAGGTAGCATGTAATGTTGCGTACTTGCTTACATATACTATAGATACAAGTTGTCAAATTTCTGTTTTGTGAGAGTACATGGTCGCTGACTTGCAAGGAGAAAAGCATTCGCTTTTGCAGAAGATATAGTGTCTCCCCTTATAATTAGTTCAGGAAGAGAAAAAAGGTTATTAGTTTGGTCGTCTCGGAGAGAATATTCAACAATATTCAAGGCTAATGAGTATGGTTGAGGAATGGTACGAAAATATCCAAGCAAGTCTTCACAAGTTATATTCTAGTATCAAGAAATTGCCCTGCAGGAACTGGTACACACCTCACTCCAAGAGGAAAGTGTTCTCATGGGTGTAGATGTATTTCAGACAATACTGATTTTTTGGACTGTTAAAGCCAGTCTCTGCAAGCATTGTTACAACATGCATCCTGCTTCAGGTGCAATGCATTCAAAACGAGAGTGTGCCTTGAAACCCAGAGGGTTGGATATGCTGAACCCCATAGTGCCAAAAATGAAACTGCATAGATGGAAGAATGTTCACCTTAAGAAGCTGGATGTCTAGGTGTATTTTTATTTATTTATTCCTTCATTTTAAAAGTTCTGTTGCTAAAGTTATGGGTCAGGTTTATCCCAATCCCCTGCATTGAAACCAGGCCTCAAGAGTTGTTGGCAAGAAGGAAGTCTAATCTACCAAATTAATACCAGGCAAAGCTTCATGGAGTGACCTACTTCAGCTTTAAGACAATTTGAGACATATGACGAAGCAAGCAATTTTACCACCCATTAACTTTTACCAGTGTTTCTCTTGCTAACAGTGAACTAGCTATTCTAACTGAACCTACCATGCGCAGATCTTACAGGGATGCTGGATAAAAGTAGTAGTAATCCATTAACACATGAGAGCAGAGAGAAAATGTCTGGTTTGGATACACAATGAAAACTCTGAGTTTGTCACTGGGCCTGTCAAATACAGCACCTTCTGTAATATACACAGCCAGTGAGATTTCTCCTTCCAACTGCAGGTTTAATACTAATGATTGGTTCCACACCATCACCTACATTATGCTGAGGTCAGGCTGAAGGATCAAAAATGTTTCTTTCTAGCCATAAAGTCTGATTTCCTGACCTTTCCGTGTCAAAATGATGCGCTGGCTGATGCAGAGGTTCGGGGCAGTCCTTTATTTGAGCATGGACAGAGCTCCAGAGAGCTGCCCAGCAAAGCATGTCTATGTAGGGTTGACCAAGAAGTGGTCATTAGTTTGAGGGAACAAGTTTGGCTGAACTGGTAAAGATGACTTACCAATGTATTGATAAATAAAGCATCAGGAGGAATGAATGATCAGGAGGCTTTAAGTCTCTTGCAATGCAAGGGCATTCAAAGGACAAAAAATTATCACCTGAACACTTCATATAGTTAGGCAAAGAATCCTCCAGATATTGAGGAAGATATTCTGTGCCTTGCTTTAGGAAGAGAAATAACTTGATTAGATATGGAAAGAGGAAGTCCTGCTGATGTGAAAACTAACAAGTATAGAGAAAACTGAAAAGATATTGCAGAGGAAGGGGCCATGAGTTACCCCACCATCCAGAATGAGGTGACTGCTTCAAGTAACATCACTCAAAAGGAAAGCATACTGGAGGGCACCGAAGAGAAGAGTGCGAAGTCTGAGATAGGTTATAGCCTTTAAGAACCTAGCCAAAGTCGGATGAGCTCCCCTACACTTGGCACTCCTAGTGGACTTCAAGCCTTGCCCCAAACAGGAGCTAGCTGAAAACCCTATTAATGATATCCAGGAGGAACAATATCAGAACGTATAGCCTTTGAATGCCTGGCAAGTTCTACACCATTCCACAGGAACAACCCACGTTCTACTGTAAAATATGTTGGTGTTTATGGGAATTTGGTAGAGTATGGAGGACTCCACTGAACACAGTTAAAGAAACTCCTTCCATAAGCCCATCCATAAAACAGAGCACTGCTGGTTTGGGATGAAGATGGATCTTTAAAGAAGTAGTTTCTGCCTCTCAAAAAAGAAGCAAGCAAGAGTTACAGGATCTGCCCATTGCAACACAATCTGGCATTGATCGTTCTGCTTTTGGATTGTCCACATCAGATGTTTAGCAGGAGAGCACATGCAAGAATTTGGGGTGAGGGTGTTGCATATGTGTGTGAACTCTCTCTGCTAGGTTTCTAAAAACATGCTTTCAGATCAGTACCTGAGAAGTATGTTAGCTTTTTTAATACTTAGTAAAGACTTGTGTAGTACTAAATAATGAGGCAGAATTAAAAAATAAAAAAATGAAACACACACACACACACCTCTAAGATAGAGGTGATCTGTAGACATAGTTCTGTTCAGACATTGAACACAAAAGAGGTAAATTAAACATTGTTTGCTGCAAAAGGTTTTCCTGGCTCTTCTCATTCCAGCTCTTCAGTGCATGGTTCTTTGAAATAAGGTTGGCCTCCATTATTAAAATGAGAAGTATATGTAAACTTTATAGTAGAGACTGGTTACCTGCCAGCTTTACCAGTTGTATATAGGGACAATGGAAACTCAGTTGGTTTCAATTCTATTAGACAAGCCATTCTTTGTACAATAAATGGCATACATTCAGTGATCTAAGACTGCCTTGTACTGTTATAACCTAGTTTCAGTTCTAGTTTTAACTACTGGATCTTTTCTAAATTACTCATTCATGGATAAAGGGAAGTGATAAATTAATTAAAAAGAAACTATTTCTTGATTATGAATGAATGACTGGGTCAATATTTCAATTGTCATTTGAAGCTTTCTTGAAATACATTTCTAATAAAGCTGTTTTTAAAAAAATATTCACTGTTGTATAGGGAAAGCTATTTGAACAGATGGTAGATTTCATATTAATTTTTCTGTTATACCATTAGAGCATGCTGCAGCTGATCAAAGAATTTACTGTTCTCCTTGGGAAACTATGAAAGGCTGAAAAAATATCTGACATAATACTGGGCAAAGGAAGTCAGAAATAAGCTCTATTCACTTGATGTGACTGATTTTCTCCTTCAAAGGGGCCGTGGAGAAGGATTTTAATCATGCCTCACCACATGTAATAATTAAGGGGAGCATTTTGTGCTTTTACACATCAGATTGGGTGGGAAAAAGCCAAGCAAAATGCAGAGCAAATTTTTCTGAAAGAAAAGTTGGGTGTATGCTTTTCAAATGATAGTATATTACAAGTTCTGTCATTTATGTTCAAACTACCTTTGTAATTAGTTAAATTATTGCAACAAGAAAGATGAGTCTAAATGACCAGTAGGCCAATAAATTCAAGCCCCTCATTCCATCAAGTCACCCAGTCCCTTTCCTTGCAAGTGGAGGATTGTACCTGTTAATGTTTTGTTCAGTCTAAGCAATGGGGCTTCTATGAAATCCCTTGAGATGCACACAGGGAGTTGCTGAATGTTATCATGAAACTTCATATCTGTGATATCCTACGTTGTTCTCTCTGGCTTTCACAACTTTCAGATGATTTCATTTCTATTTTCACTTAGTGCCTATACATATTTAATCTTAATATATTTTCCTCACAGTACTGCCACACCCTCCTTCAGGCATTCTTTACTGGATGAGATTTGAAGACATTTAATTGGAACCTGGATAAATCAGATTTATAGTTGGGATAAAAATCAGGTTTAACCCTAAAAATGGTGCCCCTCCAGTGTCATGAAAACTGTGCTTTGAAGCTGGTGAAAGCTAGTTGTAGATATTGTTTGTAATGGAGTTCCTCATTCTCATAAAGCCCTAATTATTAGGGACTAAAGAACCTACAAACTGTTTTTGCCTTTTGAAATGAATTCCTTTTATTATATCATGCATCGAAGTGAAAGATGCAAATACTGTACTATTCAGACTCATTCAAGTAGCCTCTCATTTCTATATCAGATTTATGGACACTGAAGACAGAAATCTAGTAGACACAGGCTGTCATATAAAACTCTGCCTCCTACTTAGAGGAAAGAGGATAGGGAAGAAGTTATTTAGGGCCAGAGACTCCTCTAGACCACCTGATGAGGTCTAAATCAGGTCAACAGCAACCTAAAGTGACTGCCCTCCCACATTTTTTCTGTTGTTCATGAAAACAGAGCAATTTCCTCAGCTTTAATGCACTAGTATCTGCATTGGCAAAAGCCACTACAAATAACATTTTTTATGACATTTTCATACAAGGAAATCCAGACTAAACCAAATAAAAGAGAAGCTTCCAGAATGTTGATGCACATTGAGATGCTGGACTGTTACTGTTCTTGCTTTAACCATTTTGTGGATTCCAGCAAGCCTGACTGGGTTCAGATCTGTCACATCTCTTAGTCACTAATGTTATAAAACTAAACTATTGGAATAATGGTAAAGTTTAAACGCCTTGTTTTTAAGGTGTTTGTTACTCTAATAGAAATTCTCTTACCAGAACCAGATGGCAGAACAGGTCTTTGAGGAGATGACATTTTAGTTGTGCACACATTTTTATTTTCACTTCCTCGCCTAGAGCGAAACACAGAAGGCACCACTTTCACCTTGGGAACAGGTATACTTCTTAGAGTGATAGGGCCTTCCTTGTGTATATTTTTTCTTTGTGCTGGCCCAGTTTTAGCTGAAGAAACCTGTAAAAAACAAAGTTATTGTAAGAACAAGTTGTTTCACTGCTAGCCTATAAAGTAGGTGGCGGGCGTTTAGCATCAATTACCAGAAAAAACTAGTCACAAAGGCAAGTAATTTCAAGTAGGTGCTTGTTATTTGGTCCAGGAAAGGGAGAAACACAGATGAACATTATCCACTGCAATTCAGAGTTATGTGCATCTGCTAAATTCATTTTTAGAGATCACATAATGGGTTGAGATAGGAGGTGACACTAAAAATTCCAAATTTGTCATGGATATTTAAATTAAAGTCTGTGCAAAAAAAAAAAAAAAAAAAAGTGCTGCAACTCAGGTTTAATTTAAAATTGAATTCTAAATGTCTGGTCTGTTTTGGTACAGACAGGAATCAAGTAGTTTATTTCAAAATACATTCACAGTAAAGTAGTAGTTCACAGGTGGGCTAAAGAACTGAATGAAGTACCATTAGTAGCATCCTACAAGTCTTCATGGCTACGTTAACATAAAAGATTCCCAGTTTGGTCATTTAAGAAAAGTTGCCAGCAATCAAAATCTTAAGGATATTAACTGGATGTATTATTGATTTAAGTAAATAATTATTTTCATACATAGGGGAGACTATACTTGTTGTAACTTTAAGGAGTGGATGCAGGGCATATTAAAGGAGGTAGCACTGGCTCAAGCTGAATGCCATATTTGGCATTGCGCTAGTTTCACCACACAACTCTCATTTTTAATGAGCACAAACCAGCAGTACATGTAGTATAGGAATAGGTATCAAAATATAGGCACCTATTCAAGCTCCTGCACATTTTGTGGATTTTTGTTCAATGATTTAATCGTACAAGAGGAGAACCAAACCCAACAGACTTGTACTTGAGCCACAGTTCAGACTCATTTCCAGAAATTTGTACTAAAGACAAGATCACTTTCCCCCCATGAGAACCTGATTAAAGAATCTCCAGTGCAATATTAGGGTGGGGGAGGAAGGGCTAGCTCTGTGGTTTGAGCATTGGCCTGCTAAACCCAGGGTTGAAAGCTCAATCCTTGAGGAGGCCACCTAGGGTTCTGGGGCAAAAATCAATACTTAATCCCGCTAGTGAAGGCAGGGGGCTGGACTCCATGACCTTTCGAGGTCCCTTCCAGTTCTTGGAAACAGGTATATCTCCAATTATTATAATAAAATAAAATAATAAATAATAAATAATAATAATAATAATAATATTCCAATTATTCCATCTAAACAGAGGGAATTTAGTCCTAGGACTTTCAAATCTTACAATCTTGACAGTGTGATGTACACTTCCCTCAGAAACCATGAGAAATCAAAATTTCAAATTTGTTAAACAGCTAGAATTCTTACTCATAACAATGTTATTTTAGCCTTGAATTCATCCAAGTGTCAAATGTACTAAACTGCCAGCATATTTTACAGGTGATGTACCCTGAGACAGAGTTTATCTACACTACAGGATTATTCCGATTTTATGTAAACCGGTTTTCTAAAACAGATTGTATAAAGTCAAGTGCACATGGCCACACAACACACAATAATTCAGTGGTGTGCGTTCATGTACCGAGGCTAGCGTCGATTTCTGGAGCGTTGCGCTATGGGTAGCTATCCCATAGTTCCCGCAGTCTCCCCTGCCCATTAGAATTCTGGGTCGAGATCCCAATGCACGATGGTGCAAAAACAGTGTCGCGGGTGATTCCGGGTAAACGTCGTCACTCATTCCTTCCTCTGGGAAAGCAATGGCAGACAATCATTTTGCGCCCTTTTTCCCCTGCATTGTCCTGGCAGACGCCATAGCATGGCAACCATGGAGCCCATTTTGCCTTTTGTCACTGTCACCATATATGTACTGGATGCCGCTGACAGAGGCGGTACTGCAGCACTATACAGCAGCATTCATTTGCCTTTGCAAGATAGCAGAGACGGTTAGCAGTCGTTCTGTACCATCTGCTGCTGTCATGGGTGCTCCTGGCTGACCCTCGCTGAGGTCGGTCGGGGCGCAAAAGACAAAAATGGGAATGTGTCCCCGGGTCATTCCCTCCTTTATGTTGTATCTAAAAATAGAGTCAGTCCTGCCTAGAATATGAGGCAAGTCTACTAGAGAACCAGTGTAGCAGAGAGCACAGCCGCTCCATGTCAGATCCCGCAGAAATGATGAGCCACATGCCCCTGCAACAATCCCACCCACTGCTTCCCTCCTCCTCCAACCCTCCTGGATACTGTTGCAGGGTACCCCCATTTGTGTGATGAAGTAATAAAGAATGCAGGAATAAGAGACTGACTTTTCAGTGAGATAAAATGAGGTGAAGGCAGCCTCCAGCTGCTATGATAGTCCAGGCAGTACACAATCTTTAGACATGAAAAGAGGGGGGCGCTGATGGAGCTCAGCTCCCAGTTGCCATGATGAGGACGGTTACCAGCCATTCTGTACCATCTGCCGGGAATAACCGGGAGTCATTCCTATTTTTACCCAGGCGCCCTCGGCCAACCTCACCTGAGGCCAGCCAGGAGCACTCATGGGATGACAAGGACGGCTACCAGTCCTTCTGCACTGTACCGTCTGCCACCAGGGAAGGGAGGGGAGAGGATGCTGCTGTTCAGTGCCGCAGCACCACGCCTACAAGCAGCATGCAGTAGACATATGGTGACATTGAAAAAAAGTCAAGAAACGATTTTTTCCCCTTTTCTTTCATGGTGGGGGAGGAGGGTTAAATTGACAAGATATACCCTGAATCACCTCGGACAATGTGTTTGACCCTACAGGCATTGGAAGCTCAGCCAAGAATGCAAATACATTTCGGAGACTGCGGTGACTGTGGGATAGCTGGAGTCCTCGGTCCCCCCTCCCTTCCTCCATGAGCATCCATTTGATTCTTTGGCTTTCCGTTACGCTTGTCACACAGCACTGTGTTGTGGTATCTGTATCATAGCCTGGAGATTTTTTTCAAATGCTTTGGCATTTCGTCTTCTGTAACGGAGCTCTGATACAACAGATTTATCTCCCCATACAGCGATCAGATCCAGTACCTCCCGTACGGTCCATGCTGGAGCTCTTTTTGGATTTGGGACTGCATCGCCACCCGTGCTGATCAGAGCTCCACGCTGGGCAAACAGCAAACTCAATTCAAAAGTTCGCAGGGCTTTTCCCGTCTACCTGGCCAGTGCATCCGAGTTCAGATGGCTTTCCAGAGCGGTCACAATGGTGCACTGTGGGATACCGCCTGGAGGCCAATACCGTCCATTTGCGGCCACACTAACCCTAATCCGACATGGCAATACCGATTTCAGCGCTACTCCTCTCGTCAGGGACGAGTACAGAAACCAGTTTAAAGAGCCCTTTATATCGATATAAAGGGCCTCATGTGGACAGGCGCAGGGCTAAATCCATTTAACGCTGCTAAATTTGGTTTAAACATGTAGTGTAGACCAGGCCTCAGTTTAACTGTTTTACTCATGACAATAAAGACCAAAGGAATTGAACCATAACATAGTCTCAGTATAAGAAACTAAAGAGACAATAGATGAAATCCTGGCATTATTGAAGTCAATTGGAATTTTGTCATCAACTTCCATGGGGCCAGGATTTCACCCTAGACCAGAGTTCCTGGCTCCTAGTCAGTTACTTAGATTATACCTCTCCTGACTTATTCAATAGGTTCATGCTGGCAAATATTACAAAGGCAGACACACTCAATATCAGTGAGATAATGAAGTCATGATGGGTACATTTTAGACTTGATATTTGTTTAGCTGAGATAGTGTAACTAGTGACTCTCTCTCTTACTTCTAAACAATAAAAGGTGTCCAAAAAAGATTTTTTTTCCTAGTTTGTTTTAGATACCTGCTTCTGGCTAGTTTATGAGTATCCTGAACTTCTTGTACACCAACCATCCAATGAAAGTGTGGATTACATAATTCCCATAAATTATCCTGATTTGAATATTAGCTAATTTTATAACCAAGTAATTTAATTTCTGGTATGAGAAACTTATCTTGAGGTTTAAATTCCAAATAATTTTTCATTTAAAATTTTGGTAGATGTTAGAGTGTGAAGATACTGAAAAAGTTAATGTGCACATCATAATGAAGCGCACAGAAATAAAGATGTATTTTTAAAAGATTCCATACAAGTCACACTGCAGAACTTCACTTATATCAGAGATTCTCATACACCATTTTGAAAATCCATGCCTGCTAGTCATATTCTGAGTATTTTTTACATGCAGTAGAACAGGACTGAGGCTGAACAGATGAACACATCCTTTAAAAAAGATGTTAAGTAGATGCATGTTTTAAGTAGCTAGCAAACAACTGAGATGGCAGGATTCCTTTCAAGATTTTCCCTCTCCCTCAGTATTATGGAGGTAGAATTAACTCCATAGTCAAGGTTGTATTGAGATTTACAGATTAAAAAAACTCAATTTCCATTCAGGGCTATACAATGTACGTTTCCAGATTTAACACATGCAAATCAGTTAATTGAACTGTAAATGCATAAACTTACCAAGGGAACAGGGTCAACTTCAAATGTTTCATTTGCTGGATCTTTTATTAGCTCTTCCGTTTCCAAAAGAGTTCCCAAATTGCAATTTTGCTCATTTTCAGCTCCAGTCCAGTAGGTGCTTGTTACACATGGCTGCGCCGAGAACTTTTTGCTTTCCATTTTTTCATTCAATTTCCCTTTTGAGTTCTGTACACATGTTACAACTGCAGCAGAAACAAAGGAGGATGTTGAATTGGAGGAGCTTGCTTTGTCAATGTCTTCTGAAGTCTGCTTTACTGAAAGTGTTTTTGGAATTTTGTGAGAAGCATTCTTTGAATGAGTTGTAGCATGTACAACTTGGCCATGAAAAAGCTGTTTATTAAGAGGTTGCTTATGAGGCTTAGTCATTGGTATTTCTGCTTTAGTATCTCTCTCTAAGTCACGTTTTTCCCTCAATGCTTTGATGGATGAGGGCAATTGCCTTGGAGAAGAAAGTGGTGATGACGATGAGGCAGTAGAGAGTTGAGGGGATCTCGGAGATATTTTTAATGAAGCATTATCTTTTGACTGTAACACAGCTCTTGATATAACTTTTGGCTTCACATTTTTAAAGTTTGGTTTTGGAAAGCTAACAATCTCAGCTTTTCTAGCTTTGGTTATTGTTGAAACGATAGGAGACCGATTTTTTGGTTTCACTGCAATTTGTTCAGAACTAGTTTTAAGTGAAATCTTTCTGTTGCAACCTCTGATTAATGCATCATTCTTTCCCAATTTAGAAGGCCCATCTCCAGCTTCTGCCAAAGCTGAAACAGAAAGTCTTGGTTTTTTTGATCCTGTCATAGGTATAGGAATACATAAATCAGGACTGGTTTCACCAGCTGTTGGACTGAAGACCACAAAAGTTGCCTCACATTTCAGCTCAGCTGTAGCAGTCCCTTCTGGTTTTGGTATACTGCTTTGTATTGATTCAGACACTGCAAAATAGCTGGGTACATCTTGGAAAGCAGTGTTTTTAGCCGAGACATTTTGTTCTTTGGCTAAATGTTCACTCACTTTGTTTACCACCTGTTCTTGGTCTATACCCACATCAAAACTCTGTATTGGCAGAGCATATAAATCATTTACAGAGTAATTAATTACCATCCTGGTTGGAGATGTGTCAGTTTTGGCATGTTCAGGTGTGCTATGCAAATACGTTTTTGAATCTTTCTCCATATTAAAATCCTCTGGTGACACCGAATTCTTAGAGTGACAATCTAACCATTCAGCAACTAGTTTTAAGGACTGCATTTCCATTTCTTGGGACTCTCTATTTTGTGGTGCTACATCAACATAATTGGTGCCTTTTAAAGACTGTTCACTAACCCCTCCAACATCTGGAGAAGCAAGAGGTGGTACTACCAAATCTGAACAATTATTTGATGTGTTTGGGCCCCCTGAAGCTTCCAGCACAGATGAATTAGGAGGTTTTTCAGGGCTACTTGTCTCAAAACTTTTTCTCATATGCATTTCATCAGAAGAGATGCATGTCAGTGGGAGAAATGCATCTTCGTTTTCACTTCCCATAGTTCTCCCCAAGTTTTTAACCATATCAAGAGATTCATTGACACCAGTGACCCCTAATGCCACATGAGCAAAACCTACTTCATTTTCGATTTCAGAGTTTTTGCTCCATTCCGAAGAGGTAAGGTGCATTGTACAGTTACAGTCATTCTGTCTATAAGGCACTGGTTGGTCAGTACTTTGATTCTGCACTCCTTTCAGAGCAAGGTTCTCTTTTAGGATGCTGGTTGGTTCCTTTAAGTTATGCTTCAAGACATAAATACAAGTTTGTTCAGTTGCAGAAGACACACATGTGGCATCAATATCGCTCAATGAAGCCCCTCTACAGATAAATTCACCCCCCGTCTTTTGTAGATCAAGTGCTCCAATACATTCCTGGTTTAAAGAAATAGTTGTGAAATCATTTACATCCTTAAAATCCATGTTATCTTCATGCTCAGCCATTTTATTACATTGGCTAGCTGAATTTCCATTTATATTCATGGTATGATTAATTGAGAGTGGTGTAGTTGTGTTACATGTAAATTTATTTCCATTTTCATCGCTGATAAATAAGGGAGACTGCAAGCCATTCTTTGCCTTATTTTCTGATTTTTCAACATTCATTCTTAGTTTTAATTTAAAACTTTTGTCATCTTATTTTCACTTAAAATTCTAGAAAACATAGGTTCTTCTGAATGTTGGAGAATGCAAAGCTTGGCCCCAGAACAGTTCAGTTTCGTTGTAGGACACTCAATTCGTCTTGCTTACATGCTCTTCACGTATATCCACAAATGTTCTAGAACTTGAACCCCTTATGTATTCTAAAATAAAAAAAAAAAAAGGACATGAAAGTTAGCTGAACCAGAATTTAATACCAGATATTTTATAGGCTGCTTAGTCTTTGAAAAATTTGTAATTTTTACAAATGGAAATCCTTTTGCCTTAAAAAGTAATCAAAATTGAAAATGTTCAACAGCCCTACCAGATAAACAGTTCAGAGAATCTACTAACAAAAGAGTAACTTTTTAAACAAGTAAATCTAGATTATAACCCTCATTTTCACTATCCCCACAACTCCAGTACCACTCCTGCATTTAATGAGGGAGACAAAGTGTCAAGTACCTGTCCACAATGTGTCAATATTTTCTGAAACTGAAAAGCAACTGTGTGGTAATTGGAAGACAGAAAACAAAACTGGCTAACTCAAATATCAGTGAAGATGTTGCCTATACACATCCTTCATTTTTATTATTCTGCATTTAAAATGATCAGCTGTTTAGAGCTGTACTACGTATGCCTCCTCTGTTGAAGATTCATACAGCTGAATATTTTAGTAGAGAGTCATCAATGGTGAGTATTTCTCAGCAAGGAGCTGGAGATTTCTGAACCACCACAAGTCTCACTCAAGTTTTTTATAGGATGTTCCAAACGGTTCAGGTCAAAACTTGTCAACCAGTACTGCAATAAGCTATAAGCATGTCCCAACCTAATCAGTATAAAATACCTGCTATGAGGAAGGAGGAGACTAAAAGATAGAAGTCCTTATGACCTTCCTTTCTCACTTCTTTATAGTCACCATAAGCACAGAGGAGCAAAGCAAGGGACAGAGGCTCTGAGGAGAGGCCCTACTAGTAGGGCCCTATTTATAAGGCTTTTAAGAATTGCTGTATGCAAGTTTCTACAGGATGCTGAAGGTCACCTGAGTTAGCATGAGTTGTAACTCTACATCTGCCCCACCAGACAATCAGTTTTTGAACACACCCTCCTTTTTGACAGATGTGACTTTGGGGAAGTCCTCATGTTCATCAAGTATTGCACAACCATTGAAAGTATAATTAGTATTAATATAAGATGAAAAGATAGCTGCGGTGCTATCTTTGATAATCCATCAAAAAAGCAGTGTCGAGAATTTTAAGGTTACATAGCTGTCAGTCACTTGAGTCAAATGACTAAATTATTGTTGCATACATAAACTTAAGTTTTCTCCGTGTGTAAATTGTACTACAGTGCTGTGTTGTGACTACACTGTAGTCTAGATTACAGACTTACATGAGCATGCTGATGTAAATTCTTAGCATCTACTATTGTGTAGCATGAATAGCAGTCTATAAAAGACCTCACATACAATATAGTTACAGTGAAGTAGGTAAGAGCTACCCTGGCCTGCATAATTTGCTTGACACCTTACTAAACTATAAAAACAGTTTTTATTTCAAAAATACAGCATGCAATCATGTACTTTAAGATCATATAGCAAAACAAAGTTATTTCCTGATTTGAATGCTTACCTGTCCATGCAATCTTAATTTTAGATCCAGTTATGGATTTTTTTTTGGTAGCTATTTGACTAGAAACCACAGGGGTCCAACAGAAGAAGTGGTCATTGCACAGTCAGTTAATTATGCATGCTAGTCCTGAGTAAGGTTGGTCAATTGTTGATGAATAACCCTTTTACTGTTTACAGTAGTAACATTTACATTCATGCATGAAGGATGCTTTTCAAATACTCAATCATATCAAAACTGGTCTTCTGAGATATCATAAGAAAATTTCACTCCTAAGTATCTACCCCTTCCAGCAAATTCTGATTAGAACTTGAAGATTTATGTTATTTCCTATAAAGGTGTTCTTTCCACTCTCAGAGACTGAGGGCTTGTCTACATCACAAAGTTGCAGCGCTGGTGAGGGGGTTACAGCGCTGCAACTTAGGAGGTGTACACATCTGCAGGGCATCACCAGCGCTGCAACTCCCTGTTTGCAGCGCTGGCCGTACTCCCATTTTGTCTCGGGTGTAGAGGATCCAGCGCTGGTGATCCAGCGCTGGTAATCAAGTGTAGACACTTACCAGCGCTTTTCTTGACCTCCGTGGAATAAGCAGGTATCCCAGCATACCTGAGGAAGCCTCTGGTAATCAAGCTGGTCTCCTTCCCCGGTTTGCTCTCGCGTTCCCCGAACCCCCGAGCAAGCAGGTCTCCTTCCCTGCGGTTTGCAGGGTGGTTCGGGGAACGCGAGAGCAAACCGCGGCGAAGCTGGTCTCCTTCCCGGTTTGCTCTCGCGTTCCCCGAACCCCCCTTGAAGCCGCCCAACAGCGCTGCAGTGTGGCCACATCTAACACCACTTGCAGCGCTGGTTGCTGTAAGTGTGGTCACTCTGCAGCGCTGGCCCTATACAGCTGTAACAACCAGCGCTGCAAAATTGTAGATGTAGACATACCCTGAGCTGTTTTTGCTGCAACATTTAGTGAGAGTTGACACTCGGCTACAAGACGTGACGTTTTCAGACCAACCGAGTTTGAAGTGACTGAAAAGGTCACATCAAAAATGCATAGATAACCTTAAATGACAGTATTCACTAGTGCTTGCTGTAAATATCCACACAAAAGTTAGACAAGATATAGTCCTAAAAAATGTATTTGGTAAAGCATGTATGCATTTTATTTTACTGTCTTAATTTACAAGTGCACTGAGTGATTATTTTGCATTCTAGCTTTATTAAACAGGAAATCTGCTAAACAATGTAGTCAGTATATGACCATACCCAATTCAACCAGTTTAATGCTGAAGTCATAGGAAACGAGATTAAACTGACTTAAGTAAAACAGCACACAAATAACTTCTGTGTATCTGTGCATAAATTAATTCTTTGAGATCCAATGCACCATTGAATGAAACTAAAACAGTGTATTGAAAGGCAGACTATGATGAGTAGAGCTGAATAGGAAACATTTCCTGTCTCTCAGAAATGTAAAATAAGCTTGCATTCCTCATCAGAATGTAACTGAAAAACTTCAAGAGGTCTCAGGTTAAGAGCCTTGTGGTTGGTATAGTCACCTGGAATCTGGGACACCCACGTTCAAGTCCCTACTACAATAATATTTAATTATTTCCTGGCAAAAATGTTTAATTGAAACTAGTATGTTCCCACAAAAAAAAGTTTTGACAAATTTACATTTTTAATTTAAAAAAGTACACTGAGTTTCTCATTCAGCTCTGGTAAGTTTGTCTCACTTGTAACAGTTATGTAAGCCCATGTTCCAGGCCATCAATAGCAGCTCCATTCATGTAGCAGTTGGTGTTACAAAGTGGCAACTGATCAAGTTTTTAAAGTATACAAAAATAGTACATAACTGCACATACGTGGCCTATTGTAGATTTGTAAATTCTAGGGCCAGCAGGTATGACTGATCATCTACTCTGACTTCCTGTGTAACAAACTGTAGAACTTGCCAAAATAATTCTTAGAACACATTTTAGAAAGACATCCAATCTTGATTTAAAAATTGCCAGTGATGGAGAATCCACCAAAACCCTTCATAAATTGTTCCCGGCCAACGGGGCTCCAAAGCCAGCGCTCTGGGCAGGGGCAGAGGCAGTGCGCACTTGTTAACTTTAATCTACCTATGTTTATCAACACTAGAGGAGATATGGCAGTGTAGCTTTAATGCAAGCTAGCTGAATCAATACAAATCTTCATTGTGCTAGATTACAGCTATCTTAGGTATGCTTACCTACATAGACGTACCCTAAGAGTTGAATATTATGAAGGAACCAGAGACTAGAACAAGTTGACTCTTTATTTTCCTTAATTCAGACGTGTACATTTATACATTCAATGATTTTCAGATTATGAGATGTCAAATCTGCCAAGGGTATGGGCAACATAAATTATTACATTTGAAGGCTGTGAAGATGAAGGAAAGGAAAGAATTAAATGTAGTTCAGGATATAACTAGGATAGGATAAAATTAAAATGACTCCTTTTTGAACCGATAGGTCTGACCAACCAACCATGCATGACATCTGTTCTGAAATCTCTCTTCTAGATTCTCCCTATTTGGGCTGGCCTTGATTTCCAATATTGCATCTTGAGACCCCTGGCTACTTTTCCTAAGCCTCCTGTAGCCACTCATTCAGAAGCCAGTGTTTCCTGTACCCTCTCTTTTGCAAGGGATGAAGCTTAGAGAGGCAAGAGCCAGCACTCAAGTTGATGGACACAATGGACTTACCTAGGAGCCAAGGCATATGGTAGTATCAAATAATATGGTATTGAATCAACTTAAAATGCCGTACTTTCTAGTACTGTTGTACCAGTGTTACTGTAAATACAGAGTCAATACCGAGTCACATTAAGCAGTGATTTATTTTGTGCGCTAACAGAAGTTGCCTTGATTAGCTTTGTAGGAAAAGAAACCAATGCCAGCCCATTTGCCTATACATCCCAACACTTACATAACAACTAAGATCAGGCACAAGCACTTGGTTTTCCTCTATTTTCAAACAAATATTCTACATCCCCCCCCCCCACCCCAATCTCTTTCAACTAGTAGTTCATTAATGGAGAAAGAAGGAAGTTTTGGTGCTCATGAGACAGCTGTCTTTTTGCTTACATGGGAGCTGATAGCTTCTTTGTCTGTTTTTCCACTCTTTATTTCTTGGAACGTTTTCTACTATGTTCAAAACAATGTGTTTAACACTTGGAAAAAAATACTGTACAAGTCATTTTTGCCTTGAAGGACATTTCTATTTCTGTCTTGTCAGCTTGTTTAATGCAAATCTTTCCCTATTGATTTTTCCCTTGAATATTGTCAAGTTAGTTGGGATACTTGATCTATCCTAACCCCTTCTCAATTAGCTCTTCCTGCCCCATTCGCTTGGTTCTTCCCACTCCTCAGTATTCTACTCATCACAAAATTCCTCCAAACATGCCCCCACTTGCTTCTCATCCTGTCCAAGGTGAGTTAAAGTTCTTCTTGTTTTTCCTTTTGGATGAGTAGAGGGCCTCTGTCAGGAGAAAGGGTCCTTATGTCTTCAACAAAAGCCAGATCGGAGGCATTGTCTAAGGTCCCCTCTTCTATAGTGGACCATGGGGAAGGAAAGCAGCAACAAGGATCTCTCCTCTGAAGCCCTACAAAGTATGAAGGATGTCTGAATAAATGCTCAACTCCCACTCACATGGGAGATCTCCTCAGTGAAATTGAAATGACTGCAGGGACACTTCATGTTTGATGACATATGCTCCTCAACAGGTGGGAGCTGCTGCCTGCTACAAGTCTCCTCTTGACTGACAAGTTTAAGACTTTGCATAAGAGACTGTTAAGGAGAATACATAACACAGGAATATAAACTTAGGGAACAGCACAGAAGGCGCCACCACCACCAGGTTGCAGGCACGGAAAGAGAGCCTAGAGAGTGTCATTCAAGTAGCACAAGCTATTAATGACTCCCAGAAAAAGATTTTAATTTTCCAAGTCATAAGCTTGAAACTATGCCGTTAGATTTGGAAATCAAGGCAGAATTGTGGCCTTAGCTGTCTAATGCAAACATTCATAGTACTAGAATTTCTACTTTACAATCAGAAAAACAGATCATAATTGTATAGTATGTTTTGCACTATAAAGAATGGGTGTTAAAAGTCAGTTAACATCAAGTCATGTCCCTGAAACTCTTAGCATTACCACATTCTGGTGTGGAATCCCCTCTTTCTTGAATTATATGCCCCTACCCTCCTACCCCCCAACCTACAGTACAGACCACTATGTAATCCAATAGTAATGTATAGTGTCAGCACAGCAGTATAGAGTTTGGCGAAACACACTGGCTTCAGTTAATGCAATTTCATAGATTAAGGCAATCATTTACTGACCTCTTGTATATAGCAGACCATAGAACTTCACCCACTAATAAAGACAACTAGCAGAATTTATGGGGTTGAACTACAGCATACATTTTAGAAAGACATCCAGTCTTTACAGAGTCTGGGTTATCAACTTTAATTTACAATATAATGGAATAAAATAAATGCAGTATTACTATTTAGCATTATAGATTAATATAACAGTTTATTTGATTCTTGCCTGAAAGAGATAAGTCAAGTAAGCTGGGGCAGAGTCTCTAATGACTCGAAAATACAATATGGAATAAGACTTCTTGCTAATGTATCCTTTACGTGGTATGAATTAAACTGTAGGATCCATAGGATGTCCCATTGTGATCTTTAAAAAGATATGGCCAGTACAAAAGAAGTTATCACTCCAGAAAGACCACCACCATAGTGAGGGGAAAACTAACTTTTGCCACTAATCCAGCCATCTTGCTGTATTTTGATGCAAAAGATTGAAGATTTGCTGGAACCTCTCAAATTGGAAATTTAAGTGTTCATTGATCAAATATGAAGGTGACAACATTGCAATAGTTCCTGTATATTTTGACAAAGTTCTGTTTTATACATTGTGAACACAAGAGGCTAGCATAACTGCATCAAAGAAGTTGCAAGAGGAGGTTGCAGGTTTTCACAAATTGGTGAGACAGTTGAGGCTTTTAGCATCCAAGCAGGTGTGGTAGGTTGCTTGAGACTGAGAAACATTTTAGCAGAAACATTCAGCTAAAGTGAAAAGTAGTGAAATAGTGTTGATACTGCAATTTTCATCTTTCAAGCTAAAACATAAAAAAGGGTGTAATGGGATAGCTGCAGACTCTAAACTGTGGAATACAATGCATCAGTTACACTGTTCAGGAAAAAGTGGAAAAATTCTAAAGCAAAAGGTAAATTCTGAAGCTTATTCCATGACCATGGAATAATAGCACACTAGCCCCTGATCACAACATCTCATTGGAGGAAAAACAAAACAAAACACTATTTTACTCACTCCCCAAAACAAGGAGAGTCTGTCAAATATGGTGTAGTACTATCTAGCACATCCCAGGGCAAGAAGATGAACTACCTAAATAAAAAGAGATTGTATTTTATCAAAGTTGTACAGAGCAGTTCTAAAGTTACAGCCCAATTTATTTTGTGACAGCAGGAAGCTGCCTGACAACATTGCTCTAGCCCTAAAACAGATTCTCCATACTGCTAGTTTAGTGAATGCTGATAGCCTGTCTGCAGTCTTCCAAGGGCTAAAATTCCAGTAGATTCTTGTAAAGAAAGAAGCTGGGTATAGATCACTCAACACTATGCCAGGTGGAGGTTGTGTTTGTGTCTCACTCACATGATTCAGAATTGGCCTAGAAGTTCAGCCTTCTGGAATCATGTCTTAACGTTTGCTAGTTGAATGTAGTTCCCTCTCAGTTCAAGGGGATAAAACCCTGAATGGAGAAGAGTGCCCTGGGGAACTAGAGGAACTGCAGTCTTGCGGTGTGCACTACATGCAGACTTTATACTGAAGGTCTAAAAAAATTTAAGATCTAACAAGACTATTTCTAGATTACCTGAAGTGCCTAGAAAACCCTGTGCTGTGCTACCAAAGGATAATTAGAATTTGTATTTTAATAGGCAAATAGTTGCATCGGTATCTATTTCAATTACTTTAAGCAACTAGATCCAGGGAGAAGAATTTTCTAAAAATTATACATTAAAATAAACATTGCTTGTTGTTTTGCAACAAGTGACACCAACTATTAAATCACTTACCATTTCCAGTTTATCCAGCCTCTAGGTCAGAATTCTAGGCTTTCCTATACCTTAAAAGCCATACAAAGTTCACATTCAAGTTTATGCTTCTCAAGATGTTCTCCTATTCAAAGCACTTGGCTGTCAACAGTTTCCAATGGAGCATAAATTAAACACCCATAACCCCACTCACTCCCCACCCCCGCCATCGCTTCACTGTGTTGCATGCCCTGAATGTCAGAGCTAGAACACTCCTTTGACTTCAACTGAAGAATGATTCAAAGCAAGTGCAGGTTATCATACACAAATGCCATGTGCTGTCTGTATGATGTTCCACTTAAGTGGGCAGCCATGTTCTAAAGAAGCTGAATAACGTGAACTTTAGCTGTTAACTCATGACTGGATTACTATGAATAAAAAAAAGCATGAAAAACTATGGCAAGGTCCACATACTAAGATGATAAAAGTTGTTTTCTGAGAGCAAGCAAATAGGCACTCATTGCCATAATCCATACACACTGGAAGATGCAACAATCCAACAAGACTGACTCCAACTAAGTTGCCAATATCATTAATAGGTGACAGCTCTCTGACATCTTTTTGGTTTGCCTTCCCCGGGTTAAAAGAAATAGAGCCTCAGTTAGTTTTCATCCTCACTCCCAAGTCAAGCAGGTGCTAAGTAATTCACTCATTTGCAGCAACTGGATTCAGTGAAATCCTTGGAACTTTATGCCATTTTCTTACTAATGACAACGCTGTCCGCATCTTACTAATTCTTGGAAGACTGAGGTTTATGTTGGTTAAAAATATGCCTTTGCACTACATGATTGCACCAGCTAGATTTCCAAGGCTTATGAATAAAATGATGAGTTATAAGTAGCAGTAGTATAGTGATTGTTTGGACAACATGGTTATCCTTATGTAACCCTTTGTTTACCTACCTACTTTTAAAGTGATTGGTGACCAGATGTCCAGATATTATTGGGACCATCCCAATATTAGGGCAGTGTCATATATACATATGAAAAACTTTCCCTCTTCCTCCCCTCCCCAAAAAAGGGGTACCTTTTTTCCCCACACTTGCTATCTGGTCACCTTACTGATGACTCAAGTGCCCCAGGCCAGATCAACTCAGCTAGACATGCTATTGCCCAAGAAATTAAGAAAGTGAGTTTATTAAGAAGTAGTTGAGTGAAGTCAGAAAGATGAAAGAAAGATTCTCCTATTCCTACCACTAGAAGAAATTCAATTCTGTATTAGTGGGAACAAGATGTCAACACTCCACATTTCACTATTGCTGCATCCTTTAGACCTGAGATAGGATGAAGTTAAGTAGAATTAAAATTTGACATTTATATCCTTAAGGCATATGGCATTTAGTTTCTTTCATACACACCACATTGTCCAAACTATTTTATGAGTCATTTGAAGGCTTCTTGGATCTGAGCTAAGAACTTACTCACCCCTTGGAACAGAATTCATACAAGTGAAAGATTGCTCAGGTTTTAGGCACTCTGACAAACGAGATCCTAATAGCCTGAAGGAAACCAGTATCTGGGCCAGAGCACTACTGTTGTTTGGTACTGAATTATCTTTCTAGCCCCCTTGGACATGAGAGAAAAGGGCAACACATAAGCCAAAAAGCCTGGCCAGAGAACTGACAGTGCTCAACTTTCCATGCAAGTGCTGGGAAGAAAGCTTGGCTAATTTCCTGTTGGAACCGATAGCAAGGGGGCCTCCCTAAGGGAGGGACCACTTGTTAGCCTATTGAGGATCTTCTGATCTTATTCCCATTCCTTTGCTTACAGGGCATGTCAGCTTAGCCAGCTGGCCTGAATTTTTGCCCTGGATACAGACAGCCTTGCCTGCAATATAACATTTTCTACAACCTACTACCACAGAGTGCAAAAGTCACAGCTCCAAACAATTGGACCAAGAGTGGCTGATGTAGTTTTGCTGCCTCCTAGCCCCCACTCAGTCTGCGGTTCCAGAAGTCTCAGGAAAATTAGGGTCCCAGTTTTTTTGGCAGCTTCTCAGGCTCTACTGCCTGTCCTGCTATAATGGTTTCAGCAACTGGGAGAGGGAGGCCTCACCAGAGCCTGCAGACCAGTGTAGACTGATGTTATCAATTCCTCCACTCCTATCTAGTCCACACAACTCTTCTCAGTCTGCTGCAGTCCTGCTGGAGCTGTAGTGCACCCACCTGCCTCTTTGCTCTGCTTGCTGCTGGCCAAATGAGCAGAACTGCTGCTGGGAGCTGCATTCTACTTGCCACAGGCCAAATGACAAACTGCTGCTGAGCTCTACCCACATAAGGCAACTAGAGCTGACTGAGAACTGTAAGGTACAAAGGGATCAGTAGCTTAAAATAACCACGACAATCTCTCTCACCCAGCGAAGTATTCCCAGTAGCAAACCAGAAATGTAGTCTCCTCCCCCTAAAACTTCAGCTCTCTATAGGTCCTCTTACCCAATCTCAGCAAGCATCAGTCTTCATCAGGGTGATCCCATACCCAGTCATCGTCCAGGTGGTTCCGAAGAGGTGCTGATATTTTGTATATTACCCAAGTACAAAACTTAGTTTGGGGACATTGGGATATAATTTAGTTATCTGCATTTAATATGTAAACAAGGTATGCCTCTCTCAGTCAACTCCCCTTGCTCTCCAGCAGAGTGCTCACTGAGGCCATGTCTACATCTAAAATTTTGCAGCGCTGGTTGTTACAGCTGTATTAGTACAGCTGTATAGGGCCAGCGCTGCAGAGTGACCACACTTACAGCAACCAGCGCTGCAAGTGGTGTTAGATGTGGCCACACTGCAGCGCTGTTGGGCGGCTTCAAGGGAGGTTCGGGGAACGCGAGAGCAAACCGCGGCGAAGCTGGTCTCCTTTCCCGGTTTGCTCTCTCGTTCCCCGAACCCCCGAACAAGCAGGTCTCCTTCCCTGCGGTTTGCAGGGGGGTTCGGGGAACGCGAGAGCAAACCGCGGCGAAGCTGGTCTCCTTCCCCGGTTTGCTCTCGCGTTCCCCGAACCCCGAGCAAGCAGGTCTCCTTCCCTGCGGTTTGCTGGGTGGTTCGCGGAACGCGAGAGCAAACCGCGGCGAAGCTGGTCTCCTTCCCCGGTTTGCTCTCGCGTTCCCGGAGCCACCCAGCAAACCGCAGGGAAGGAGACCTGCTTGCTCGGGGTTCCGGGAACGAGAGAGCAAACCGGGAAAGGAGACCAGCTTGATTACCAGAGGCTTCCTCCTTCCACGGAGGTCAAGAAAAGCGCTGGTAGGTGTCTACATTGGATTACCAGCGCTGGATCACCAGCGCTGGATCCTCTACACCCGAGACAAAACGGGAGTACGGCCAGCGCTGCAAACAGGGAGTTGCAGCGCTGGTGATGCCCTGCAGATGTGTACACCTTCAAAGTTGCAGCGCTGTAACTCCCTCACCAGCGCTGCAACTTTCTGATGTAGACAAGCCCTGAGTTACTTCTCTTCTCTCATATGCTTCAGACTACAGAGCATACAAACTCCTCAATTTTGCACTCTAGAACATGCATTAAATTCTGCAAATAAAAGTCAAGTAAGACTCTTAATTCACTCTTTGAGCTCTTTAATTGACAAATTTCCTGCAAAATTCATGAACATGCAGAGGATGTAGCAGAGACACTGAAAACCATTTGCACTGATTCAGTGTTACCTTCACAACCACAAAGGCAAGAACTGTGGCTTTCCACTATGAACTATTAACATTCTGCATCAGTTGATTCCTACGTTTACTGGGAGGTCTGTAAAACGGTGACAGGAATGGCTGTTGTTCATAGAATCAGAAGTGCCAACAAGCTGCCGACCTGCAGCAGTGATTGCCCTACTGAAGCCTGGGAAACCCCTAGAGGATGCAGCCAGCTACCACCCATGTCTCTCCTCTCAACCACCAACAAGTTCATGGAACGGGCACTACTCCTCCGTCCGTCTAATATTGAAGACATCCTCCCAGCAAAGCAAGCAGGATTTCACCCGAAGAGGAACTGTTGTGACCAAGTAGCTTCACTTTCCAGTCACGCTGAGGCAGGATTCCAATGTAAGTTGAAGACAAGAACTGCCCTTGTTGATCCGTCCTCAGCATATGACACTGTCTGGAGACAGGGCCTCCTCTTCAAGGTCTCCTGCGTCATTCACTGCCGGCAAACGATAAGCCTCTTGGCAGCAATGACTGGAGACTGCCACTTTAAGGTATACCTTAAATGGTCAGATCAGTAGAACAAGAACTCTCAACTTGGGCATCCCTCAGAGCTCTGTCCTGGCCCCAACACTTTTTAATCTATACATCATGGACATACCAGCGATGGAGCCAAGGAAATTCATGTAGGCAGATATTGCCCAAGCCTCCATACCACTAGCTGCAACCTAGCCCGAGATCTTAGTACAATGGCCGATTATTTCCAATGCTGGAAACTTAGGCCTTATATTATATATATTATAAAAACAAACACACACACACAGTGTAACTACTTTCCACTTGAATAATAAAATGGCTAATACCAAACTTGATGTGCAGTTCTGCGGTGAGAGTGTTAGCCACAAAGCTAATCCAAAGCATCTTGGCAATACATTGGACAGGAATTTGACCTTATGACAATATCTCGAGAACACGTGTGATAAGGTCAAGTCTCGTGTCACGCTTATCAGAAAATAGGCTGAAACAGTCCATGGACCATACAAACCACAATTGCCTTGGTATACTCTGCAGCTGAATATCACGCACCAGTATGGTCTCATAGCAGTCACACTAAATTCCTTGACACTCAACTCAATAAAGCTAACTACGTGTATAGTGTTGGGGATGGTCAAATCTATTCCAGTTGGCTGGCTCCCAGCTGTATCGCACATCCAGCCTCCACAGATTAGAAGAGCTGCTCAGACATCTTGCTTTCATAATTATGTTAACGCAAATACAAGGATCCCAGTGCATCAGGACCTGCAGAACCCACCACAGATGAGATTAAAATCCAACCACCCTCTATGGAACCGCATCACCATCTCACATGGAGCACTTCGACCACTCAAAACAAACAGCTCATCATTGATCCTGTTGAGGAACCACCGAGTTTTGATTTATATCAGAAAGACTGGTGCAGATTGAACTGCACCAGGACATCTCATGGGAGACATGGACAAATGCTCTTTAAATGGAAAACAAGGCAAATACCCGTATGCGACTGTGGTAACCAGGCACAAATGATCGAGCACATAACATCTGAATGTCCCCTTCGTTCTTTTGCCAGGAGCCTGAAGGACATTCACCAGCTCACTGCTGCAGCAACGTGCTGGCTATCTAACTTAGATATAAATTTGTAGTTAAGCCATACAAAAGAAGTTGATTCCTCGTACACATGCTGGAGAAAGGTTCCTATTTGCTACTGGTGAGTGGCTTTTTCCACCTGACATCTTAGGATTTGGCAAGTTTAGCCAAAGTTAAGATATTAACAAGCTTCTCTCTCTTCCTCACATGCACAAGTTTCTCTTCACTCTGATAAGGTATTTTGGGGAGGATTTTCGTGGCAGTTCATTGAAACATTTATAGTTCTTTACGTCAGAAGTGCAAGAGCCTGGATGCCTATCAGGGGAGAATGCAAAGTTATAGTATTAGGGGCCCCTCTACTACAAACAAACCAACCACCTTACATGCCCATTTAGCATGCTCAAGTTCACATATTCAGATTTATTTTCATCCTACTTTCAGTCTCAAACAGGCACAACTCTGTCCCGTTCTCCCCCAGCCCTCAATTCCTAAGGGATTTTACATGTCTGCTAATGGTTTGCCCCCCATCACCAGTTCTTGACTATTATGTCATATGCAATATCTGGTTTGTGTCCCACCCCATTGTGATAGTCTGTGTCTATGTATACAAATACCTCCTCATCTTATGACTGGATTTAAACAATATATAGAAAGCTTTTTTTAGCATCCCTGTTACATTACTGTTTGGGAGACAGAGAAAGTTTAAAGATTCAAGTTGGCACATTTTGTTTGCCCTTCAGCTTTATTAAACTAAAACTTTCACTTCATTACAGCCATCATTCCACAGAGCAGGTAGCTTATGTTACGCTAGTTATAGTAGTACTTGAATGTAGCCAACTTTAAATAAATTAAAGCAGGGAAAAGAAAAATATGTTTATTACTGTCTTTACTGGCCTATTTCTAACAGATTAAATGCCTTAAGAACTTGCTGTAGACCACATAGTAAGATACCAACTTCAATAAGTATTAACATTCCAGTAAATTAGAAAATCTAGTTGTTTAAGCCAAAAGGCTCTACTAAAACCAGACCATTCCATGAACTAGTACTTATTTTCTATTTTTTTTTTAAACAAAAAGAGTATAATGTACCAACTGCTCCACATATTTTTTTCATGTCACACCAAAGACTGGTGCACAATAATCTTGAATAAAATAGATTAGAAGAGAGATGTAGCACCTATTTGGATGCTGTAATGCAATACAGGCCTGCTAAATAAGACCTGCTGTGTGCTCTCTTTTATATGCCAAAATTAAACAGAACATGCCTCACTATTCAGCTTTATTTGTATGTTGACTACTGGTATGTGTAGTCAGTAGAATACATTCAATAGGTCCACCTGTTAAAGTAGTTTCTAACAAAAAAAGTAAAGGCTATTTTAAATCTAAGTATCATAACCACCACAACTTTAATGCCATATCAAAACAGTAGGTCCACTGTTTAGGGTAGGTTAACCAATCAAACAGCAGCAGTGGCAATGCTAAAGCCAATTTGGAGGAACAACAACATTTCCCTGGAATCCCAACTGAAACTGCTGCACGCATTAGTCATCTTCATTTTTCTGTATGTGTGCAAGACATTGAACCTTACGGCAGAACTTGAATGGAAAATATATGTAGTAGAGATGAGATGCTTCCGTAAAATCCTGGGCATCTCCTACTTTGATCATGTCACTAACAAAGAGGCCTGCAACATCACCCCCCAATGTGCTGGGTCATATGAAGATCTCCTGACGACCGTGAAGAAACACAAGCTGAAGCGGTACAGCCATATAACAAGATCATCTGCCTATCCAAGATCATCCTCCAAGGGACAGTACAGGGAAAGAAGAGCTAGACAGAAGAATAGATGGATTGACAACATAAGAGTGGACAGGAATGGACTTCGCGGAGACTCACGCACTGACACTATCATCAGGGGGGTGGATGCTCATCGAAGATGGTGCCCCAATGACCAGTGTGGTTATGGGAGTGGTGATGATCATGAAGAACCAATCAAATGTATCCCACCACAGAGCAACATGATGTCACTTAGATACATAAGGGTAAGTAAATTTGTTTTATACAAGAAATTTTGAATGACAAAATTTGCTAGTTCAATACTAAAGACGACACCAAATATGTAACCTAAAAAAGCAGAGCACTTGACAAGTATCTACCGCGTACAAGATGTAAGAACCAGCATACTTAATAATAAAGCTGTTATAATAAAGCATAGGTAAAGCCTTTCCATCGTTGTGAACGAAAAACAGTGGAGGTAGATGCTCTAAGCCTGTCATTAGAGAGGTGACAGCACCTATGGTAACTGAAGTAAGTAATAGCTTGAACACCAACACCACCACACAGCAGAACAAAAGGCATTATTAATATACCAGAATAAGATTTAAAAAGAACCAATTCAATATACACTTCTGAAGTACAAGCTTCACTTACATATTTACATCAGATTTTTGCAGAACAGTCTAAGCATCACACAAGTAGACTAGCCTTTTACATTTGTTTAGCTGGTACTTGCCCAAGACAAGAAATGCTCAGTATTGGTATTTTAACTTTCAGGTTCTCATACAACCACAGAAATTTGCAATCTTTAAGGTTTGACATTTCAGGAAAAAATTTCCACTGGTTTGTTTTTAAACAAATGTTTTCATTAATTTGCCTTGGCTTTTAAATAAGTAAAAATGGAAGTTACTGTACATTTGACTTGATAGTGTCCCTTGAATTTGCGGTCATAGGAAGCCATTAAGTGTCACTCCAGATTTTAAACAGAAGTACGCAAAAAAGTGCCTCGGTGACCTTGATAAATTATAACAGCAGTAAGCACACCAGCAGCTCCCAGATATCAATCCACTGCCTCCCCAATATCCTGATTGGATAGACTGACCTTGCAACATGTCCATGAGGACAATGAATTCAGATTATTTGGATTGGGCAGGAAAGTGGATTTCAAGTTATTGGCTCTCTCTTTGATGAATGCTGAGTCATTAGTCCCCTCCCAAATTAAGGCAGGACTGCCACATATGCATTTCATGTGGCACATGAGGATTTGGCAGTCCAGTCATGTATTCCCACTTCTCAGCTGCAATGTTACACAGCCAGTTAAGGTGGAGGAAAGCTGAAGACATTTACCTGAAGTTGCACTTTTTGGCTGCTAGAGACTGCTGATGCACCTCCTCTCCCTGCTGGATCAGAGCCAGGCATGAGCAGCTGAGTGATGGCAACTGAGGATAAAGCTCTGGGCAGCAGCACAAGTGAAGGACCTCACCTGGTCCCAAGCTCTCCTTCCTGCTGCCAGCTGCACCATGATCCACCTAGAACCCCTCCCCCAGACCCTCAGCAACCACATTCTCTACAGCAGAGCCAATAGTCACAAACCATCTACCCAGTTACCTTCCCCTTCCAGAACTCTTCAGGATTTAGCCCAGGCAGAGCTGCTGTTAAGTTCTGCTCCATGTTCTCTCCCCACCACCATTGCTCAGGGCAGAGTGTGTTGATCATAAATTAAATTGGATTATTTGCAAGTTCTCTCACTGAATAATTTGACTAGCAATAGGCTGGGGCTTGAGCAAAACTTCATTGAAGCTGATGAGCATGAAAACTGCTCTTCATTTCAGGCTAAATGTAAGAGGCAGTTAAGCTCTTTTCAGGAGTAAAAGTAGCTGAAACAATAGGAGCCCCTACCCACACACAGGCCACATGCAAGACCAATCAGATTGAGTTTCTTTTCCTAATGGAAAACCTGTAAAACCTCGGAAGATACAGACGCTCCCTGGATTATGCAAACCCGATTTACACAAATCCACATTTACAGAAAAAGTTCCATAAGTGCCATAAGCTAGAAAGTTCGGACTTTTTTGGCGGCATAATGGTCGGGTATGCCTTTCCGACTTACCCAAAATTAGAGTTATGCAAGGCGTTCCACAATAGAACGCTTGTGTAAATCGGGGAGCACCCATAGGTCCATCAATGGCTATTTGCCAAGATGGTCAGAGATACAACCCCATTCTCCGGCTGTCTCTAGCCTCTGATTGCTAGAAGCTGGGAGTGGATGACAGGGCATGGATCACTTGATAATTGCCCTGTTCTGTTCATTCCCTCTGACATATCTGGCATTGGCCACTGTTGAAGACAGGACACTTGGCCTGATGGATGATTGATCTGATCCAGTACAGCTGTTTTTATGTTTTTACCCCAACTATTGACTAACTGCCTGGGTTAATGGATAACAATAGTGTTATACATGCAACAAAACTTGGCAGCTACATTGAGGTGATTCCAACTCAAGTGCCTCCACCAACTACACTATGGCACCAGGAGAGGTAGTCTCAGACACGTGCCAAAGCAATTTATATAGGTTCAAATCCACACTGAGTCACACCTGGAAGCGAACTGAGAGTCAGCGTACACCAGAGTGCTGATATGATAGCCCACTTGGTAAACAATGTTAACTGGAAGGTTGTCACCTTATGTACCATCTCAGTTTTCTGGGCTAAGATGTAGCAATCAAAGAATTCACTGCAGTAACTGAAACTTGATATGCCAAAAATGTAACGCAGCAACAGCTTAGCTCTTAGACACTGATCTTGATGCTCCAAGATAATCACATAACATGGAGGATCCAACATATTCATAGATCAGGGCCAGATTAAGGAACTCAAGGGTCCTTACACATTCCTGCCCCATTGCTGTTGCCTCACCCCCTCCCCATCTGGAGTAGCAATGCCCTTCCCAGGAAAGCCCCTCTTACACCTCCTTCTCCCAAGAAGCAGCAGAGGTCCTTTCCCCTTAGGATCAACCAGCAGTCTCTCTCTCTTGCCTCAAGACATCCAGAAACAGAGGTGACAATAGGGTCGCCAATATTGCATTTAAAAAATAAGAGACTAGGTTTTTAGCACCATGCCCCACCCCACCACTCCTCTTGATATCTTCAATAGCAGTACTCACCTACATTTGCCAGGGGTACTTCTTGCTGCTTTTTGAAGGTGGTCTTGGCTGTCAGGACCAGGCTCTCTGCCCATCTCGCTTCTCCATGCTGCAGCAGCCACAGACCAGCAATTATGCACCTCTGCTGGGGATGCTGGCAGAGACTCTAAGCGGGGAGGCTACAGCCCAACACTACTTCCTCACCCTGGCTTCCTTCCCACCATCAGTTGCAAATTCCTAATGGCTGGGACTTGCTCACTTGTACCATGCATGTCCCTGGGGATGTCTCTCTCTCAGTTGAGTGCTACTATAATAGCAACATTGTTTTGCAAAGTTGTATCATTTAATAAAGTATCCCTTGGTTCCACAGTTTACCACATGGATATGGCCTCCACATTCAGTGGGTATGCCACTGCATACATACAGAGAAGCTAAGAGTTGGAGAACATCATGAGCACAGTGGAGGGATGGACTTTCCCTTCTCAGCCTGGGCGGAGAATGTCCAGAGCTAAATGTAAGGACCATGCTGATGGTGCTTGTGATCAAACCAGGGCACTCAGGCATCAGTTAAGAAACAAGCAGAACCAGCAGGTGAGAAATCTATTGTGTAATAATGTGCAGACATTCTGTGGCACAGTCAAGCAGGTGTCTGGACAGACAGAGCCCTCCATGTTTGCCAAATTTCTCCTAGTTTCTGCCCAGATCCCTGGTGTCCAGGAGGCTCCCCTGTCAGTAGCTCCAGGCCTCCCCAAGGGAACAGCCAGTGCCCAGCCTCTGTGCTTTTCACATGTCTGATGTTCATGCTCAGCACTTTGCTCCAAGATGGGGAAGGACACAATGCCTGACACTGGTTCGCTGCAACAGAGCCACGTGGCACTGCATGTGCAGAGCATGAGGCAGGCAAGCAAAGCCCTACAAGAGCCTAGCACCAAGCAGCAGAAGCCCCGCTGCTGGGCCAGGCCAGGCCTCTGCCACCTGTTCCACCAGGACACCATGCTGCCCTGATTAATCCAGCCCCAACCACTTCCCTGCTGGCTTCCTCCCATGACTGCCCCAGGGTATGCGAAGCTCCTTGTGTGCCTCAGAGCAGCTGGGACTCTGGCATCCTCTCTACAGGAAAGCTTGGTGGCGGCTCCAAGCTAGGCTCACATGTGCACTCTGGGATGACTGCTACGGAACTAGAGGAGACACACACACACCTGGCCCCATCCATTTGCCCTACCAGACACAGCCTGTGCAAGGAAAGCAGATGGGGCCATGCTCAAGCACTAGCATCAGCAGGAGGCCCTGTCCAGCAGCAGCCAGTATGCACAAGTGAATCTTTCCACTCCCTTCTTGACCCTGGCCCTTGAACGCAACCCTGTCTGTTTTCTCTGCACGACACTGAAGAGGCGCAGGGGAGTAGAAAGATCCACCTGTGTGTACTGGCCCCCTGCTGTTGAAATATAGGATAAAAAGGTACCTCTTACTGATTTTCTATTTAAATAAGGGACATCCCTTGTAATAGGGAACTTGGCAAATCTATACAACAGTATGGTGACCCTCAATATTTACACCCCTGCTCGGGGTGGGGGTATCTGCTTCTGTGAATGTGGCCTATTGCATTTTGCCACATTGCTGGGGGATAATTGAAAAAACACCCAGGAGCAGTGTCTTGGAGTGAACATCCTATTGGGATACAGAGGACAGCTATTACTTGAGACTGTTTATAGACTGCAGAAAACATTACACTGGTTAAACTATGGTCACTGTTCGAAAACAAGCAACTTTTCTTCGCAACTATGAGAACCTTAGAATCTAACTTGGGACTCCAGGGTCTGGGGCCTTAGGTTCAGACATATAGGTTGGATTAAGGCATAAACACTATCCTCTACATTGCTAGCTCATGTAACAAATGACAGGCAAACATCCTCATTTAGAAGGGGATTATAGATCCTTGCAACATTTTCCAGTTTTTCCTCAGCACCTCCTCAATCTTATCCAGATTGAGAATCCGTCAGTGAGCTGTAAGGATTCTCTAGTCTTCCCAAAACCTGGGCCAGACACAGATCACTAGTAAATACTGTTTTGAGCATTAAAAATGTGATTCTGTTGCATATTCAGGTGGCAGTGTTGTACATTCAAACTCCCTCAACACATTTGAAGTGTCAGTTTCGGTATGGATAGTCTTTTGTTAAGTATTTATACATTGCCTAGCACAATAGGGTCCTCGTCTGGGACAGACTCCTAGACACTACTGCAATACAAATACTATTACTACTGTATTAAGAAAAGCACTCTTATCAATTTTCTCTTTGGAAATGTTCGGTATTCTGATCAAAAGTTGATCAGAGATCACACTTCATACATTCATAGGGCTACTAAAGTGGATTTAAAGATTGCTTGAAATTTTCTGGAGCATGAAGAAAGTAAAACTTACCAGTTTTAATCAGATTTCTCTCACTTCATTTAAAAAGCAGCAGTTCAGTAGTTCTCTCTTAAAAAAGAGGGGAGCATATCACATTAAATTTCGCCATCACATCAGCCACAGGATACAGTGCATCAGCCAACATATGGTAAATCAGTTCCAATTGCCTTCGCAGTTTTCATACTTAGTTTTAACTGTTTGCTTCATTTCATGTTTTCCAGGGTCTTAAATGCACTGTCACTTAATGCTACAGTTATACATAGAAGTTTGTAAGTTTCTTCTCTTGAGAAAACTACAATAATCAATATGGTGCCATCATCTGTTCCTGAAATATTAACCTTGTGTTGTATTCAGGTACATAATTCAAGAAATGGAAGTATATTCTCTGCTAACTACACAAGACAAACAGTAAGATGTACACCTCAATTCATATTTATAGCACAATCAGCTTTAAGATCTATGTTTTTAAGCTTGGAAAACTGCTAATGACTTTCAGAACACATCATAATTCCTCTCATATGAAAGAGACAAAACCCTATAAGTTACTTGCCATAGTTATCAGAACACTGGGTTTTTAAAAGGAGAAGTTGTCATCAGATTCAGGTATTTGCCAAAAGCTCTGCTCAGTAGTACAGAAGCCGCTACTAGAGTAGGAAAAATCCAAATGCCAAACTGCATAGGAAGTCCTCTCATGAGTTTTCAGTTTCTAAAGATCAACTCAGCCATGCAGCAATAATAGGGCTCAGCTATGACTTTTTCAAACTAAAGAATGTTCCTTGAACTCTGCCAACAATGCATCATAGGGTAGATTTTTGCCAAGTATCTCATGACTTTAAGAAAAGTTATTTGCATGCAGATATTCAACTGTAGCACTTCAAGTTCCATAGCTTATTTACAGTAAAAGACAAGACAAGAATTCAGTATGACAAAGTGAGCAACTAGTTAGCCTATCAGTGTCGAATAGGATGATGTGAAAGACTTAGAATAAATGAGCTTTCCCTGTTGCATAGCAATTGCTTGAGAACTTGATCAGCCAGAATGTAAGACAAGGAAACTCAATGATAATGGGGCAGGGGGCCTCAGGGAGGAACTCTTTAGTTTGGATATTAGTTTCTCTAAAACTAAGATTCCACATTAAATCCTGGAAATCCCAAAGGAAGAGGCATTTAAATTTGGACAGACTTTCTAAATAGTTGAGATAGTAAATTGCAAATTAGTATTTTTACACAATTGTAGGCTTGTGTATGTCAGACAAAAAAAAGCACATGGGGAGTTCACAAATTTGTTACTTGAGTTACCAACTTCACCCTTATTTTTCTGAATGCTGATAAATTTCTCTAGTGATGGAGAGGTAACGTCCTTCAATTGCCAACAATGGAAAAAATATGCCATTATTTGATTTACTCCCTAAAAAGCTGTTTTTTTCAGCATATTAAAAAAAAAAACAACCTTTCACTAGAAATAAAGCTGGAAAATGAATTGTTTTGTAACAACTTGTGCCAACACACCCTTTGCACGCCAGCATCATTGTGGCAGCAGTAAGCACTTCCAAAGCTGTGTTGAGAGCAGACTCAGATGGAACATAACATACTGTTTTGGGGCCCAAAAAAGAAGCGTGTGTGCACTCTAAGCGCACGTCCAGACTAACCCGCGGCATCGGCGGGTTAAAATCGATTGCTTGGGGATCGATATATTGCGTCTAGTCTGGACGCGATGTATCGATCCCCGAGCGCGCTTACATCGATTCCGGAACTCCATCAACCCGAATGGAGTTCCGGAATCGACACGGAAAGCCGCGGACATCGATGCCGCGCCGTCTGGGCGGGTGAGTACCTCGATTTTAGAAATTCGACTTCAGCTACGTTATTCCCGTAGCTGAAGTTGCGTATCTAAAATCGATTTTAATACCTAGTCTGGACGTGGCCTAAGTCTCTATAATAGAGGAAGAAGTTTAAACTCTTATACTGCACCCAATTTACAGGGTAGCTGCAGAAGTCTTGTAAATTTCATGGGAATCATCTGCAGCCCAGCATGGAGCAGTTTAATTCTAGTCCATCTTCAGACAGAAGGATGGATTAGTAGTAGGGTACAAAAAACTGATGACTAAAGCATGGAAATGAGAATTCCTTAGCTCCAGCAGGTCAGAAATGCCTATATATCCAGCTGGGCAAAATTCTGACTGCATCTTTTTTCAATCAAAAGACACAGATCCAGTGATACCATTTTGCTGAATTGCTTCAGTGGAAAAGAAAAACCTAAAAATTCCCACATGTTTTGATTCAAAATGATTTCTCATTTCAAACTTCCCTTTAATTGTTTAAACAGGACTAAAAAACCCAATATTGTGTTTCAGGTCAAACTAAGGGTACGTCTACACTATGGAATAATTCCGATTTTACATAAACCGGTTTTATAAAACAGATTGTATAAAGTCGAGTGCAAGCGGCCACACTAAGCACATTAATTTGGCGGTGTGCATCCATGGTCCGAGGCTAGCGTCAATTTCCAGAGTGTTGCACTGTGGGTAGCTATTCCGTAGCTATCCCATAGTTCCCGCAGTCTCCCCCGCCCCTTAGAATTCTGGGTTGAGAGCCCAGTGGCTGATGGGGCAAAAATCATTGTCGTGGGTGGTTCTGGGTAAATGTCGTCAGTCATTCCTTCCTCCGAGAAAGGAACGGCAGACAATCATTTCGCGCCCTTTTTCCCTGGATTGTCCTGGCAGACGCCATAGCATGGCAACCATGGAGCTCATTCAGCTTTTTTTTTAAAAAATACATACACAGTCACCGTATGTGTACTGGATGCCGTGGACAGAGGCGATACACCAGCGCTACACAGCAGCATTCATTTGCTTTTGCATGATAGCGGAGGTGGTTACCAGTCGTTCTGTACCGTCTGCTGCCAGGGTAATTTGGCAATGAGATGACAGTTATCTGTCCTTCTGTGCTGTCTGCTGCTATCCTGGGTGCCCCTGGCGGAGGTCGGCCAGGGGCACAAAAGCAAAACTGGGAATGACTCCCTGAGTCAATCCCTCCTTTATGGTTTCTAAAAATAGAGTCAGTCCTGCCTAGAATTTGGGGCAAATGTACTAGAGAAGCAGTGTATCAGAGAGTACAGCTGCTCTGTGTCAGATCCTGCAGAAACGATGAGCTGCATGCCATTCACGGGGGGGTGCCCCCGCAACAACCCCACCCGTTGCTTCCCTCCTCCCCCAACCTTCCTGGGCTACCGTGGCAGTGTCCCCCCCATTTGTGTCATGAAGTTATAAAGAATGCAGGAATAAGAAACAGTGACTTGTTAGTGAGATAAAATGAGGGGGAGGCAGCCTCCCGGTGCTATGACAGTCCAGGCAGGACATTAAGCGGTGCGGAGGAGAGAAGCCCAGCATCCCACTGCTATGATAGTCCAGGCAGTACAGAATCTTTTCTTTACACAGGAAAGGGAGGGGGCTGATGGAGCTCAGCCCCCAGTTGCTATGATGAGGACGGTTACCAGCCGTTCTATCCCATCTACTGGGAATGACCAGAATTCATTCCTATTTTTACCCAGGCGCCCCCAGCCGACCTCACCTGAGGCAAGCCAGGAGCACTGACGGGCTGATAGTGACGAGGGATATCAGTCATATTGTACCGTCTGCCACCAGGGAGGGGAGAGCAGCGGATACTGCTCTTCACTGCTGCAGCATCGCGTCTACCAGCAGCATTCAGTAGACATAGGGTGACATTGAAAAAAGTCAAGAAACGATTTCTTTCCCTTTTCTTTCACGTGGGGGGGGGAGGGAGTAAATTGACGAGCTATTCCCTGAACCACGCCGGACAATGTGTTTGACCCTACAGGCATTGGGAGCTCAGCCAAGAATGCAAATACTTTTCGGAGACTGCTGTGGATTGTGGGATAGCTGGAGTCCTCAGTACCCCCTCCCTCCCTCCATGAGCGTCCGTTTGAGTCTCTGGCTTCCCATTACGCTTGTCACGCAGCACTGTGTAGCCTGTAGATTTTTTTTTCTCAAACGCTTTGGCATTTCGTCTTCTGTAACGGAGCTCCGATAGAACAGATTTGTTTCCCTATACAGCGATCAGATCCAGTATCTCCTGTACGGTCCATGCTGGAGCTCTTTTTGGATTTGGGACTGCATTGCCATCCATGCTGATCAGAACTCCACGCTGGGCAAACAGGAAATGAAAATCAAAATTTCGCAGGGCTTCTCCTGTTTACCTGGCCACTGCATCCAAGCTGAGATTGCTGTCCAGAGTGGTCACAGTGGTGCACTGTGGGATACCGCCCGGAGGCCAATACCATCGATTTGCGGCCACACTAACCCTAAACTGATATGGTAATACCGATTTCAGTGCTACTCCTCTCGTTGGGGAGGAGTACAGAAACCGATATAAAGAGCCCTTTATATCGATATAAAGAGCCTCGTAGCATGCACGGGTACAGCATTAAATTGGTTTAACGTTGCTAAAATCGGTTTTAACGCATAGTGTAGACCTAAGTGTTTTAATGTGTTAAAGAAGTTAAGTACTATAAGCAACAAGCCTGTCTTTGCCTCACAAAGGAACTAAGAAAGGAGGTTTCATAAAACCCGCTTTGCAGCTTACCTCTATTAGATTCTTTAACCATATTGTAAAGAGCCCTAGAAAAACAGATTATGTACATACAGGTTGGTAAGAAAGAATATATGCATTACTGAAGCTTCTTTACAGTTTTTTAGAAATTCCTTCCATTTATCAATAGGGATCATTCTGCTCAGCTCATGAGCCCCATGTTTCACCTTTGTCTTCTGGAAGTTTGTTTAATCTCTCAAGTATATAATAAACAACTGGAAACCCTTTAATTCCTGACAACAAAGGCAGATAGCTTCTGTAATACAAAAAGACGTCACATTCACCTACTTTCCTCCCTCAAGCACGCAATCTCAGCTCCTCAGTTAGTCCAACCCAGAAATAGTATTGATGCTGACATCTCTGCTAATAAACCTTCAGGCATCAGGAAGCCTCAAGGTGTCGGCAACTAGACTACTGCACATTAGAAAATGTGATCCCTCCTCAGAGAATCGTGCTATAGTAAGATACAGACCTTTCTTGTACTGGAAGAAAGGTTTCATACTATATAAAAATAAATAAGAAGCACCAAGAAAAGGATAGATACTTAAAATCTGATCACCTTTTTAACGTACTCAGAGGACAACTCTCTAGCCAGCAAGCCAGAATCTTTAACCAGGTTCTTTGAATATTAACTGACCTTGAACAAGGAGTTTACAAATATAGTACATTAACTTTTTATTGCAACTTTGTATTAAAAAGCTTTTAGGAGATGCCTTAGAGGCCAGTCTGCTGCTACAAAAACTCCACTTTTCTGTGCTTGATTGGAATGGAACAGGAATAAATCCTGGATAGCAGTGTGCTAAGCACAGCCAGTCCAACACATGGAGTGTACAAATTCCCATATGTCACCATATGAAGGAAGTTGTGGAAGGGAAATGGATGCTTTGGCAGACGCTTTCTGAGCATATGACATACAGCCCGTGTAGTTATAGAGGCTACAGGTCTTTCAGGCTGTGCAAAGAGCACCAGCCACTTTTGCATCACTATCAGGGTGGTCTCTCTCACCATTGCATTAGACAGCATTCAAACCAGAATACCTATGAATAATAAAAATCATCTGCTGCCTGTCTTCATATTATGCTCCTTCACTGAGGCCAAAAGGCAAGGAGAGATAGAAGGGAGCCAAATAATAAGTCCATCTGCATCAGGGACTAAGATTATTCATTTTGTCCAATGTGTTGATAGTGATGTGTTTATCCTCATAGCCACAGATTCACACTGGGGTATGTTAGCAAGTACCATTGCTGCCTCCAAGACTGACCCAGTGCATGTTCAATATAGTCAATAGTTTGACCACCCCCATAATTAGGTGTACTCTTCCCATGCTTGCAGCTCTTGGGGCACTCCGTAACTTCAGTATTGGAACCTGGGGGTGATCCCAGCAGTATTTGACTCTTCTGCACCCTCACAGGAAGGATCTGGTAGGTCAGGACATCGACTCTCCAGCAGTCTTCCAGATGTATTTAGGAAGCTATTTCTTAACACAAGCACTTTCCCTATATCATGGTGTAGTGAGTTGGGAGGGTCCTTTGTTAGTATACACCCTACTATGATTAAGCACCATGTGCTTCTGTTTCCAGGAAATACCCACTGAGCGTATATGAGTCAATACTGAAACCATTGCCTCTGTGCAAAGTGTAGCCTTCTTACTGATATCACGTCCTTCCATCACATCATCCTCTCCCCTATGTGTTTCATCCACCTTTTGTATCTTGTCAAGAGACTGACTTGTATATGCTTGGGCAGGTTCTGCATTACTTGTTTGCCTAGCATTTAGCACAATAGAGCCTTGAACAAGGTTAGGGCTACTTTTATTTGATATTCCCCATAATGTTTGAAACCAGCAACACATTGCAGCACTGTACTGGGTTTTCTGTACCCAGTAAAAAACGTATGAGAACCCAAAAGAATAAAAGCTAAGTGCAATTGAATACCAAGTTTTCATTATCCAAATTAAGATCAGGAATCAAGAAAAAAAGTGAGAGATTAATTGAAAGTGTAAATTAAATTTTAGATTAAAATAGAATTCTTTACATAGAATTTTTAACCTGATCCTATTCCTTTAAAATTCAAGTCTTACAAATGAAACCTGTCTATTGAGGCATTTGGTGCTGTTGCCTTGTGGCACACAGAGTACTCCTCCTACTGCTAGCTAGTAAGGCATCTAACATCAGGCTTGATTTCTCTGTATAATTTAGTAGTTTGATATTGATTTAACCCCACCGCCTAAACATTACAACTGGAAAACACAGGCCCAACTTATACGGGATCACTTTCACCTTGTTTGAATATAGGTCCTGAACATAAGCCAACTAAAGAACATGTCTTTTTAAAAATAGCTCAACTACAGGAATAGCCTGATACCTCATGTTCCCAATGTTTGTTGACAAGGGGTTTGAGGGTTAAAGTACAGGAAGACAAACACCACCAAACTGATATTTTGACTTTTAGTGTAAAATATACAAGACCTTTCCACTCAGCCTCCAAGTTGTTACCAGCCCAAATTCTAAGGGTAATTTTTGGAATATCTTGGTGTCAAGTCAGTTGAAGTACACTGCTGTAGAAGTCTAAGCCATTAAGTGATTCAACAATTTGAATTACTCTAGAAAACAGACCTGATCTATGGAAGCTGGAATTTAAGAAAGTCCCACCAACATCCTAGTTTTCACATAGGTCAGTTTTATGTTGGCACAGGATGGACATGCCTCTTTCCAGTTAGCACCAACAGCTGCACTCTAACACTAATGGACAAGCTTTTTGCAGTTGCTTTTAGCATTTAGATTACAAGAGAATGGTTTTAAAATACAGTATCTGTTGAAAAATCATTGGGCACTAACAGCTGACTACCTCAGAACATCTAGATATAACAGCATGCATTGATCATGTACTACTTATGCTCATATACACTTACAAAATGTAGGTTCTTCCCTTTACCTACACTATCTGAGTGAGGTTTTTATTGCAACTGCAGACACTGGAGCAAACAAAAAACCTCCACATGTAAATTGCCCATGTATCAACATCTCATACAGCATGGAACCTTCAAGCCACTAGAATAACCATTACCTGTAGATAATGTTTCTAGTCACAGACTAGAGAGATTCTAACTTCACCAGTACAGTTTTCTTTAGACACATGTAGATTGAAAGTGTTCTAAAATATTTTAAACTTGCTTTAGAGAAATCAGTTAATGCTGGGACTAAATAATTGCACAGAATTGTTCATAGGAAAATTTCTAGTAAAAATAGAAATCAAGTGTTTGCATTAGTGTCTTCAAAGTACACTTGAACTGGGGTGATATTTAAGTTTTTACTTGTCTTAGGCTTTTGACCTGGTGCCCATCATCACTTCACCCTGAACGAAATGTCACAGATACATTTTTTTGAGAGAAGCTACTACTATGATTTAGAAGTTTGACTTCATTTATATTAGAAGCCCCAGAAATAACCAAACCAGAGCAAAATCTACTTTTTCCCTACCTTTATAGTTTTGGTTGGAGCAGAGGGGAAAGAGAAATAAAGTACTTTGTTTACATTCCTTTAAAAGCAACTGTAACAGTCAGACTAGTATTCACAAGATTGTAAGCTGTGCCAAAAAATATTTTCATACCAGTGTCTTAGACACCACTTTCTAGGGCATATAAAGTGATACAGTAAATGATGTGTTAATTCAGTGCTGGCCATTAGCAATATTTTTCTATTCTTTGGCTGAACTAGGCATGAGTTCAAGAGATTAATTTTGTTTAACAGCAGTCCAGAAGGTTATCTAGTTGCTGAACAAGAAATACAGAAATTATACAATTTAATCAGTGTTAATTGACAAGAGTTCATATCCTGGAATGTTTAAGTACATTATTATTGAAGAAATTTGTAGTTATAGAATTTAGACATTACTTGGCTGTATTTTAGGGTTCTTTTTACAAAAAGTCTCAGGATTAATTTCCATATCCACAGAAGTGTTCAGGAAACATTGCAAGTCACAAAGCAGGATGAGAAAAAAGAATTGTGTCCCTTTTAGGGGGCAGTGGTAAGGCATGCAGTGCTGGTCTTTACATGGGTAGGCGGAACACCTGGTCCATCCGAAATAATAATGAAAAGGCTGATTGGATGTGCACTCCCATTGTTAAAGCTTCCATCCCTTTCCCAGTGACAGGAACGAGCAGACACTGTCTAATTAGCAGGAAAACACAGATCCTGGGAGAGTTCAAGTTCATGGAAAGTTCATGTTTAAAATTTCTGAAACCCTTACTATACTCCATGCTCACACTAATTATACCACTTATTTGTATTTTCACATGCAGAACATAACATGTTTATTTACAGATTTACACGAGTGCCCCCCTTATGTTACCTTGCTGCACAAGTCCACTGAGATGATGCGTTACATGTTCATACTAAGTTACTAACCTTAAAGGAAACTGAAATAGTTTACAGAAAAATATGAACAGGAGTCCAGACTAAAGTACTTTCTTCTTGCAATCCTAATCCACTAACCATGTATTCAGAGCTTTTGGTCACTAGTTTGACAAGTTCTATGTATAGAATTGTTTGCAGTCCGAAATACTACTTTTAGTATTTTCCTAATAATGAATAAAGCAGACAAGGTCTATGTAATTGGCTCATTTCCTGACTCAATATTTCATTTATGAACAGAACCCTACATACTCAACTACTGAAAGTGAAATGAAGTTCTGCAGGGCAAGTTACTTTTCCGTAGCATTTTTAACCCACATGATTACCCATTCAGGCTGGGTTGCTTTAAAATGGTATCTGAGGATTTAGTCTTTGGATTTCATTAAAGCAGTTGGCTATACTTTAATTTGGCAAAGTTAGAACCAATTTTACATTTGGTCACTTGCTGCCAAAGTAAAATAATATTAAAAAGTAACACTGCAACTGATTTTTCATTCCTGCCCTTTTTTTCTGAAGAATCAAGATGCATGCGCTTTACTACAGGAAGTTGGCATTCACTTGTTCTGCTTGTTATAAATGAACAGTACATAGTAGTAGCTTTACTTTGAAATGAATCCATCAGGAACAAGCCCTAAATATAACTTAGGCTAGTACTATGGAATGACCTCCACAGAAACAAACAGACTTCTCATCAATGATACACATGCTATGAGAGTTTATGCAACAAAAAAACCTGACTCTGATTCCACTGCAGTCAATGGCAGAACTATTATTCACAGGGAGACCTTAAACCATTAGTAACATAAGAAGGCTTGCTTCCCTACCTACTTAGAGTTGAAAATATCCCATTTAAAAAAAAGAATGTTACTACATTTGGGGGCAGGAAGGTTGTTTAAAACAAAAAACAAAACAATGTTCTGTATCAATTTGGGGCCTGCTCACTTGACAACTCTCAGATGATGAGGCAAGCTTTTTTGTTAATATTTCTTGTTAGCATTATTAATCAAAAGAACTTAGCTCAGTTCATTGAATTGAATTGTTCTCAGTCAAGTAGCTGGGGAGCATATGAATTAATATGCGCCCATTTACAATCCATAAGTTTGCATGGACACAGAAGGTACACTTGTGTAAATCCATATTCTCCTAATGCATGTCGGTATACATTAAGGGTTACGCAAGGATTCTACTGCGCAAAGCCTTGAAGTAATATTCCATTTAACTGCTCTATTAGGAAACAATTAATTGAGGCATACAGCATAGTATGAACTATGGAATCTACTGAAATTATAAGAATCATGAGTAACCTTGAAACTAGAACATATAGAAAAGGGATTAATGCATTCTAATTATACAGCCATTATGGATAATCCTATAACAAACTCATGTTCAGCACATGTAACACTTTGCTTTAAAATGTTAGTCAATCAGAATACCTTCACCACAGTTTTACCCTTATTACAAAAGCCATGTTACCTGTCTGTGGGGATCACTCAAAGATCAAGCATTTATGACTCTTCTTTTTTGTCCCATCCCAGATGTTATAACAAGGAATTAAGAAGGAAAAAAAAATCACCCAATCCATTTTGAGTCCAGTATATACATACATTCAACCCTTAATTAGTTGGAGTTCTTTATGGGAAGCATTTAGAGGCCTCACTTCTACTCAAAGGCATATACTCATGAAATATCAAGTAGTACATACAGGACACAGAAAAGCTCAGTTAACTCTGCTATAATTGAGGGATTTAGTATTAAAGTTGTCAAAACAAAGATCACTCATGGCTCATATATTAAGACATGGATTAATTCTACACATGACTTCAGACAGAACACCAGGGAAACCCACATACATATTTCAAAAGGAAAAGAGGTCTACAAAGTTGAGGCCCACTCTGCCCATGTTAACTGTTCAATCCTATTGTGTGGAAGCCCATAATCTTATAATGAAGGTGTAAACCAGTAACAAAAAGTACATCTGTTTTTATATTCTACACTGCTAAGCCAAATATTAGATACACAGTGGTTAGAACAACTTTGCCCTTCCCACATAGCTACACCTCGTTCTAGTTCTGCTCCAGTGTCTTCAGTCAGCGGTTTCTCCACTATTATATTGTCAGTTCCTGAATAAGGAGGTTTTTCTTAACTGACCACAGTGCTTAACACTGCAAGTCATATATTCTGAAAACAAAGATTTCTTGGACTGTGAACGACCCAAATGCTAAGATACTTTAAAATTAGCAGGAACTGTACAAATCAGTTCAGGATTTATATTAAATATTGAAACAAATGCTAGTGATAGTAAGTTCCCATTTAAAAGTTCAGGGCTGTTGAAGATCAAGCAATATGACAAGGGAAAAATTGGTGTATATATTCTTAAGTTGCACTGAAATCCCTGTTAACATTATCTATCACTGACATTACACATTTGTCTGGACAGATTTAAAAACAAAAAAAAGTAACTTAACTTCAAGCTATTCATTTAACTCTCCCCAAAGCGACATCAATGGAAAGCTCACAATGCTTCGAGACCCTTAACAAAGAAACTTGTCTTTACATAGCCCTGGACTACAAGCAACATATTGCATCTGCTGACACAGTTGTCTCCCAAAAGGAATTAACTGCACCATTTTCTCCACATCTTCTCTTAAAGAAGAAGCTCCTAAACAAATATTCACAATCCATAAATATGCCATAAGATATCTTTGCTTTGCTTATAAGATTATTGAAAAAGGCACTGATAATGGATATTGGAGCTAGTTTGATGTTTGGGCTGTTCATAGTTGGTCACCCAACTATCTTCTATTGTAGGAGAAATAGATGATTTAACTTTTGACCATTGTGATTAGTTCAGATTTAACATTTACAACTTAATTTCCACCAAACATGGAAATGTCAAAAATACTATAGTATTTTGCTACAGTAACAGAATTTTACAGACACTTAGATGCCCAAATACGCACCAGTTTTATAAAGGCGTATTGTAATTATTTTTTTTAAAAAGTACACTCTTCTACTAGTCTGAGTCACATCCAATTTTATATTTAAGTGGTAACTAATGAATGCTCCCTTCTGTACATGCAGTAAAAATTAACATGGATTAATAAAACTCCAAATTATGCCAGTATAGTTGCTACAAAGAGGTCCATCAACTATGATTGAGTGTGCTGTCTCCTCATCCCAGCACTCCAATTGACTATTATCCTTGTAATTATCGATATGTATGCCTACAAAGGTCCACTTCAGTTTCTGTCTGCCTCACCAACCAGACACCCACCTAGTTCTACTCTTAAAGTCACTTTTCCCACTCCTCCTTTTTCCCTTGGTAAGTTTAGCATCCCCCTTCCAACTAAGAGCAACCTTTTTAAGGAAGTTTGATTTAATGTCAAACAGGGGGAGGGGTAGCTCAGTGGTTTGAGCATTGGCCTGCTAAACCCAGGGTTGGAGTTCAATCCCTGAGGGGGCCACTTAGGGATCTGGGGCAAAAACAGTACTTGATCCTGCTAATGAAGGCAGGGTGCTGGAATTAATGACCTTTTGAGGTCCCTTCCAGTTCTATGAGATAAATCTATCTCCATATATTATATTAAGATGATGGGAAGGTCAGAAAGGGAAGCAGCTGTGTTAGTTGGGGGCATATGAGACATTCTGAGGACAGCAGTCAGACTGCAAAGATTTATATGATGGGTTATTAATTTACAGACTATACTGTCATTATGCAAACCTGAACATCTGAGTACAGGGAAATGCATAACTGAGAAGAAAGTAATCAGTTACAGGTCAACAACTGTACAGCAGCCCTGCACACTGACTGGATGATAAATTCTGTATGAAATTAACCCCATCAAAATTAAGAACCTACCCATTATTTAAGCTCTAGATGTTTTTGTCCTAAAGTATATACATCAAAAATTACAATCCAAAATGTGCCAACTCCTATACAATACCACTTGTTCATAATCTCATACTGTCCCCCCCTGCCCCCCAATAATTCAAGTAGCTCCTTCCTCACAAAAAAGGATGTTTTACAGAGTACCCAGAGATTAAGACATGGATTGGTGGACCAAGAGCAGAAGGAGCAAGTTCATAAAAAGGGCCCTGCCATCACCTCCCTTCCTTCAGTCCAAAGCTATGTGACTGTAAACTCAAGCATCCCTGTTGATTTCAACTGCTAAAAAGCCACACAGCTAGAAGAGCTAGTAATTCAGCTAAATAAGCCTTAAAACCAACAGTTGATTTCACCCCAAAATTGATAGCTAATGCAAACAGGAGACTGGTGCCATGCACTCTGTACATGAAACAGCTGGCATCTTCACTCCAAATCTTCTGACTTCCTTTCACTCTCAAGGCATAGCCTCCATGCAGAACACATTACAGTTGACTCTTGAGACAGAGGTATGACTAACTAACAAGGCCCACACCTGGAGCAGAGGCTGTACTTGCCCATATGTATTGAAAAACTCCTCTTGGCCACAGCTGTACCAGAATGTACACCCTCGGTTTAGATAACAAACAAATGTACTCTCCTCAGTTATTAGGGGATCACTCAACACCACAGTTATTTCATACATCCTCCCAACAGCTTCCTGACTTCCCTTCAAGTAGTCTCCTGCTTGCTTCTTTTTACAACCTCTTTGTTTGCACAAAAGTTGCATCTGAAAGGCCTCATCCCACCTTCCTTGTTGGTGAAGTCACTATTAAGGTTGGATCAAGCATGGTGGGGAGGGGGGTCTGGTTCTTGGGGGCAGGGCAGAGAGAGAGAAGAGTCCTAAGTAAAACAAATCATTAGTATTGAAAGCCAGGCTGAGTCACATTGTTTTGTTGTTGGAAGTCTCAGCTACTAGTCTCAAGAGAGAAATCCAGAGGGCCTCAAAGGATCTCATCCCATCCCATCCCATCCAAAATGTAATGGTTTCAACTGTAGCAACACCACCACTGTAAATACAGAACAAAAAAGGAATGATAATGTAACAGCGGCTACTATGTAGGGTTCCCTAATTATATGGGAATCCTTTAATGGGCTCACCCATTAATAATTACACAGTTCAGATACTAATACCTTAATCTGAGGTTTTTTTACTTGGGTTGCTTTACGTTACAACCTTTATAATGCTATTGTATTGTTTATAAAGTCCATACGATTTTCCTTCCTAGTAAAACTATTTATCATGCCATACAGGACTACAGCTGTACATGCTGACATACTTCCAAGTTTAAGAGGACATTATACAGCTAGTGTTGTTTTAGAACAGAGGTTCTCAAACTGGTGGTCATAACTCCTCAGGGGGTTGGCAAGGTTATTATGTGGGGGGGGGGGTCACGAGCTGTCAGCTTCCATCCCTAAACCCCGCTTCACCTCCAGCATTTATATTAGTGTTAAATATAAAAAAAATTGGTTTCAATTTATAATGGGGGGGGGGGGTCACACTTGGGGCTTGCTGTGTGAAAGGGGTCACCAATATAAAAGTTTGAGAACCATTACTTTAGAATAAGCTATTTGAGTCTGTATGAAATGACAGTGCAAAAACCAATCTTTACAATTTGTTGATGGCAGTTGGCACCATAGTCCCAAGACTGCAGTAACTTGAAAACAAGTTAATGTTTCAAAAAAAAAAAATCAAGCATCACTAAGTCAATGAACTCTCACAGAACTAGAAAAATTAAATTACACTAGAATGGCAAGAACTGAGCCACTGGAGTATCGATACAGTCAAATTCCTTAATGATGTTAGGAAAGCAGTCAATACTATACTGACTGAGCTTGCGTTGCCTTAAGTGCACTGGGTAAACAGCAACCAAAGCTGAAATAAAGATGGTCACTCAACATCAACTATTATCTCTCTAGCTAAAGGAGAAATTAGAATAACTCTACTCATCCCAGAGCAAGAAGAATAAAATAGTGAAAAAGTGTGCCAAAGCAATGGCTAATATTGGGGTCGGGGGTTGTACTGTAGGGTAGAAGAGAAGATTCTTTTAGCAATAGAAAGTACACCAGTATTTAAGCTATTTTCAACCTTTGGGCAACTTTTTGGAACTAGAAAAACCTTAGAAAGATGGACAAACTGACCGCTAAAATCATAGTTAGTGCTATTGGTAACTCCTGCTGTTACCTGATTAGATTTTGTTTTTAAAAGTTAAGTAGTAAAAACAGTTTTTCGGGGGAGGGAAATTTATTCCTATGACAACCTCATATTTTCCTGCTTTGTTCATGAACAGTGAAGGAGTTATTTCAAATAAGCTTTGAGAGCTTTGCCTCAAATCTTACAAAGTTCTGAAGACTCTGGAGTACAGCAGTTTTATTTATCTAGCATTTACTTTCAGCATCTAGCAAACTTAACTATTAGAAGTTCTGTCAATGGTCTTAAATTGGCAACTTTCTTGCTGTTTAATTTACCTTTTGTTTGCATCAAACAATACTAAATACTGAGAAACAAAGGTCTGAAGGCTAGAAAGTGGTAAAAACAAACAGTTTTCTGTTCTGTATGTCAGGCATTACATTTATGAAGTTTTGAATCTTATAGATTTAAAGGGGTTGAATAATTGCCATAACAGTTTATACTATTGTCATAAACAGATAGCTAAGGGTTAACGTCTCTTTCACCTGGAAATAAGTAATCTGAAACACCTGACCAGAGGACCAATCAGGAAACCAGACTTTCAGGTCTGGATGGAGGGAAGTTTGTGTCTGAGTTCTTTGTCTTCTGCCTATCTCCCTCTCGGCTATGGGAAGGATTTCTCTATTTCATGCTTTCTAATCTTCTGTTTCCAAGTTGTGAGTACAAAGATAGGTTTGTTTTTTGTATTTACATGTATGTAGTTGCTGGAGTGTTTTGAATTGTATTCTTTTTGAATAAGGCTGTTTATTCATATTTCTTTTAAGCAATGACCCTGTATTTGTCACCTTGATACAGAGAGACCATTTTTATGTATTTTTCTTTCTTTTTAAGACCTGTTGGAGTTTTTCTTTAGTGGGGAACTCCAGGGAATTGAGTCTGTGCTCACCAGGGAATTGGTGGGAGGAAGAAGTCAGGGGGAAATCTGTGTGTGTTAGATTTACTAGCCTGACTTTGCATTCCCTCTGGGTGAGGGGGGAAGAGAGATTAGCTCTCGGTACTTCTGTTTTCCAAGGCTGGGAACGGGGAGGGTGGAATCCCTCTGTTTAGATTCACGGAGCTTGCTTCTGTGTGTCTCTCCAGGAACACCTGGAGGGGGGGAAGGGAAAAGGTTTATTTCCCTTTGTTGTGAGACTCAAGGGATTTCGGTCTTGGGGTCCCCAGGTAAGGTTGTTGGGGGGGGGACCAGAGTGCCCCAAAACACTAATTTTTTGGGTGGTGGCAGCTTTACCAGGTCCAAGCTGGTAACTAAGCTTGGAGGTTTTCATGCTAACCCCCATATTTTGGACGCTAAGGTCCAAATCTGGGACTAGGTTATGATAACTACAGATGACTATTTCAAAATAACATGACAACTGAGTTCTAGAGTTTCAGTGTAGCCGTTTTAGTGTGTATTTGATATGTAATTTTGCCCAATAAAGATGTAATTACATTAAGGAAATCTTAATTAGTGTTCCATATTAAGTTTGATACAGAAAAATGGAACAGTCAAGTTACTTTGGTACTGCAATTTTGGAAGAACTAAATGAATTTCTCTGTTCTGAGACATATGGCAAACAACTTCCCTAGACAGTTTTGTTTAATTACCTCTGATTTTTTGCATTATACCCTTTTAGTTAAAGTAATTTTGAGACACTTCACCTTTCACCACACCTTGAGATACCTCCATTTATAGTGTTCCATATACAGCATTGCTTTGTGCAAATATTCTGTAGGTTCTTCTACTACTTAAAACTTGAATATGAACTTAAAGCTTGACCTTTTCAAAAGGTACTTTAAGACTGGATCAATGCACCTCCAGTGAACACAGTTAGCTGTATTTGTTGATTGATCAAAAAAGTTCCTCTTTGTGCCATAAACCTGGCAATTCCAGTAACTTTTCAAGTGATTTTTTTAACCCTGAAGAGTTAAATTGAACTTGAAGAGTTCTTAGCCTTACAGTTGACATAGTGACCATGATTAAGGCCCTGCTTAATTTGTGATACTGCAGAAATTGCAGATCCCACAATACGAGGTTTCCACAGCAATTTTGATTTTAATTAGCTTACTTTGCCCAGTCCACAATTTTGCATACATTGAGGTTTGCAACGCACTTCCCCGCCCCCTTTGGTACAGTGCACCTCCATTTATCTGAGCAAATAGTGGCTTGGGCGCCCGCTGTCTGGGTATGATGGGGCTTCCACTGTGAGCCCTGGGCATTAATGAGTGTAACAGAGTTGCAGCAAAATGTCTGGTAACCAGAAACTATTATCGAGCATAACATAATACCTCAGTGTTTATATTGTTCCAGCAAATTTTTCTTAAACAAATAGGTTCTCTCTGGCTTTTCCAAATTACCACAATTAATAAAGGTCCATTACTACTTTTCTGGGATTTTCCATGTATTCTCTGCAACTTTGTCAAATAATTATGGCTATCATCCCACAATTCAAGTAGGGCCTTAACCATGATATATTATAGAAGGAAGTGAACATTAGGGACTTAAGCAGGAGATCTCATAATCACATAGCATTTGGAGTCTCTGCTCATACTATGAAGCTTGCATCTTCATCACCCACGCAAAAGAATGTGCTATGCCTTCAGTTCTACAGTTGCTGTTATCCATTATTTACTGGATAGCTAGGTTAGATTCCATAGCCTTCAGTTCTAACTTCTACAGTATTTCCCTAATGCTTAGATCAAACAGCTACTGTGCATTCAACTAGACAGATCTAATTTGTCAACTCTTGGTTATTTTATCATGAGTCTCACAGTACTTGGTGTTTCTGAAGTCTCCTGCCCTTGTGGTCAGCATGTGACTACATGAGAATCTCTGCCTTTATAAAAATGTTTCTAGCCCTTATGGTTGCAGAGAAAAGCTTGAAACTATGTACCCTAAAGCTCAGAAGGCAATTAAAAGCCTAGGATTTTTTCTTCACTCATGAATTTGAGGGCCCTGACTTTACATAACACTTGGGATTGGAAATACTACAGGTCTATGCTTACGGCTGAAATCGCTTCCTCAAAAGTGCTGAGGTAGAGTTGTTCTTTTGACCTATAATCTAAGTGGAATGAAGGGGGAAAAAGTAAAGCTGTGCATCCAAGAATAATGTGAGCCATTTATTTGCATGGAAAGAACATTTTGTTATACAATACCACCATATACTCAATCATCTGAGCTCTCAAAAAATAAATAAAGAGTAATATTCTGCTGTTATTTAACAAAGATGCCCAGCAGCCACTATTTTGTATGCCATTTTTAGTTTGAGCTCAACATTTGTTCACTGGGTATTTACGAACTGTAGACTTTTCATGTGCTGGATAGTGTGTAACTGGTGAAAGCACTGCACTGAATTGTATCTGCAGGTTTATCTGCTCCATTTTATTTTCAACCAAAACCAAGAGTTTTAGAGCAACCTTATCAACAGTTGTGAAACACACTTTAAAATGAGTCAACATAAATTTAGGCTTATTAGGTATAAAATTATATCTCATGTTCCTAATGCGACCCCCTCCAACTTCAAAAGCTGGCAGCCTTTGTCTGGTCGAAGAGGGGGTCATAGCTCTTTTAAGTGTTCCTCCTCTTTTAGGTTAGGAAGTGACATCGCTTGAGCTAGGCATTGATCAGAGGGGCTCAAGTAAGCCAGTGGGAGGATATCTTTATGTCCTGCCATGCACGCTCATGCTCCACTGGGTATCTGATGGCCTCATTCCAGACCGTGGCAGGTAGGTTGGGAGCATCACTAGCAGAACAGAAGACAGACTTTAAGGTCACTTACTTAAGAATTGTGTTAAATTGCCAAGTTGGGATCTCTGGACACTCCAGAAATAAGTTGACAGAGCTTTTAGGATTAATCAAGAGGGCCAAGGCAGTCAATAAAGTTGTACTACATGAACTGCAGACTATTTCTGGTCATCCTACCTTTGCATACAGAGTCACAGCCCCAGGATGAGCACTTTGTGCTTTGCTATCAGCTGCCACTGCTAGCGTACTGTAGCCCAATTCTTTTTAAGAATGAGTAAAAAATTGGAAGATTTATGGATATGGGAACAGTTCCTAAATCACTTTAATGAGGTTTCCTCTCAGAGAGAGAAATGGATGATATGCTAGAGGCAGACCTAAAAATTGGCTCTGATGCAACAGGGTAATTTTTTTTTAAAACCAAGGCAGGTGGTGTGCTCAGAATGGCCTGCTGACCAAATGCAAAAAAGGGATAAAATTCCTGGAATTCTTTCCCATTTTAGTTGCAGTGACTATTTGGGAGAAGGAGTTTACAAACCAAAGTGTTTCTGGAGTGACAACCCAGGCGTGATGCACGTTATTGATCAACAGTCCTCTAGATCATTCAGTGTGATGTTTGCAAGGACACTTGTCCTACAGCATTCAATTAATAACTTCTGGTTTACTAGTAAACTTGAGTCTAAGATTAATAATGGCATAGTCAATGTTGTGTCTCAATTTCAAGTGGACAGGACAGAGAGAAACACAAAACTGATGCCACTGGTCCTTTGGAAACTTGGAGTATGACTGCTATTAGATGAGAGAGAGAAGGTGGGTGAGGTAATATCTTTTATTGGACCAACTGCTGTTGGCAAGAAGAGACAAGCTTTCAAGCTTAAACAGTTCTGCTATTGGATTAGCCAGAGATCAGTAGAATTACAAACATCTAAGGCTTATGAGAGAGATTAGGAAATTTGATCAAAATCAGATAAGAATGGACCTTCCTACAATTTGCCGGATTCCCAAATATCAGTTACTTTGGCATATGGTATTATGGATACACCATGGTCTGGTGCCAACCATATCTGGTCACTTACCAGGCATCATTTGTAGCAGGTTTAAAGGTTACTCTAGCCTTGCAGCAGGTTTAGTTAGGATGTTAGGGGAGTGGTCAAGGGCAAATCTCCAACTCTTTATTCAGATTCTTAGATATCTGGTGCAAGTTCTCCACTAGATATGCCAGTGCAGCCAAGAGGCAGCCTTGTTCAAGACCACATTCCTGATGGCATTTTTTGGAGCGTTGGGAGCCAGTGAACTAATGCCTGGGGCAGCAACGGATACTTCAGGGAGGCCTTTGGAGTTTAGGGACTCTCAGGATGGTGAGCCGTCATCTTGACTTTGTGGATATAAAAAATAAATCAGAGAGGACAAGTTGAGTCCATAGTGCTACAACAGGGTGGTGAGGCAGGGATTTGCTGGTCAGGGGATTAAGGGTTTATATAGCATTGAGACCAGCTAAGAATGGGCCTGCCTTTCTTCAGGGCAATGGGAATTACCTCAAAAGAGTACCAATTTGTGGCAATCAAGGAGGCTTAATAATGTGACAGTTCCCTGCTAATGAATTTAGGTCCCCTTTGTTCAGGTTTGGTGCTGCCACTGTCCCTGCCCAACAGAGAACAGGGGCATGAGGGATGCAGACAATTGGGCATTGGCATTCCAATGGAATACAGAATGTATGTGAGGCCTCCAGTGGGTAATCAGAGTTGAACAGCATGAATGGCTAATTTTAATATCTATTCAATTTTCAGGAGCAAAGGAGTGGGTCACGTGAACTGATGCATGGATCTGCAGACATGATTTGTGCACTGGCTCCACTGGTGGGCTGCTAGTTCACCTGCAAGTTCACAGGCAAGGCGATTTTGAGTTGGCATGAAAGAAGGAACTGCTCTGGGACTAGCTGATGCCTCTCTTGCACTCAGACATCCAGGGAGTAGCCATTGGACAGGATTCTAGTGCACCTGGGTGAAGACAATTTAGAAGTTTATGACAATCATCAGGGCCTTCTCCCAGGGGCAAATGTAAACTCTGAAATGCTGCACCAGAGCAGGGTGGGGAGCTGCCAGGCCTCCACAAATTGACAAGGCCAGAAAATGTGCAAATCAGGAAGCAACTTAATTTGTACATAAGCGGGGATGATTGGTAGTTATCCATGAAACATACATTATATATATATATATATATATATATATATATATATATATATATATATATATATATATATATATATATTTTATTTATTTATTTATTTATTTTATAGCTGAGTCACTCAGGAAAGAAGAGATAGACCTGTTCAACTGGGGAGCAGATTTTTTGGCCAACGTTAGGGAGGCAATTAACTATTTGGGAACCTGGGTGACAGTTGTTGGTGGCAGCCAAGTTAATAGCTGGCACCTCCTGGTAGCACGTAACAAGTGCAGGAACTCACTTCATAGTGGGTCCGGTTCCCTAGTAAACCAGTCTCACAAGCAGATTTAGGTAATTCATCCCTAATGAAGCTAGGGAATAGAGTTAAACTCAGGCTCATAACATCTGGCTTAGCAAGATGACAATCCCCTTGCCCAGCCTCTTAACCCTCAGACACAGGAGTGTGGTGGAATCCCAGCACCACGGTGGTGGTTGACAGCACACTCCTTGAAGAGGTGGTTCTTACAGGATACAGCTTGCCAAGCCAATTTGCAGCAGTCCCATCAGCCAAGTGCAGAACTCTCAGACCATGATCAAATATGGTGAGAGGACAGCCATCAGTGATGTGACAATGTCTTTGGCCACAGCTGCATGTGGGGTCCTCTTGTTGGCCCCAGGTCTGAGGCTGGCTGAATACTGATGCTAACCCATTCGAGAATCAAATCAGAAGGGGATGGCAAATCAGAGCTGGGTACATGCATGATTAGGTCAGTTTATAAGAGACTGTTTCTGACGTAGACCATTCTTCATGTTACATTGACGTAACAGAAAAATCTGGGCAGGGCAAGCGGGCCCACAATGGGTGCCTCAATGACAAGAGCAAAGAGGTAGTAATGAGCAAGGAAGTAATGATGATCTGAATGGACAAGTTATTGCCAGATAGTTCCCAGACAAGTAAATTAAACCACATCCCTCACATTTTGTTTGTTTTTCCTATATGTTTGGTACAATGAAGAGTGTAAAGCAAGACTAAGATTAATCTTCAGTTTTTTAACTCTAAGAGAACACAGTTGGAGTTAAACATCTTCTTTAGATCTCAACAGAATCTGTGGTCAGCCAGACACTATAATTTGTCACTTGCGATACAAGAAGAGGACATTTAGGGCATACTTACTGCCTTTTCTTAATTGTGAAATATAGTAAATAAAGTCAACTCATATTTGTAATCCAGACTCATTAACTGCATCCATGTGTGTCATTAACTGATTTTAAATTCTTGAGGATTTAGTCAACAAGCTCAAAGCCTTCCTACTCACATAAATACTAGTCCATCAACAGCATGACAAGTTTTTCCCATAAGAAAGTTGGAAGCAACTACTGTATATCAACAACTACTCAGCTCACAACAAAATCATGCTATACAATATAGCTCAAGTGTTCACCAAGTACAGTTGTTAAACTAAGTACATTTTCTTCCTTCAACGGTATTAGCATCCTAAAACAAAAATGTCAGACTAGCCTAGCCAAACCCTTGATACATCAGAGAGGAAAGTACCATTGTTTAAGGCAGGTAAAACTTGAATCTTGCCATTGTATACCCACTGCATATTAAATACTTGCAATAGTGTAATCCAATCTTCTTGAAAAAACCTTTATGAGTGAACCCTAGAAATATTTAACCTAGTGGTACTTTGAGCCTGTGTTGTGAAGCAAGCTATGAAGGGATTTCATCATCTTTGTCCCAATAGCACATTTTATCATGCATACTTGTTAAAGAAAGCTGCTTTCTTTAACAAGTATTTAAGGAGCACTTTTGGTTCTTCAATTTGATAGTGAACTTGATTTTTTTTTAAACCCATAATCCCTGCTTGGGCTTAGAACAATTGTGTCAAATTAGAGCTCAAAGCCCTTTTCAAACTTAGCGCTCTTCTCTTTGCCAACTTTGTGTTGTATAAATAGAAACAAAAGGAGGTGTAAACATTCAAAATATTTTCAAAAAATATGGCAAGAATGTTTTAGCTCTTATTACTACACTAAACTGATCAAGGTGGGTGCTAGCAATTACTAGTAGTTAAAAATGTCACTATTGTTTTAAAATTTTTGAAATTCCATTTTAATTGGAGATACTCATCATAGCATACTACTTTAACTACATGCTCCAAAGAAATGTCAACACTGATTTTAATCCTCTAAAGAAGACTTCACTACCCAACTCTACCAGACAGTGAGAGAGTAGATGAGTCCTCCAGGAACAATGCTAAGGTCATTTATACAGTAATATAGGACCACAAAATGGAAGTAAATCCCTGGAGCGAGGAGCAGATGACTTCTGGTCCATCACTGCTAAATCCCTTATTCCATCAGCACAAAGCTACTCAAAATTTAAAAAAAGGACATCAATGGGACAACAACAATGAAGAAATCACTTGTCTGAGTATTTTGTTTCCTTTTACAATTAACACCCAAGACTTGTGTAAATTGAGAAAAATGTATTCCCTCATGTTAATGTATATATACAAAGTGCTGTCACATACCGTTTCATATTTCACTATATAAAATTGTGTCTGGGGTACTTTTCCCAAAAAGAAAAAAATATTTCAAAAATAGGAGGAAAAATGTGAATTTAAGACCATAAAAATCAACAAAGGGATTTATCAGCAGGAGTAATACCTAGATTGCTTTAAACTCATTTTGAAACTGCCTAGATTTCAAGATGACAGTGTCCCATTAAAGTTGTTTTATCCAGTTCAATTGGAACAGCTCAGCTTGAAGGTCCCTCAAACATTAAACCCCGTCAAAAATAGGTTACTTTTTTTTAAACATACCTTTATATGCATTACTGACAAGCATAATCACCATTGTGTCTCTTTATGCAATATAATCTGCATTAAAAGTAGGTTGCCTTGGGAACTACAATCAAACCAATATTCCCATACATTTATCTCTCACAGCAATATAGAACAATAGAAATATAGGGCTGGAAAGGAGCTCAGGAGGTCATCCTGTCCATCTTCTCCCCCCCCCCCCCCCCCCCCCCACAGGCAGGATGTAATATACCAAGCCCACAGACACTGCTTAAAATGGCAAGGACTAAAAGCAGGAGACTGCAGCTAGGAGTGCAAGAGAAACGACTGTCGCATGACCCAGGGCGAGAGAGCACGTCGAGCTACTGCTATCCGCAGTGGCTGCCACAAAAATAGTCACCTGACCAAGCCCCCAAGCGCAGGCCTGGGACATGCACGGATTCCACCCGGCACTGCCTCCCTTCCAGAGACAGCCCAAGTTTAGCCGCAGCGCCGTGGTAATGAAAACTAGTTAGTCAAGTTCACGGCGAAGTCAAGAAGTAGCTCAGCAAAGTGACAGCCCGCCGGGTGCTTGTCAGCGACCGAGCTCCTACCTTCCCTCTCCAGCCTCGGCTACGCAGTGTAGGGGAACTGACCCGACCAGCTAGGACAGGCTGCAGCCCCGGGCGCAGCCAGCCCTTTGCTCCCTCTCCCCCCGCCGCGCCAGGAAACCTGGCCAACTTTTTCGCTACGTCCTTGGCAGTGACTAGGAGATAAAACCTCTACCTGCTGGGAGAATCACCTACCGCAAGCCCAGCTGCCGGAGCTCTGTGTCAGCCACCGGCGCTGCAGGTCCGGCGCGGCCAAGCACGGAACAAAAGCTGAACAAGTCGCTGCAGCAGCCCCTTGGAGGCCATGGAGCCGCGTCGCAGGCAGCCCAAGACATTTAAGAAGGGAGAACGCAGCTTGGAGGGACCAAGAGAGAAACCTAGCTCCACGCTCCCATTACTGTACCTCCTTCGCTGCTGCTGCCATTCCACTGCCCTCTGAAACACCCGGGGAGGGGGAGGACTCACCAGAAAGGAACATCCCCCAACCCTCACAAAGCCCCAGGTCCTCGCCCCCCCCCCCCATTCCCCTTCCCACTCCCCTAGACAGAGAAGTTCGGTGCTCTACAGCTGCATAGCCAGCCCTATTGCAACGGGGGGAGAAGGGCGGCTGGCAGCCCAGCCCCACTGCAACGGGGGGAGAAGGGCGGCTGGCAGCCCAGCCCCATTGCAACGGGGGGAGAAGGGCGGCTGGCAGCCCAGCCCCACTACAACGGGGGGAGAAGGGCGGCTGGCAGCCCAGCCCCAGAGGCCCGCGGAACACCCCGCACAAGTTGCGCCAGCCCCCATCTCCCCCTTCGCACTGGGAAGTTTCCAGCCCCAGTCCCCGGCAGTTCACAGAGAGCCACGCCGCGGGGCGGGAGAAAAGCGTGGCCCTCTCAGAACTCCCCCACCCCGAGCCCTGAACAACAGCCAGCCCCCCCCGCGTGGCACAGCCCCACTCACCTCCCCCTACAGTTGCGCTTTGCGCTGCACTCGGGCGCTCCCCTTGCTGGCTCCGTGCGCGCCTTCGCTCTCCCCGGGGCTCGCGGGCGCGCGTGCTCAATACCAGCCAGGCAGGGCGGCTCGCGCCTTCCCTCCCTCTTCTGCTACGGGCACTGGCAGCACCTGTTCTGCTGTGTGACGTCAGCACACCTAAGCGCCTTCCCCCAACAGGAGCGCACCTGGCTGGCAAGGAGCCCCCTCCCTGCAGTCTCCCTCTCCAGCAGGAGCGGTCCTGGCTGCTGCTTGCAAACCGCTCTCACCTGCCAGTGCAATAGACAAACAAGGACCCTGGTAATGGAAAGCTTGCCTGCATCCACCACTGAGTGAGAAAGTCTAGGGTAGTGATTAGTGGAGGCGGGTGGGCGTTAGGACGGCTGGGTGTGGTCCCGATCCTAGGAGACAGTGTTTAGATCAGGAAATTGGGGGATAGGACAGGGAAATACTGTGCTTGGTTTTGTCAGATTCACTGGGTGACCTTGGGCTTGTCACTTAAACTCTCCGTGCCTCGGTTGCCCACGCTGTTAAATGGGGGCGCTAGTAATGTGTTTCCATCTTTGCAAAGTGCTTTGAGAGCCGCTGCCTGAAAGAGCTATAGAGGTACAAATTTGTTTTCTTTTCATTTGATTTAAATACATGAAATCAGATGCAAATCTCGAGGAAAACAGAGGAAGCTGTTAGAGTGGCTTAATCGGTCAATAACTAGGAGCAACAGGATGCAACTAGGAAAAGGGAATATCAGGAAAATCATCCTAACCTAGAGGCCTCTTAGGGTCCAATCCTGCAGTGTAATATGATAGGCACAGGGGTGTGCTCCTGTGGCATTCATTGCAGGATCTGCCTTTTACACTATGAAAGTGTCTGCCAAGCATAGTGACAGACATTCCACTGTTTGAAGTATGGAGTTCTTACATCTTTATTGTTGGAGAATCATCCCTTACAAGCTTATAACCTGGATAGGTTCTTAAGGCTAGGCATAAGAGTAATTTACAGACCTGACATTACTGTCACAGGTCTTCAGCTGTTTTGAATCATGTTCTGAGTTAGCTGACTAATTAGCAATGCTCTGAGTTGCAGTTTGGGTAGCTCTCACATTCAAGCTTAGCTTTGCATCTTTGTTACCTATGTCACCTTACTGGACTTGCCCCATCTTTTATATAGCTGCTGGGTGTATTAGTTAGGTTTTACAGTTAGTTAATAATCCTATTTTATTTCACCTTGTTTTTAGAGTATGTGTAGCTTAAAGCATAGCACATGGAGCTGAGCATTATGAGGCTTGAGTCAGTGATTTGCTGCATGATGTTGGGCAAGTCACTTAGACCCAAAGCCACAAAGATATTTAGGCACCTAAACCCTAGACTTAGGTGCTTAAGTCCCAGGTTTGGCTCTGCTGAGATCCACCAAGCTCCCTCCAAATGCTGTAGGTGCCTAAACATGCTTAGTGCTTACGTTTTCAAGGTAAAAGTTCCCTAGGCACCTATATTTCAGGCTCTGAGCATGCATGCTGCTGCCCCACTTTAGGCATTCCAGTCTCCCACCTAAGCCCCAGAGCAATTCACAAACCAGGGCTGCCTAAGTCACATGTGGAGCCCTATAGAGTGAGTATACTCAGAGGCCACTTACTGGATAACTCCCTGTCATAAACAGATAGCTAAGGGTTAATGTCTCTTCCACCTGAAGCACCTGACCAGAGGACCAATCAGGAAACTGGATTTTTTCAACTCTGGGTGGAGGGAGAGTGTGTCTGAGTCTTTGTTTTTTGTCTGCCTGCTTTCTCTGAGCTTTGGAGAAGTAGTTCTACTTTCTAGTCTTCTGTTTCTAAGTGTAAGGACAAAGAAATCAGATAGTAAGTTATATGGTTTCTTTTCTTTGGTATTTGCATAAATATAAGTGCTGGAGTGCTTTGATTTGTATTCTTTTTGAATAAGGCTGTTTATTCAATATTCTTTTAAGCAATTGACCCTGTGTTGTATCATCTTAATACAGAGAGACCATTTGTACTTATTTTTCTTTCTTTTTATATAAAGCTTTCTTTTAAGACCTGTTGGAGTTTTCTTTACTTCAGGGAAATTGAGTCTGTACTCACCAGGGAATTGGTGGGAGGAAGAAATCAAGGGGAGATCTGTGTGTTGGATTGCTGGCCTGATTTTGCATTCCCTCTGGGGGAATAGGAAAGTACTATTTGTTTCCAGGATTGGAAACAGAGAGGGGGAGTCCCTCTGTGTAGTTTCACAGAGCTTGTGTCTGTGTATCTCTTCAGGAGCACCTGGAGGGGGGAAGGGAAAAAGGATTATTTCCCTTTGTTGTGAGACTCAAGGGATTTGGGTCTTGGGGTCCCAGGGAAGGTTTTTCAGGGGGACCAGAGTGCCCCAAAACACTCTAATTTTTTGGGTGGTGGCAGCAGGTACCAGGTCCAAGCTGGTAACTAAGCTTGGAGGTTTTCATACTAACCCCCATATTTTGGACGCTAAGGTCCAAATCTGGGAATAAGGTTATGATATGGTGGCAGCGGTGGGATATAGACAGAATCCAGAAGCCAGTAGGAATATTATATTTTTCTTTTCTCTGCTAAGGGCTTTTTAGCAGAGAGAGAAACAGTTGGTTTTAAAAGGGAACCAGAGAGAATTTTTTTTTCTGCTCTCTCTGGCAGTTTGTGGCTTGCATGTTAAGCAAGAAGCCATTACCAGACTGTTAAGGGTCTTTTGTCATGCAATAGCCCTCCCATTAGGAGGCAAGTACCAGCACTTATATGCATGCAAATAAAGTGGTTTTTCTGGTTTCCTTTCATTGAACATTAGCTAGAGAGAGAAAAGGAAAAAAGCACTGTTGCTAGGCAGACTTCAGGAGGCAACAGAACCTGCAGTTCAGAAGATAAACACCGGAGGGCACCCCAACCCAAGAAAACAGGAACCATGACTTCTAAGGCAAAAATTGAGGCCGAAGAACAATTCAGAGAAGCTGAACACAGGCGACAACTGGAAATAAAACAAAAAGAGATGGAGATGAAAGAAAGAGAAGAACAGATCAGAGAGGCAGCCTACCAAAGAGAACAGGCAGCCTACCAAAGAGAACTGGCAGCCTTCCAAAGAGAACAAGCAGCCCAAGAGGCAGCACACAAAAGAAAACTAGAAGAAGAAGAGGTAGCCTACCGAAGGAAACAAGCAGAAGAAGAGTGGGCCCACAGAAGGAAGCAAGAAGAAGAGGAGGCGGCCCACCACCGAGAAATGGAAAAACACCAAAAAGAGAATGAAGAGAAGGAAAAACAGAGAAAACATGAACTGGAGTTGGCAAAAGCTGGGCTGCATGTGCCAGCCAACCCTAACAACCCGGCGCCAATTATTGCTCCACAGCACAGGAAATTTCCCACCTACAAGGCAGGTGATGACACCGAGGCCTTCTTGGAAAATTTTGAAAGAGCCTGTCTTGGGTACAACATCCCCAAAGACCAGTACATGGTAGAACTGAGGTCACAGCTCAGTGGACCTTTAGCAGAGGTGGCAGCTGAAATGCCTAAGCAGCAAATGAATGACTATAAACTTTTTCAAACCAAGGCCAGATACAGAATGGGGATAACCCCAGATCATGCCCGTCGGCGTTTCAGAACCCAAAAGTGGAAACCAGAGGTGGCATTTCCCAAACACGCCTACTACATTGCAAAAAACTATGAGGCCTGGATAACAGGAAACAACATTCAAACCTTGGAAGAACTGAACCTCCTCATACAAATGGAGCAGTTCTTGGATGGTGTTCCTGAAGACATCACACGGTACATACAAGATGAAAATCCCAAAGATATTGCTGAGGCGGGGGAGATTGGAGCCAAATGGATGGAACTGGCAGAAAGCAAGAAAGCTACTGTCAAGGGGAACGATTACCCCAGGGGGCACACAGACCATAAACCCTACAACCGAGGACAGCCAAAGACCCCACATACCACCCAAGTAAAGCCACAGATACCCTACCCTTCAACCTCACCAGTCTCCAGTAACTCACCTCGGCCCAGTGACCCATCAGATGGAAGATGCTTTAAGTGTAATGAACTGGGACATATCAAGGCCAACTGTCCCAAGAACACCATGAGAGTGCAATTCATTACACCACCATCACACCAAAGATCCCCAGGCCCGGATGCCTCTCAAATACCCTTGGAGCGAAGGGAAAATTTGAGAGTGGGCGAAAAGAAGGTTACTGCGTGGAGAGACACGGGGGCACAAGTGTCAGCTATCCACTAATCCTTCGTTGACCCCAAATTCATCAACCCAAAGGCCAAAGTTACAATTTACCCCTTCATGTCACAAGCTGTAGACTTGCCTACAGCTCAACTGCCTGTCCAGTACAAAGGCTGGTCAGGAATGTGGACTTTTGCAGTCTATGACAATTATCCTATCCCCATGCTACTGGGGGAAGACTTGGCCAACCAGGTTATGGTCTTAAAGGCGCAACAGGCCCATAAGATGGAAGCATCATGGGAAGGGCCATTCACGGTCCAAGAGCGCCTGGGAGCTGTAAACTACCTCATAGCATTTCCCAATTCCTCACTAAAGCCTAAAGTGTACCATGTTAATTCTCTCAAGCCTTTCTATTCCAGAGACTTACAGGTTTGTCAGTTTACAGTCCAGGGAGATGATGCTGAGTGGCCTGACGGTGTCTACTACGACGGGAAAAAAGATGGTGGCGTGGAAGAGGTGAACCTCTCAACCACCCTGGAACGTCTGCAGCGGCAACAAATCAAGGAGCTGTGCACTAGCTTCGCCCCATTGTTCTCAGCCACCCCAGGATGGACTGAACGGGCATACCACTCCATTGATACAGGTAATGCTCACCCAATCAGAACCCCACCCTACCGAGTGTCTCCTCATGCCCAAGCTGCTATAGAACGGGAGATCCAGAACATGCTACAGATGGGTATAATCCGCTCATCTACCAGTGCATGGGCATCTCCAGTGGTTCTGGTACCCAAACCAGATGGGGAAATACGCTTTTGCGTGGACTACCGTAAGCTAAATGCGGTAACTCGTCCGGACAACTATCCAATGCCACGCACCGATGAGCTATTGAAAAAGTTGGGACGTGCCCAGTTCATCTCTACAATAGACTTAACCAAGGGGTACTGGCAAGTACCGCTATATGAACCTGCCAAGGAGAGGTCAGCATTCGTCACCCATGCGGGGGTGTATGAATTCAATGTCCTTCCTTTCGGCCTTCGAAATGCACCCGCCACCTTCCAGAGGCTGGTAGATGGTCTACTAGCTGGACTGGGAGAATTTGCAGTTGCCTACCTCGATGATGTGGCCATTTTTTCAGACTCCTGGCCCGAACACCTACTACACCTGGAAAAGGTCTTTGAGCGCATCAGGCAGGCCGGACTAACTGTTAAGGCCAAAAAGTGTCAAATAGGCCAAAACAGAGTGACTTACCTGGGGCACCAGGTGGGTCGAGGAACCATAAACCCCCTACAGGCCAAGGTGGATGCTATCCAAAAGTGGCCTGTCCCACGGTCCAAGAAGCAGGTCCAATCCTTCTTAGGCTTGGCCGGATACTACAGGCGATTTGTACCACACTACAGCCAAATCGCTGCCCCACTGACCGACCTGACCAAAAAGACCCAGCCAAATGCAGTTAAGTGGACTGATGAGTGTCAAAAGGCCTTTACCCAACTTAAGGCAACGCTCATGTCTGACCCTGTGCTCAGGGCCCCGGATTTTGACAAGCCATTCCTAGTAACCACAGATGCATCTGAGCGTGGTATAGGAGCAGTGCTCATGCAGGAAGCAACAGATCACAACTTCCATCCTGTCGTGTTTCTCAGCAAGAAACTGTCTGAGAGGGAAAGTCACTAGTCAGTCAGTGAAAAGGAATGCTATGCCATTGTGTACGCCCTGGAAAAGCTATGCCCATATGTTTGGGGACGGCGGTTCCAACTACAAACTGACCATGCTGCACTAAAGTGGCTTCATACTGCCAAGGGGAACAACAAGAAACTTCTTCGTTGGAGTTTAGCTCTCCAAGATTTTGATTTTGAAATTCAACACATCACAGGAGCTTCTAACAAAGTAGCTGATGCACTCTCCCGTGAGAGTTTCCCAAAATTCAGTAGTTAAAAAGTGTTCTTAAAATGTAGAAGTCTGTTAGTTATATACTTAGGAGTATATGTAAAGGTGTATGTGTTGTAGTAATCTGTTTATTTTAAAGTTCTAGAAGGAAATCGCCGCCAGTGAGCTTCCCCACTGTCTGCAATTTGGGGGGCGTGTCATAAACAGATAGCTAAGGGTTAATGTCTCTTCCACCTGAAGCACCTGACCAGAGGACCAATCAGGAAACCGGATTTTTTCAACTCTGGGTGGAGGGAGAGTGTGTCTGAGTCTTTGTTTTCTGCCTGCCTGCTTTCTCTGAGCTTTGGAGAAGTAGTTCTACTTTCTAGTCTTCTGTTTCTAAGTGTAAGGACAAAGAAATCAGATAGTAAGTTATATGGTTTCTTTTCTTTGGTATTTGCATAAATATAAGTGCTGGAGTGCTTTGATTTGTATTCTTTTTGAATAAGGCTGTTTATTCAATATTCTTTTAAGCAATTGACCCTGTGTTGTATCATCTTAATACAGAGAGACCATTTGTACTTATTTTTCTTTCTTTTTATATAAAGCTTTCTTTTAAGACCTGTTGGAGTTTTCTTTACTTCAGGGAAATTGAGTCTGTACTCACCAGGGAATTGGTGGGAGGAAGAAATCAAGGGGAGATCTGTGTGTTGGATTGCTGGCCTGATTTTGCATTCCCTCTGGGGGAATAGGAAAGTACTATTTGTTTCCAGGATTGGAAACAGAGAGGGGGAGTCCCTCTGTGTAGTTTCACAGAGCTTGTGTCTGTGTATCTCTTCAGGAGCACCTGGAGGGGGGAAGGGAAAAAGGTTTATATCCCTTTGTTGTGAGACTCAAGGGATTTGGGTCTTGGGGTCCCAGGGAAGGTTTTTCAGGGGGACCAGAGTGCCCCAAAACACTCTAATTTTTTGGGTGGTGGCAGCAGGTACCAGGTCCAAGCTGGTAACTAAGCTTGGAGGTTTTCATACTAACCCCCATATTTTGGACGCTAAGGTCCAAATCTGGGAATAAGGTTATGATACTCCCATTTAAAATCTGTCTGGTGGAGGGGCCACCTCCATAACTTTTAACCCAGTAGTTAAAGCACTTGCATGAGATGTGGGAAACCCAGGTTCAATTCTCCTCACTTTGCAAGAAAGGGAGGAAAGATTTTCCCAGGAGATCTGCCTACCTCTCGGAAGGATACACTAACCACTGAGTTAGGGAAGAGTCTGATGTACTTCCTCAGTCTCTATTGAAGCTGGTCCTTTGTGGATAAATAATGAAAGAGTGATTGAAGCATGGGGACTGGCTCCTGGGTCTCCCTCCTCCCAGGTCGGTGGCCTAACCACTGGACTACAAAGTCATTTCCATTCTCTCTCACACCCAATGACTGTTTATCCACAATGGAACAGTCATTGGGCCAGAATAGCCCATAGTGGGTAGAACACCTCTCTGAGAGGTAAGACACCTCTGTTTGAAGTCCATTCTCTCATCTGGTAACAGAACTTGGGTCTCCCACATCACAGGTGAGTGATCTGGGGTAAAAGATAGAAGGTGGGCAGTGACTCCTCTGCCATTTTATGTGTGGAGTGAGGCAGGTGCCCAAGTCATTCCTACAAGAAGTGGCTTAGGCAGCATGTTCCACGTTGTGGGTCATTAAGCAGAGATAGATGCCCATCTCTGAGGGGGCGGGGGGCTTAGCACAAACCCTGTCATAGCCTATAGGAATGCCAAGCTTAGGTGGCTCTCTGCCTAGTATCCTAGCTTTGGTGGATCACATTCTGATGCCACCTGTCTCTCCCCAGTCATTGTATAGGAGCCTAACTCAGGCTTTGTGGATGACAGTGTTGTTCCTATGAAGTTTTGGGCACCCATATGATGCTCAATGTTGAAACCCTTAAATTCCTTTGTGGATCCCACCCTTAGTCTGATCGCATGAGGTGCTGAGTACTTCCTTTAATGGTAGTTGAGGATATTCAACATTTCACAGGAAGTGCTCTGCACCTCCTGCTATTGGGTCTTGATATCTTTGCCTTGCTTTTTTTTTTGTAAAGGAGGAAGGTCATCCTGCTATTTCTGTAAAGTGCTTTTAGACTTATGGATGGGGAAAAGCATGATATAAGTGTGAATTAGAATTATTTTAAATCTGCTTAATGTTAGTACATATGTGAAATAAATAAGGATATAATTGCAAAGTATTGTATTAATTCAATGTTAAGGTTGCATAGATCAAACAATCTTCTCAAGAAATCATGAGCAAAGGTTTCAATAGCAATGTTAACGCATCTGTATTGCACATCTTGTATGACCTGTGATATTCATGTTATGATAAAATGTATAGTTTATCAGAAAAATGGGAATTGACATAACATTGATTTGAAATCTTTGAATTAAAGGGCAATAGAAATGGACACTATTATAACCTTTTAAAACATATGCCTCTCATGTGCCACTAGTCAATCTTATGGTGACCTAAATATGTATAAGTGTAATTAAATGCATGTTCAAATATGTGAAATTACCATTATCTTGTTCATTGCTAGGGACTGAACATAGAACTAGTAGTTAATGATTGATTATGCCCTGAAACATAGGTTTATAGCCCTTGTAATTTTTTTTTATATTGTTGCAGGGTTGTTTTTTTTTTTGTTTGAGAATCTGTAGAATTATCTATTCTTTTCATCCATCTATATCTTGGCCTATAAAATATTCTGTGGCAGTGAGTTCCACAGATTCATTATGCATCATGTAAAAAACTACTTAGTCATTTGCTAGGGTTTCATGTAAATTAGACCTGGGGGAGGAGTTTGGTGAATAAATCCAAATCTGATTAAAGGAGTTCCTACTTTTTCATTAGAAATAACCTCATTTCTGTGGCTCACATTTGGATTTGATCACCAAATCCTTCACTCAGTCTTAATGTACTTCTTCTTATTGTCACCTGGCTCCATGGAACCAGTCACCCTATCCGCATGAAAAATGTGCAGGAGAAGTGCCTGGAGGTTGAAAACTGAGATATTCCTCTAGTAGAATTTCTCCAAAATTATTCAATAGGGGAGGGAGAACAGAGCAGCATTTTCCCCTTCCTCACTTGCCCCCAAACCCATGTGAAATGAACAGAGTTCTGCCCTTTAATGTACAGATCCCATGGGGCCTGAAAGAGGCAAGGGGAATCTATGCCTAGGCCCTGTGCTTTTGCCCTGGCTTTAGAGGTACCTGATCCTCTTGACTACCAAGCAGCACACCTCCAGTAAATCCTGTGACCACTATCCTAGCCTGCCCTCATTGCTGCCCTCCAACTTGGCCTACATGGGCTGATGTGGAGACTCCCAGGCTCCCAACAGAATTGTACTGATTAGAGTTCTTCCCCCTCCTACCTGTCTCTTGGAGTATGGGGTCAACAGTGTCAAGGCGAACTGATATTTCATTAACTTTTCACTGGGTTCCCTGTTGAGGCTTGGTATAGTAAATATGCTGTCCTCCAGTATGTCCCCTCGCACCCTGTGAACCCCAAAACTCCACAAAGGACCTCTTCCCCTTCTTGAACAAAGGTTCATGTCTCATTATTTGTTTTTATGCAGGTTAAGTAAATTTCAACAATAAGGAAACAGAGCTACTGAAGGGCATTGTATCACTCTGACAGTATAAAAATAGTGCTCTGTAGCCATGCATCTCAGTAGGTGAAACTGATCCCTCATAATTTTCAGTAGATCACTTTTGTCTGGTTTCTGCTACATCCATTGACCTCCCTTATGAGATGATTGCTAAACATTCATATTGCCAGTAAGGTTCGCAGAGTTTTTCTCCCTCTGCAGCCCTGGCACACAGTGGCTTGAGAACCTACAAGATATCTATCATGGAATAACTATTCAGTATAGATTGGTCGACTCTGTAGGAAAAGTTCTCTTTTGTGATTGAGCCAACTTTTTCCTAGCTACTGTACACAGTTGCACACTATTTATATACATTGAATACAATTCAGGATTGAGCATGTCAGCAGGGTATTGCGTGTTTCAAACTAACAAAAAATGAGTGGAATGCAGCTCTATTGTTTTGCTTTGTCACCACATGAAAGAAAACTATTTTTTTTTTTTTTGTGGTCAGCTTAGTAGTAAAGGCAAACAAAATAGTTTACTTCCTCCCATGACGAGCCAATTGTGTGTATCCTTACACAATGATTATAGGACTGATCCACAGCCCTTTGAAATCAAAGGTACTGCTAATGTGCTTGATGTTGAGTGGATGCATAACTGCTTTGCTGGATCAGTGACAGAGTGCTGAGTGAGCACCTTGTAGGATTGAGTCCTCAGTCTCTGACAGGCCATCGGGGGAGCAAATTCCAAATGTCAGGGTTTACAAATAAGAACCCCTCCATTTCTAGCATTGGAAAACAGAGTCCCATGTTAATAGACATCCGAGCAGGACTCGACTGCCATCAGGACCGGCGCTAGGGTTTCTCGCGCCCTAGGTGCATGGCCATTTCGCCTCCCCCCGCACTGATCCCGTGGCTCCAGTGGAGCTGCCGCAGTCATTGCTGCGGAGGGTCCGTTGGTCCGTGGCTCCGGTGGAGCTGCTGCAGGCATGCCTGTGGGCAGTCCACTGGAGCCGCGCGAGCAGCCGACCGTCCGCAGGCATGACTGTGGGAGCTCCACCGGAGCCGCGGACCAACGGACCCTCCGCAGGAATGCCTGCGGCAGCTCCACCGGAGCCGCCTGCTGCCCCCCTGGCAAAATACCCCCCCCCCCAATAATCCTGGTGCCCTAGGCATTTGTCTAGGCTGCCTAAATGGTAGCGCCGGCCCTTACTGCCATGAATGGACATAACAGAACATATAGGTTTTGTGATGTTACTAAGTTACATAGAGCCAGGTGACAAATAGCAGGCAGAGCTAGCCTTTGGACCTCACAAAGCCCATAGGCATAGACCTCAAGCCCTAACTTAGTAGAACTACAAATATCAAGGCTAATCTCATCTTCCATTTTTTTTTAAAAGGTTCTATCTTTGTTATTGCAACGAGAGCCTCGAAAATACCAACTGATTGCTAGGATTAGCTTGTCACATTGATTTTTTTTCCTAGAGATCATGGTTTATTCAGTCTCTCCTACAGCCATCCCATCTGACAGCTCCATGAGAATATTCATTTTCACTCTTTCCCCTATTGTTTTGGTGGGTCTTTCACACAGCAAGATGGGAAAGAAAAGCAGTTGTTTAAAAAAAAATCACACTGTGTTTTTACAACAGAAATTTGTTGGTGAATTCAGGGAAAGGTGCCCAGGTGCTACTCTTAGCTCATCTTTTATTTTTAAATTGATCTGATTTCAAGGTGACAGTGTCCCTTTAAATCATAGTATACAAAAAAATCAGTGTCAAATTACTTGATTAGCTGAACAGACTATAAGCTCTCATTTTAAATAAAGGTCACGAAACATTACCTCAAACAAGCAACTGAGGTTTCTCAGTGGAGCTGGAGAGGTCGTTTTACTGTATTTTCCTGGCAGATGTCTGCCGAATTTTTGTCAGTCTAGGGGTATGGAGAAGGCAAACTTGTGCTGAGTAGTGTCAGATAGGCATTTTTGAAAATTATTAAAAATAAAGGGAACTCAAGGAGTAGGCAGAAGTGATTGGTGCCAATTTGTCAGCGGTCATTACAGATGGAAAAGTACTGCTCTGTAGACTATAAAAATGACAATAGACCAGTAGCTATTATCCCAGCAAAGCCTTCAGATTCCAGATAGTGAAAGATAAGGGCAACTTCTCATTTCTTTCCTGGCATTGTGTCTTTGAAATTTTAGGCTTATGGATACTTAAATTAATATTGTGGTTAAATAATTGTCTTTTTCTTGGTAATTACCTACTTATTATTATTAACCTTGGACATGTTCTGCCTCTTCTTGGGGAAATGTGAACTTGAGGGTTTGCTTGTGGCTTGGCCTAGTTCTCTGTATTGTAGACCAGTCAGGAGCACTGGTTTCTTCTCAAAGTTTCCCAGTGTGCTATGGTGTCAATATATGCTGAACTTATGTTTTTTAAGGAGCTGGAGAAAAATCACTTTAACATTCTAATCACTGTTTTCCAAACCATATTGCTCACCTTTTGTTTGCTTGTGCAGAATAAACTAATTTTTTTATGTGGCATTTTATAAGTTTCCAGGAGGGCAGCCCCAATCTCCTTTTTAATAAAAGTTTAACACTACACCTCAGAGCTATCAACATTTTCTGAGATATGGTTAATTAGTAACTTTTATTGTCTTTATTTCTCTATTATTTCATTACAGTACACTTCAAGTAGTGGCATATGTACATGTGATTTCTTTGTCTACTTATAGATCTGTTTCTGTCTTAAATACAACTGCATGCTTCTAACTTTTCCAACATATGGACAATTCTAACGCCTCCAAAGAAAACTGGTAAGACCAATTCTGCTGAAAGCATAGGTAGATATCAGTATGGTTCTGATCCTGTGCTCTTGTAAGGGTTGTAGGAATTGATCTGATCCTTTCTTAATGATGATGAGCACTCTGCAGAAAAGGCATCCCGACAAAGAATAAAGAGAGACCCACAAAGGTAAAATATTGATGAACAGATCTTTGGACCAAATTCATCACATCTGTAACTCTATTGACTTCAATTAGCTTTCACCAAGGTTGGTTATGGTCCTTTATATTAAAATGCAGTAAGAGCATTGTTGAAGAAAAGCTATAAAGTAAACTGCTTTAAAGCTTTAATCATTAGACTAATTGTAGTTCACTTGATTCCTTAATGTAACAAAACCTTTCTTCTTTCCTAGGCCACTATCTGTTACATACAGTCTATGGGTTTGTGTATCATTAAATATTTATTCCTTCCATTTATTTTTTTTAAACGCATAGAAAAGACTCTGCTTATCTCCTTATATTGTGTCTGGTGCAATTTTTAAGAACAGTTTTGTTCAATAGTTTTTCAAAGGGGTTTTCTTACCATATGGTATTCATTACTTCCTATTAAATTAATTTGAATAAGATAGGTAACAAATATATTAATGTGTTGTAAAGTCTATCTATGCAGTAGTTTCTTATATGGTCACCATCACTGTAGTATCTGTGACTCAATGGATACCATCTACTTTTTAAACTATTTTTTCCCCTATGGAAAGCATAAGAGGCTCAACAACGTTGAAAAAACAACACAAAAACACCATTGTTTTGCCTGATTCTTTGCTCACTTATATCAATGTCACTTCATTGATTCTCCACCATACATTTTGTACAGCCATAAATATCAGTGTTAAGCGAGTGTAACATGCTATCAAATCAGAATGCCAACACTTTACACCCATTTTTCATTTATTTTGCACCATGTGCATATGACTATGCACAAGTAGCTGGTCAACAGGGAAACATGCTCACAATGCAAGGCACTAGAGAATCAGACCCCTGACTTCGGTGGAGTTACTCCTGATTTTCTCAGATGGTGAAAGGAGAATCAGACCCATAGTTTCATGGAATAATCAAATCTTTCCTCAATTTATCAAGGTTGGCAGTTTGTCTACTTGTGGAGGACTTCACACTGACTAACAAGTGTATGACTTTCATAGAAAATTCTCATGCATTGTGTTTTGAATCATTGCTTCAAGTAAAAAACAACTTTCATGTCCTTACCCTCAGCCTATCTCTCCTCATGCAGAATTTCAATAATTTATTCTAACGAGGTAGATCATTCCTCCAAATTTGGGGCCCAATCCAGTGGAAGCAATCCTATCATAGGCAACAACTCCAGGGCTGAAGCACCCACAGAAAAAAATTAGTGGATGCTTAGCACCCACCGGCATCCAGCTTCCCTCCTCTCCCCCCTAGGCACCTACCAGCAGCCCTGCCGATTAACTCCTTCCTCTTTCTCCGAGCACCTCCCACCCACCATGGATCAGCTGTTCCGTGGAAAGCAGGAGACACTCAAGGGAGGGAGAAGAGTGGGGATGGGGTGTGCTCCAGGAGAGGGCGGAACTGGGTGGGAAGAGGCAGGGTGGAGGCATGGCTGGAGTCTGGGAGTGGGGGGAAGGGGTGGAGTGGGGGCAGAATGGGGGTGGGAAGAGGCAGGGCAGTGGTTAGGGTTTGGGGGGAAGGGGTGGAGTGGGTGCAGAACTTGGGACTGAGTGTGGGTTAAGTACCCCCAAGGAAAGAAGGAAGCCAGTGCCTGTGAATCCCACTGACTTCATTGGGTATTAGTTCAGGTCCCAAATATCTTCAACAGACAAATTGTGCATTAGGAAATGAATCCAACTGCTATAGAATCATAGAAATGTAGGACTGGAAGGGACCTCAAAAGATAGAGTCCAGTCCCCTGGACTGAAGCAGGACTAAGTATTAACTACACCATCTCTGACAGGTGTTTGTCTAACCTGTTCTTAAATATCGCCAGTGATGGAGACTCCACCACCTCCCTAACTGGATCATGAGGGATTTCTCCTTTAAAAAAAAATCATTTGTTTATTATGCATACATAGTCACCATCTAGGTGGCATGTGTGATCTGTTGTACTTCTAGCTTTTATTGACTCAGAAGCATATTCAGTGGGATAGTGGCTGCAAACTGTACTGACTCCATTTTTTTCCATGCAGAAGCTGCTCTTCCAGACCTCAGAAGGGAAATTGTTTTTAACCAAAATTGTATGATGCTCCAGCACACCATGTCATCCATAGTAACCAGCCTGTCTTCTCTCCAGAATTTTTGTTCTGTATAATGAAGATAAATGAAAAATGGTCAGGCTTTGTAGACCCAGTACCCCTTACAATGTCACTACAGGGATTCACTTAAGGCTATGTCTTCACTGACAACAAATAAGGTGTGTTTTTACTGAGGGGTAATTAACACACAGCTATCCCACTGTAAAAACATAGTCAAGACAAAGCACTTTCATTTATTAACGTTACCCTATTATTAAGTTTTAGGACAAAGAATTGACTGACACAGATGTTGCTACAGTTTTTAAAGGACACAGTTTTTTAATTAGTTTTAACTCAGACTAATTAACAGATTTATTTTAAATTCACTGAAAGCAAATGGATTTCCCCAGCTGGGCATTCCCTGGTGTCAGGAGAACTCTATTGCACTCTAGCTATTTTCCTCAGGTAGCTAGGCCTTTGGGGGCCATAGTCAGCCTGCAGTATACGGCTGCTCTATACGGAAGCTCTAATTAGCTTGGGTTCAGTCATGGCAGACTGTTGCAGACAGTTGATACCAGGTCAAGCTGAGAATCTAGGCCAATCTGTTTGTATAATCACTATGTATACACAGGGAGAAATTCAATCAGATGCATCAAGAAGTGAGTGAGTGAAATTCCCAAAGGAGTCTCTGGGCCAAATTCTACACAGACTTTAATGGTGGTGTAAATATTACAAGTCAGATTCTGCTCCCACTTACACTGGTACAAATCCATATAATTCAGTGCAACTACTCCAGTTTTAAACTGAAGTAACTCAAAGCAGAATCTGGACTATGTCAATATGATGTTCAGAAAATGGATGCAAGTAGCAAAGTAATACTGCACTGCGCTGACATTAAATGTGTATAAAATGAGAGTAAATTACACAATGAGAGCCAGAAGGTAACACAGCCATAAATGGTGTGAGTTAAAGCATCTGCTCTTTAATTGATGATTAGGGTCCTACCAAATTTGCAGTCCATTATGGTCAATTTCACAGTTATGGGATATTAAAAAATTGAATCAGAGGGGTAGCCATGTTAGTCTGGATCTGTAAGAGCAGCAAAGAGTCCTGTGGCACCTTATAGACTAACAGAAGTATTGGAGCATATGCTTTCATGGGTGAATACTCACTTCATCAGACCCACGAAAGCGTATGCTCCAATACTTCTATTAGTCTATAAAGTGTCACAGGACTTTTTGTCCCTTTTTAAAAAATTGTAAATTTTATGACCATCTATTTAAATGTGAAATGTCATGGTGTTGTAACTGTAGGGGTCCTGGACTTGTGGGGCGATCAGAAGGTTATTGGGGGAGAGGGGTGGTGCTGCAGTACTGCTACCCTTACTTCTGTGCCGCTGCTGACAGCGGTGCTGCCTTCAGAGCTGAGCAGCTGGAGAGCGGCAACTGCTAGCTGGGAGCCCAGCTCAGAAGGCGGCGCCCCGCCAGCAGCAGCGCAGAAGTAAGGGTGGCAATACCATACTATGCCATCCTTACTTCTGCACTGCCGCCTTCAGAGCTGGGTGGCTGAAGAGTGGCAGCTGCTGGCTGAGGGCCCAACTCTGCAGGCTTGGTATAAATGGCATTGTGTTGCTCTTTTGACTCTGACAGGAGTGGTGACATCTACTTATTAGGGGTCTAGTTTCAGAATGTCAAATCAGGGTAAGTTTTTGAGCATTTACTTTGCACCATTTCGGACTGCTAGCTTGGTGCAGGTTATCATACTTACACATGACATGTAACCTTTAGACCACCATTTATTATTACCACTGAATTTGATGCACCTACGTTTTTGGGCCCAATCCTACATTGTTTGTTTTTCTAGAAATTCCACAGTGTGGAAGTTTGGAATGTGCAAGGGATAAGGGTCAGGCCCCACACAGAAATCAGGGCCAGCTCTACCATCTTTGCCGCCCCAAGCAAAAAAAAAAATCCACTTGGACTGCCACCCAAACTGCTGAAGCAAAAAAACAAAAAAAAACAAAAAAAAACGCTTGGACTGTGCTACCCCAAGAATGGACAGAATACCACTCCTTAGCATGTGCCACCCCAGGCATGTGCTTCTTCTGCTGGTGCCTGGAGCTGGCCCTGACAGAAATATTGCATCTTAATATCAGACTATCTGATAAATACCTCTCAGCTGCTTATACATGAATTTAAATAAACATGCCAATGTTTCAGACAAAAACTATATATATATAAAATTTTAAAGAGAAAATGGATATTTATTTTAAGTTACATAAGCTTACTGCTGTCATCACCAGTTCACTGTGGACTTCTTGATTTTCAGGAAAAACATATGTTGCTGATATACATCTGAGCAAGGGAACAGTTGTGCAAGGGCAATTGCTTATAAAAATAAAATTAAAAATTGATATTAACATACATGTAGATATCCTGTCTCTGTTAATATGCCTAATATTAAGAAAAAAATAGATTAATCTGATTGATTTAAGTCTCTTCATTGCTCTGTTGTCACATCTTCCTGATATGAGTTTGGGTTACAGGGGAGACTTGGTTCACCAGAACGCTCTTCCCTCACATCTAATTAACAAACTATTGAAGTCAATGAGAATCTTTCAAGAGATTTCAGTTGTGTTTTGGACCAGGACCTACATGAATATGTTAAAGTTTTTCCATGTAAAATTTGATACATTACAAGTAGTGCTAAATAACTTTGATACTGACTAGAGTAGTGGTCTACTTGAGAAACAGGAATATTTAATGGAAAGTAGAAGCTTTAGAGAAACAAAGCTGTGAACAAATATGATGAATGTAGTGGTTTCAGAATATAAAACTTCCTGGGTGACTTCAGCTCTAACAAAAACAAGAGCTCAAAGGAAGGTTGAAACAACCCAGTAAATGCCTGCAAAAATATGTCAGATTCTTGGGCTTGCTGGAAGGGATGGGACTAAAGGATGCTGTGGCAACACAGATATTATGCCAGAGTCTGACAGAGTTTAGCTCCTGTTGTTCAAAAAAGGTCATGAATACCTCTCAGAAAGAAAGGTCAGACTAAATGAGCATGAACACCTTCCTTCCCCCATTCGCCTTGACAGTTGAATTCCAACACTAAAGAACAGGGAACATATGCATTTGATTTGGCTCTTTAAAACTGAACACAATATTTGGCATGTATTGAATGTTACTAAGTAAACAATAAAGGAATAGAAAATGAGTAACACAAACTGCACAATAGTCACTATCAGTATGCAACTTTGAAGAGCTTGTATATGTACCTCCAGGGAGCAAGTAAGTAAAAGTAATATTAGGGTCTTTTCCTTTCTGGATAGCAACTCAAGCCCAAGGGAAGAAAATTAGAAAGTTTAAATACAGTTTACAGTGCAAGATAATACCGTACTAAAGAACGCAGTTCTCCTCACACTTATAATTAGTGCATCTGTATCCTTTCCCACAGCCCTAAAGAAACTGTTATTGTTGGCATAAATTCAACTGCTATGTGGACAGGATCTAAATAAAAGAGTTAAGTCTTGCTCAGAGCTTGCCTTTAAGTCATTAGACTTTACACACATGAACAAAACATAATGCTGTTTGAAGTTGGAATATCTGAATTCAAAAGGCATTGCTTTCTTGTTAAAGTACTGAAGGGTAAATGAAGATGAGCATGAAATTAAGTTAATGTATTGTACAAGCACAGAATCCTCAAACTGGGATGTTATAAGATTTGTCTGTGAAATGGCACATTGGTGATATTACATGTGCATAAATAAGTTGAGATACTAGAGTTCCTCAACAAAACTGTTATAAGAATTTTTTTAACCTGGGCAAAACAACATATTATTCACAGAAACAGCTGGATCATTTAACTGAACCTAACCCAAGAATTTGAGGCAAAAACCCAATTTAGCATGGAAAAATTCTGCCCAAATAGTTGAAGTTCGTCAAATTATATGCAACTGAAAACTGTATTATAATAGAAATTACGAGGCAACCTCAACTACATGTATCACTACTTGTGCTGCCTATAATGTTCAAGTTTGGGTATGTTTTTTATTTCTTCATTGTTTGTTATTGTTTTTGTTGCACTTCATAAACAAATCTCTGACACAGATTATCTATCAGGATACAGCTTCAGAACATTTTGGAAGGGGAAGGCAGATTTGTGCAAGCTCTTTTTAAAACTTGCATGTTTTCTATTGCCATGAGTTTGAGTTAGAAACTGGAAGGGGTGAAGGAGGAAAGTTCCTCCCTACTGTCCCACAGGGTGCCCTGATTAACCACAATCTCTTGCTCAGACTCCTGTTAGTGGGTATCTGTCAGTTTTTATGGTTATCCACATTCTAAAAGGCAAGTTGTAACAACAAATGACATTTTCTAAAGTCCTGTGTGTGCTGATGGAATTCCCTGAAGGATCTGTCTATGTCTGGTTCTTTTTCTAGTTTATATGTATGCTTCAGAATCTGTGTTATATAATACAACTAGGCACCTTGGCTTGTAGTTTTAGCTTTCATCTGCCAATTGTTATGAACAATTTACAAGGTGTTTTTAAATGGCTCCAGCAAGCAGTGCTCCTATTAACAGATGGTTCTCCACTACATCTCAATTGCACATGGACATAGTGGACTGTGGTGGCCAACAGGAGCTGGTTGCTGCTCCCTGATACCCAGCCACTTGGCCCCAGCGGAAGTTAAAACACAAGGAATTATATTTCTACTACTAGCATAAGAGTTTAGGAGAGCAGGGAATCAGGAATAGCTAAGCTTGACTCCACTGTGCCCCCTTCTGCCTCCAACATACCCTTTGGCAGGCCCTGGACTTGGACCCTTTTCCTACTTATTCCAGGAGTATAAGTGTCAGCTGGCATAGAAAGTTGAAGAGGGAATGCTCTAGGGGGACTCTCCAGCAAATTAAAAGCCAGTTCCATGGAAAAATGTGACACTCTGAAAAAGATTTTGTTCTGATTTGGAAGGTTAGAAACTTTGAAATTTCCCACAAATTTAAATTCACTCTTCACTGCTTATGCAGTAAATCTGGCCCAGAAGGTTACATTCACCTCTAGTGTAAATAGGCAAAATGTTTCAATGACTTGGACCATTGATTTTGTTGAAAACAAACTCTAATGCTTTATAATCTGGATAAAATTATAAATTGAACTTTTAGATAGCACTTTTCCTCCATAGATTTTTCAAGTACTTTACAAAGATGACTAAAACTTTATTTGTTTGTGCTGCAGTTTCCCTATATATGAAAGAATTTAGCTGACTTACCCAATATTACACAGCAAGCCGGTGACAGAGCAGGCAACAGAACCCATGTCCCCGGATTCGCAGCCCTTTGTCTAACTATTGAACCAGATTGCCTGCAAAATTGATGTTTGTAGTATTCATTTTCTTTAAATTATATTAAACAAATAACAAATGAGATCCACACAACTGAACATGTACTGGTATTTTTGTAATCAAGCTACAGAACATAGATTCAAAGTGAAAGAGTTTTCCCCAACCTTTCACATTGTGTCGTTAGAGAAAAGATTTTAATAGTGTTGATTCTTCATTATTGTCTCCAAACAGTTCCTCCCCAAATGTAAATACATAAGCAAAATATAGTGTAAAGCTGTAAATACCCAAAATGAACTTTTTAGAAATAGTTCTATCTGCAGGCAAAGGTATTAGTCCTTGGAAGGCCGGAGCATGAAATGACAAATGCAAATTTATGCTAAAAAATTAGGCATTAAAATAAACAGTTCTGAAGTATTTTGTTCTCTCAGACAGTAATAGTGGGGTTTGTATAAAACATGTATTTATTTTAAGCAATCCATCTAGTGAATGCATTGTAGTTTAGAATTTATCTGTCAACATTTTTGGAGATACGATATAATCTAAAACCTCTTTGCTTTAATGATTAAATATAATCCCAGTTCTATGAAGTCTCCTTTTTGTGTCAAGCATATAATTTGCTTGCATCTAAATGAGTTAGTCAGCAAGAAAGGACAGTGGAATCTTTATAAGCAGCTGACTTCTCTTGAGCCTCATTTTACATTTCTGGTTCCATTACCATTCAAGTGAAAGGAGATACTATTGGTAAAATAGAAGAGGTGAGTAACAGGGACATGAGGGCTGCCAAACATCAGCTACTAGTGAGAGCTCCAAAAATACCTAAACACTCACTAGTATTACAATGAACTATAACACAAAACACTATTCCCTTGGGGCATCTTTAGGAATGGCACAACAGCATTGTCTTTTATAGGAGCTTTTCCTGAGCAAAGTCTGTAGGATCAGTCCTAATGTTTCTCAATCTCAGTTGGACAAAGAAGGGCTACATTTCAAGTACAGAACAGAGATCAATATCCATACAACCAGGGGAGTGCACAAGGGGAAAACAAGCTGGGGTCTGAGTGCCCCCAGTCAGTGGATACACAGAACTCCTCCAGGATGGTGGATAGTGAGCTCTTCTGGTTCCAGGCCAGGGCGGGAGATCCAGCTCCTCTGGCTGCCAGGGGAGAGTGAGCTACCCCAGACCTGGGGTTGTGGTGGAAGGTGGAGAGCCAGCTCTTCCAGGCACAGGGGCCCACAGAACGTGCCCCTCCAAAAATGACTAAATTTGTATTCCTGTGAATGCCCCTGCATACAAAATTATATTTTTATCTGGTGGAAAGGACTGAGTGCTAGTGCTAATTGTTGGTAGGCTTATATTGTCCCTAGGGCCATTTTGTGATGGTTACACTTATGCAAAAAGACTATGGGGCAACAATGACTCTAGTATCATTCTCTTTCTGTCTAGAACTCTTCAAGTGATGAAGACCTTGACCTTCATGCTTCTCTTTGGTAATGTTCTTGTTTATCTCTTTTCTTCCTCTTTTGAAAGACTATAGGGTATTTTACATTTGCTGGGGATTTCCCTTTAGATGTTAATTAAATGGACAGATAATCTATAAATTGTTGATGCATATGACAATAGCACATAGGTGTGCAAGCTGGTGATCATGAATAGAGCCAGAGGGATCACAAGCTCTCACTTTCATTAGACTTAGATGTGAGTTCGGGGAAGATCCTAAAGTGGTGAGGTTTTTGTTTTTTTCTAGCATGGGTTCTGGTGCAAGTATCTCTACAATATTCCACATTACAAAGCCAATATCCACTCATAACTCAAGGGGTCAAAACCATGGGTGGTGTAACAGAGTTATACTGATTTACATTGGTTGAAGCTTTGGTCCAAGGTCTCTGAGATACAAGCTAGAATACTACACAGTGAATATAATCGAGACTTTTTCATAAGAAAGTTCAGCACTGGAAGCCATTTGTCTTTAAGTGTCTTTTCCCTGTGATACAATGTAAATTATCTGCTCCAGCAGCAAGCAGGCCAAATTCATCCCCAGTGCAAATTGACTGGGGTCAATGGATTTACATGAAGGATGTGGTAGTGGAGTGAGACTCACCAGCACAGCACCTCCTGCTGGTCATCTTGGGAATTAGCTCTTCAGCATACAGAGCACCTCCTACTGGCCAGTGTCTAGCCTGCCACCAGCCCCCCTCCATATCTCTCCCAGACCCCAGTGCCCCTTTCATCAGGCTTCTGCCCCTAGCAGTACCCCCTCACTGTAGGTTTCCCCTTCCAGGGGAACCCCCAACCCTCTAAATCCACCTTGCTTCAGTGGCTACTGCCAGTCATCTTCTAGCCCCTGCTCACTGGGGCAAACTGCAGTCAGTAATGACTACTCATCAAGGGGGTTGGCCCAGCTACCTCTTGCCTATTCCCAAGCTACACCTCTGTAGCCCCAGGACCTGTGTACCAGCTTGGAGCTCCCCAGCTCCCTTTACTCTTCCCTAACGCTGCTGTATTTCAGATACCTTGCTTCCAGGCAGGCAGCCCTTCCCACTCCAGGACTAGAGTGAGACTCCTTCAGCTTCTAGGCCCCAGCTCTCTTATAAAGCCAGCTGGGCTCTGATTGGGATGGCTCCAAATGTGGCTGCTTCCCCAATCAGCCTAGCTTGGCTGCTCTTAAACCCTGTTCCCCAGGAGTGGGGCAGCTGCCCCACTACAGATGTATTGACCCATTATTTTAAAAGTATTTAAAAGGATTGTATAACTACAGAGGTCTCCAGTGGTTCTTTGTGAATACCATCACAAATACAATAGGTTTTTGTCTGGTAGATTGGGAAGCTCACAGGCTTTCATTTATTGTTGAGGAGTTAAGATATAGCTAGAGTAGAAAACCCAATGTGGGATTTACAAGTTATCATCACAGGATAAAATTATTTGCTAATAAGTTTTTCCAGCTGAATTCACAGACCGAGGAAGTTCTTAGCTTCCTTCACTAGTAAACACTATTCAAGTAGTAACCAAACTGAAATTTCATTCTCCTCCCATCCTGACTGATTTATCCTTGCAACATGTCAGATGGGTAACAAGACTCCTCAGTAGCAGTTAGATGTTGCTCCATCCATTTTCTGAAGTCTCATGTTAAAAAGAGGCATTGTGAGAAGTACTTCTGTTGGCGGAAGTCCTTCGCTGAGTAGATTACATGACAGAGATATCAGAATGGGGAAGATTCAGCAGTGTAGGGCTATGATGTTCTGAATGAGAATTATTTCAAAAATTTCTGTGGGAGATTTTAAATGTTTTTAAAATACATTACAAAACCCTTTATCACAAAATGGAGTTACTTTAAAAAGTGCCTAAATATTAATAATTCAAACTGAGGCAGTCACTGTCCAATTGAGTAAGACTTGGCAGGTCTTACTGCTCAATTCCATTGATAAAATGAATTCTATTTACTGGGTGCTACATCTATGACCCACCAACAGATCCAGGGCTGTGGGGCCTTAGCAGTGGACTCTTCCTTGAAGAGGTAGAGGGCATACAATTGTATAAATCCCACTCCACCAAAAGCAAGCATTATCTGCCCTCCCTCATGGTGAGTACTTCATGGAGCATAGTATCAGAGGGGTAGCCCTATTAGTCTGGATCTGTAAAAGCAGCAAAGAATCCTGTGGCACCTTATAGACTAACAGACGTTTTGGAGCATGAGCTTTCGTGGGTGAATACCCACTTCGTCAGATGCATGTAATGGAAATTTCCAGGGGCAGGTATATATATGCAAGCAAGCTAGAGATAACGAGGTTAGTTCAGTCAGGGAGGATGAGGCCCTGTTCTAGCAGTTGAAGTGTGAAAACCAAGGGAGGAGAAACTGCTTTTGTAGTTGGCAAGCCATTCACAGTCTTTGTTTAATCCTGAGCTGATGGTGTCAAATTTGCAGATGAACTGAAGCTCAGCAGTTTCTCTTTGAAGTCTGGTCCTGAAGTTTTTTTGCTGCAGGATGGCCACCTTAAGGTCTGCTATAGTGTGGCCAGGGAAGTTGAAGTGTTCTCCTACAGGTTTTTGTATATTGCCATTCCTAATATCTGATTTGTGTCCATTTATCCTTTTCCGTAGATAGTGTCCAGTTTGGCCGATGTACATAGCAGAGGGGCATTGCTGGCATATGATGGCGTATATTACATTGGTGGACGTGCAGGTGAATGAACCGGTGATGGTGTGACTGATCTGGTTAGGTCCTGTGATGGTGTCGCTGGTGTAGATATGTGGGCAGAGTTGGCATCGAGGTTTGTTGCATGGATTGGTTCCTGAGCTAGAGTTACTATGGTGCGGTGTGAAGTTACTGGTGAGAATATGTTTCAGGTTGGCAGGTTGTCTGTAGGCGAGGACTGGCCTGCCATCCAAGGCCTGTGAAAGTGTGGGATCATTGTCCAGGATGGGTTGTAGATCCCTGATGATGCCTTGGAGGGGTTTTAGCTGGGGACTGCATGTGATGGCCAGTGGAGTCCTGTTGGTTTCTTTCTTGGGTTTGTCTTGCAGTAGGAGGCTTCTGGGTACACGTCTGGCTCTGTTGATCTGTTTCCTTATTTCCTCGTGCGGGTATTGTAGTTTTGAGAATGCTTGGTGGAGCATAGGTATCATGGACCATAAATATGCCTGTTGGTGAAGAAGGGGATGCAGTTTGTACCCTATCTATGCCAGCAGGGGTCAATGAAACCCATTGACCTTAATTTCCAAGAAATCATGAAGGAATATTTAAATATTTTATTAGTATATGTATGATGGTAGCACCCAGTGGGCCCAATCATGATTAAGCCCTGTAGTGCTGGGTGCTGCACAGTCATAAAAGATACGCCCCATCTCTAAAGACCTTAGAGTCTGAACTGTGATCAAGATGTGACAAGTGCCTGGGGAACACAGCAGAGGAGAAGAGGGAAAAACTAACAGAAATATAGGGTTGCAATATATTTACTAAGTGTACAGTTTGGAAGCTTCATAGTTTTTGTTTGTTTCTGTTAAATAGTGAGCAAAAGATACTAAAGAATCATTAACAGCCTGCCTGCCTAGGCAACCTTGTTTCTGCAGATTATGTAAGCATGAGGGTGTTGTTGGTTTTTTTGGAGGGGGGGATAGGAGGGTATTCTAAAAAGACTCAGGATAAATTTTTCAAAAGTGTCTATGTGACTTAGAAACCTAAATCCCATTGACTTTCAGTGAGACTTAGGGCATGGCTACACTTTCAAATATAGAGCGCTTTGAGTTAAACCAGCCTTTGTAGAGCACAGTAGGGAAAGCACTGCAGTCTGTCCACACTGCAAGCACACTGGCGTGGCCACATTTGCAGCACTTGCAGCGGCCACAGAGAGCAGTGCATTGTGGTAGCTATCCCAGCATGCAAGTGGCTGCCATGTGCTTTTCAAATGGGGGGAGTGGAATATGACAGGGAGTGTGTTGTGTGTATGTAGGGGTAGAGAGAGTAGGTTTTTACGGGGCTGAGAGCATGTCAGCATGCTGTCTTGTAAGTTCAGACAGCAGCAGATCCCCTCTCCCCCCACCGCCTCTCTCACACACAGCATTCCACAATAATGGTTTGCTTTGATATCTGCATTACCGCAGTGATTCCAAAACAGTGACCAGAGTGGCCACTTGACTTAAGGGGATTATGGGACGTTTCTGGAAGCCGATCAGAGCACAGTAATGCAACACCTTGTTCACACTGATGTCGGGGCGTTTCACCCGAGGCACACCAAGCATTATGCTTCTCGCTGAGGTGGAGTACCAGGAGCGCTCGAGCCGTGGAGTACCAGGAGCGCTCTAGCCATGGAGTCAGAGTGCTTTAAGTGCCTTGCCAATGTGGATGGGTCGTGAGTTAGGGTGCCCGGGGCTGCTTTAATGTGCACTGACTCGCAAGTGTAGCAAGCCCGTAGTCTCCTAGGGCCCAAATCCTCAAAGGTATTTAGGCATCTAAGTCCCATTGATTTCAATGGGTCTAAGTCACTTCTAAAAATGAAAATTAGGCTTCTAAGTCACTTAGGCTGTTTTTAAATTGTTACCATAAATCTCAAGCATTTATATACTACATTGTTTTGGGAGTGAGAAATATTTAAACTACTTTGCAAATGTGGCATTGCCTAGTAAAATGAAGCATGTGCAGAGCACAGCCTAGTGTGGAATGCAACCTTTTTATTTTCATAGGCCATTTATACACGTTTAGCTAATTTAATATTAAATATTACATTCTACCACATGTCAGCATAGTGGCTCAACTAGAAATATAATTGTGCTGTCACATGGGAAAAATGGGTTGAGAATGGTCTGGAACCTGGAAATCAGGCCAGCAGGGACTGGAAGCCCTGAATGCCTTGTAATCAGTTGAGAGAACCATTTCAATTTGAGAGGAGATGCTTTGCCATCTGTCCACAATGTTGCATGAGGTATTCATTAGAACTGGGATTCCCAACGTTATTATGTCCCCACCCAAGGTTCCTAGATTCCTAGGGTCTAAGTCACTCCTAAAGTGACTTAGACTCCACTAGATTCCTCTGGGACTGGAGTGCATGAAGGGAGTGTGAGCATCTTTCTGTTTGTCCATCAAGTCTGGAGAAGGTAATTGGAGTGTTATTGTGGTTACCTTCTTGAGATCTGAGGAAGATCTCTGTGAAGCTCCAAAGCTTGTCTCTTCCATCAACAAAAATTGGTCCAATCAGACATTACCTCTACCACCTTATATATATCATATCCTGGGACCAATACAACTATAACAACTCTGCGAATATAGAGACTCTCTCTCTCTCGCTCACTCTCTATTTTGGAAGCAATACATTTAGTCTTTGGGTGGGAGAACACAAGATATCCTATGCTGCTTTGCAGTGACTCCCTTGTGGTTGACTAGCAGCGTGGCAATGATATGCTCTGAGGGATGGTATCTAGTCTGCAAGAAATATATGAAGTGAGGGAATTCCAGATAGCCATATGAAAAGAAAAATTATTTGTTTTCTGTGTGGATGCCAAAGGGCAAAATATTTACTGCAGGATATTACACTTTTCTTATGTACAAAGTTGAACAAACATTTTAACTAACAGGAAATTATAATTTCTTCAACTCTCAGTTTGCAAACCTGTGGATTTTGACTGAACGTTTGAAGCCCTCTTAACTTTTCCAGTTCTCAGCTGTATCTTGAGGAAACAATGAACGTACTTATGATGGTTCTCAGGCACCCAGTGTGACACTGTATGATTGAAACATGACCAGTTATATCATTAATATTGCCATTGTTAGTCAATCAGAACTAAACCTGTTACAAGTTTGTCATGTAAGGTGTTGTATGAATTTCTGATTTGCTGAATATAATTATCCTATTTGTATGCATGTATCATTTTTGTACGCAAAGTTATGAATATTGACCATGTACCAGTATTTCAAATGTGTTTGCTCCTGGGGTAACACCCACCAGGTAGTTTACACCCAATCTAGCCAGCACATTGTGAATGGACTATTCAAGTTGATGGCCCATTAAAGGACACTCAGCTTACAGAATAGAAGAAGAAGCCTATCCCACCTTCCTGTGGACATTTTAGCCAGAATATGGCTTATGGCTGCTCCTATACTCATCAAAGCATGTGACTTGCTCATGTGACCCTGCACTCCATCTTGTGCCTGTAATTTTCCACAAACTAAGACTGAGAGCATTCCCTCCAAGTGGGACAAGGTATAAAAAACCTTCAAGCATCTCAATTTTGCTTCTTTCCTTCTCTGATCTCTGGACTATCGCTAAAAGGAACATTCCAACCAATGGACTGAGGACCTTCTAATCTTTTGGAAGTTACCAGAAACTTTACAAGCCAGCAATTTATTCTATAACTGTTTCAAACCTTATATAAGAACTCTGAAATGCTTGTATGCATTTGATTTCTTTGACCATTTTAACTATCTCCTATTTATTTTCTCTTATAAATAAACCTTTAGATAGTAGATGCTAAAGAATTGGCAACAGTATGATTATTGGATAAGATATGACATATATTGGCCTGGCTATGTGGCTGATCTCTTGGAGTTAGAAGAACCCTTTGTTTGATGAAGTTGGTTTTGAATAACCGCTTATCATTCAGTCTAGTGTATGGGTGGTGAAACAAGGGCTGGGATACTGAAGAAGACTGCATTTTTGACTTCTTGTTCATCATAAAATGTGAACCAAGGTCTACACTTACTAATAATTACATTTCATATCTCATAAAGTAGGCAGGCTCATTTCCAGCTCACTCGGCCCCTGTCCCCAGAAGCTGGCCCTTGGGGGGGGGGGGCCACCGCTGCAGTCACCTCCCCAGCCAGGCTCTCTCTCAAGCAGCTGCTGCTCTGCACAGAGCAGCAACCTGGAGTGGCCAGCTTCAGCCATGTGAGAAGCAGCTCCATTCTGCTCCCCACCTGGGTCTGGCAGCCAGGGAGAGTGGTCTAGCGGGCTAGGGGGGAGACACAGCAGGAGGACAGAGCTTGCAGGTAACTCTGGTGGAGCGGGGAGAGCGTGGGGGCCCCAAGCTGGGTGCAGGGTGGAGGGTGCACTGGGCAGATGAGATATGGTCACATGTCCTCCTCTTTAGATTGTGTAAAGTGACCAGATGTCTGGATTTTATAGGAACAGTCCCAATATTCAGGTCTTTTTCATATATAGGCACCTATTCCTCCCCAGCTCCTGTCCCGATTTTTTCACACTTTTTATCTGGTCACTCTAAGATTGTGCCCCCCCACAAGTAGGGGGAGGCAAGAGTTGTCTACGCCTTAGTAGTGCACAAGGCTAAACAATGGAGTCTTGCATTGCATCACTGGTCAAACAAGGACGGTTGACAATGCCCCTTTGCCCAAATGGGGCCATCTCCAAGACACATCTCCTGGTGATTAATTTCTAACCCAGGTCCATAAAACATACTAACAATATAAATGCATTATTCCTTAAATATTTCCTATATATATCTCTTTCAATGATTATGAATCTTAACAAGTTATGAGATTTCTATAGGTACCTTACATGTTACTCTTTATGCATAGATATTCTGTGAGACATATTTGGTGTAGTAAGTTTATGAGGTCTGAGGTGGGAGATGTTTGCTAAGAATAGGGGACTCTTTACCAAGGGATTTGTGTGTAATGGGACCAGTGCCATATGTTCCCAGATAGTAAATCTGCAGCTTCCTTACCCACCTAAAAATCAGATATTTGTTGTTGATTTTTTAAATTTATTTTCTGTCAGGCAGGACATCTTTCATAGTAAATAGCTACATTTGTACATTTCCCCAACATCCCCTTAGACCAGATGTGACACTATTGCAGAATTCATGACAACTTAGTAGTAGTGGTTCTTCAACAAATCTCTAATGGCAGGAGACTAATTTCAGCTCATTTCACAGAGATTTAATAACATAACATGACATCCCTTCTATCACTATGGGAATAAAGCCATTTTTTAAGAGTTGTTTTCAATTCCTCAAGAATGTTCCAGTAATCAGCACTAGATACACAGGAGTGAGTCATAAGAGAAAAAGACACATAGTGAGAGTTAAAAATAAGACAAATAATATTACATCATTATGGACAGATTAATATGGGATCCTTAGGATCTGAGCCTGGTGGTCTGAAGGTCCCAGTGCAACAGTGAGGCAGTAAGACATCAATACCTAAGTTTTAAAGTATCCACTGATTTTGGGTGCCTATTTTGAGATCTCCAAGTTGAGTTCCAGGATACTGGTGAACTGAAACACCCCAAAAGTGTGGAGAATTAAGGTCAAGAAACTTTTTCTCCAACCTTCAGCTGTAGTGGAGAAGTACTTAACCCAGCTGAAGACGGATACAGGCAGTTTAAAGCCAGCATTGTATTCCTCAGGTCTTTGGGCCACTGAGGTATTGTTCCCATCCCTTAGAGAAGCCTGAAAGGGATGTTTGGGGATCTGGGGAGCCCTTACTATGTACTTTTCCCCTAGTCACATGCACTTTGCCAGCAGCTGGGCTGAGAAGTGGCCTGAGGCTCTGACCCTTTGAAAGGAAGATCAAAGGAATCCACAGGATGTTAGTAGGGTAGCAGTGTGTAAGGGGGAGATAGCGGAAGTAATTCTAGGCAGTCAGTGGAGCTTCAGAGAAAAATCTTTGCAGGAAAGCTATAGGCCAAATTATGGCAGGAACTTCCCCTCCCTCCTCAGTGCACCACTTCCTACCTGAAAAAATAAACAAACATGGCACTATGTTAGGTTTCTGACTGTAGGGAAAGGTTAGAAGGCAGTGTTCTAATGGATCTATGCCCCCCACTCCACTTAATTTATGCTGATTTGTGATTTCCATTCTTTCACTTTCCAAAGAGTTTAACAATTTGAAGAGAAAGGAAAACTATCAGAATAACTGCTAGTTCATAAACATTGAGACATTTTTCACAAAGGATGATTAAAGAGTGGGCTTCTTTTGCTTGGTGTATTGCTGTAGCTAGGATAGTGTTCTTTGTTCAATCATGAATGACACAGCAATACTCTTATTATTTCTTTGATTGTTCTTTATTTGGGTTGTATAATTTGTATGAAGTGAAACAAATTCATTCTGCTCTGTGTTGTGGTTCCTATCTAATGATTGAACAAATAAACTGATCTTTGTTCTGCAATCTTGCATGAATACTAGACTGCTCCAGGACATGTTCAAACCTGTAGAGGAAACAAATTAATACTAACAGGCAATGCCAGGCACTGCAAGGAACACTTAGCAGCTTGTGATTTCACTTCCAAATTGTACTTGAAAAAAAATCCATCTGAACTTGTTCTTTAAAATATAAAGGTTTTACTTATTTGATAAGAAACATGGGATCACATTTGAATTAAAAACACTTTACTCATACATTTTAATGTGGTCTGAATTGATTGTACACAAAGAAAAACATGGAAATGTGGGGGGGAGGGGGACTATATTTTATTTGCATAATACCACCAATATATCAGGTGCTTTTCAAGCAGCTAGGAGGACAAGGTCCTGGGCCTCAGGAGGTTACAATCCAAATAAACAATGTGCAAACATATGAAAAAATATGCAGAAAGAGGTTTGCTTTGTGTAACCGGGTTGTACATCAGTCTACAGTACCTTTTCTCATGAGATTTCCAAAAGGGGAAGGGAAATGGCTTTTTCTGCCACTTTTGCATTCATATGTTAGGAATATGTTCTAGCTCAGCTGATAAGTATTGTTAGCATTCTCATAAGTTAAAAGTTTTATCCTACAGCAAGCTCAAGAAAACTGCTGAAGATTTTATCAAAAAGTCTGGGAGCAATCTATTTTTTTTCTTGCTAGAGAATTTACTATTTAAGCCTTCCCTGGCTTATGTTTACATTAAGTGCAATTTGATCAGCCTCAATAGGGCTTCTTTGAATGCATTAAGTAATCTTCCTTCCTTTTTCCTCTCCAAAATACTAAGGGTAATTTCACAGTTATCTGTAATATCATTCTTGACTTGGCAGCGAACAAACCCTCCTCAACTCAGGCTTCTGAAAGGAATTTGAGAATTCCCACAGGAAATAATGTGTTCCTAACATCTCTAGAAACCTATCTTTTTGTTTGCATTGGAAAAACAAGCTTTCATCTTCACACTAATGATTCAGACTTATAGATTGTGCATGAGGAAGATGCAGGATCACTTTGAGTTTAATGAGCAAATTGGTTAGAAATAATTGCTGGAGGCTCTCTTTTGACATTGAATATATTATATTGTACACATGTGTATCTTCCTGTTGTCTGTGGATTTTCTATGTGACTAAACTGTTCTATACTAGTAGGCTGAAACTGCATCCAGTCCTGTGACTGGATCTTTTAAAAGGTTTTTTTATCGCTACAAAAAGAATAAGTTTAAAACCCGCTGTAGAATTTAAGCTAAAGTTTATACTGTAGCATAGAGATGCATATGAACCACATCTCATTTATTTATAGGCTTTCCTCCAGCCCTCATCAGCCTGGTGTGTCTACTCTCAGCAGACCCTGTGAAGTAATGTCACACCTGTTTTACAGAGGGGTTCAATATCACACAGTGAATCCATGAAAGAACCCAGAACAGAATGTAGATCTCCTTATCCCCAATCTGCTGCCTTAACCACAACACCTTCCTTCTTTATTTCCCAATTTATAGTGTGTGACACTAGAAGCAATTTAAATAGTGAGTAGTACTGAGTGGGGCAGGACACTGGCCAACAAGTAAAACCATGGAGAGATACATGAATACCCCTCCATGCCTATCCTGTGGGATTGTTGCAAGAACTTTCATAGTAGTGGCATAGGAGCGAGCAAAGAGAGCTGAGATCAGGGGCATTTTATTGGAAACCTGTTGGAGGAGAAGGGAGGCAAGACCCTGTTCCTTAGTGGCAGAGTGTGTGTTCTCAAGAGTGTCTGCTTGCTTGCTGGATTGCTTTCAGTTTGCAAAGTGTAGTAAGGGATAGTGTGTTGTGAGAACAGGATCACAGCTGAGCTTTGATTAGGTGACCAGACTGCCATAATCAGCAGGCCTATAAAGGCAGCCAACTGGTCAGCCAGCAGCCCATGAGCCAACAAACAACCAAAAACGGGAATTTGGAAAGGAAGCGAGGGGGGGAATGTTGTGTGGGTTTTCTGTTGACAGATACTTAGGAGGGGAGGCTCTGCTTGTTACAGAGGCAGCAGGAGTAGTGACCCCAAAAATGGACAAAACCAATGAAGATACAAGATGTATGTTATTCTGGAGAGAGTACCTGAAAAGTGCTTCATTTGTATGATGTCCTACCTGATAGATCTGATAGAAGAGAAGATCTCAGGCTTTGAAATGCAGGTAGAAACTCTGGTTGAGTTTTGAAGGGGATTTGAGCAAATGATGAAGGAAAGGCCAGAGGAGGCTGAAGGGAAAATTCAAGACTTGCAGCTGCAAGCTGGACTGGACAACTGTGAGGGTAGACTGCTGGGTGAATTAAGTGGCCAGTGGAAATATGTGCTTACAAGAACCAGGTAGAGGAAGAGACCAGCTAGTGCAGGAGACAGGGCCAAGGAATAGGTTTGCTGAGTTGGAAAATGAAGGGGAGAAAGTCACTAACAAAAGATGGGAGAGCAAGGAAGAATGGCTAGCCCTACAAAAAGACGGGCAGAGACAATGGAGATAACCAGAGTTTGGAGCTACAGGAAGACAGAGGATGACTCTCAGAAGATTGCAAGTGAGAACAGACAAAACAATTTGCATCCAGAAGGGGCAAGCCTGGAGAATCACAGCAATACCAGGGATTCAAGAGCAAGGAATAAGTGATAACAGTTACAGAAGATCCACATTATTACCTGGGCACTTTTTGAACTGCTTCTTAGGTTTATATAGGGCAGGGAGCCAATCAGAAACTATGGGGCTGTCAACCCCTGTCAAACCCTTGAGGCAGAACTTCCCATGGTCTGTGTCCACAACAGGTCATGGAATGTGTAGTGTAAACTAGTTACAGCTGCTGCTGGGTGGCAGCCTGGAGTTCTCAGTTGCCTCAGAGTTCTACTAGCCTGAGTTCTAGATCTGTGCGGCCTTACACTGAGGATAGGGTGGAGATTAAAAATAATCTAGGTATAGCCCACTACCTAACCAAATATTTGGTCTCATTTCCTAATAAGAGTAGTGAAGAGCCTGGACATAGTGAACAGGGTGTCTAATGAGAAAGAAGATACATAAAAAGCAAGAATTACAAGATCTGTGTTAGAAGCCAAACTCAAACAACTTAATTGGGACCAAATCATGAGCTGTGGATTGTCTTAATCTAAGAACGTTAACAGACCTGGCGCATGAAATTACAAGCCCAATAGCAAGAATGTTTAATGAATCTGTAAACTCAGGGCAATACTCCATGGGAGAACTGCAGATATATTACCTATATTTATGAAAATGGTGTGTGTGGGGGGAGAAAGTGGTATGGGAAACTATAGTTTGACCTGAATTATATGGGAGGTCTTAAAACAACTTTTGAAAGAGAATTTAAGGATATAGAGGTAAACAGTAATTAAGATACAATACAACATGGTTTTACAATGGGTAGATCATGCCACACCAACTTGATCTCTTTCTTTGAAAATATAACTGATTTTCTAGACAAAGGAAATGCAATAGATTTAATCTACTTGAATTTCAGGAAATCATTTGATACAGTTTGACATGGGAAAGTATTAGTTAAATTGGAGAAGATGGGGATTAATATGAAAATTGAAAGGTGGATAAGGAACTGGTTAGAGGGGAGATTACACTGGGTCATAACGAAAGGTGAACTGTCAGGCTGGAGGTAAGTTACTAGAGGAGTTCCTCAGGGATCAGTATTGGGACCAATTTTATTTAACATTTTCATTAATGACCTTGGCACAAAAAGTGGGAATGTGCTAATAAAATTTGCAAATGACACAAGGTGGGGTGGTATTGCCATTATAGAGGAGGACCAGAATATCATACAAAAAGATTTGGATAACCTTGAAAACTGATCGCCATATTTGGAGTCTGGAAGGAATTTTCTCCCAGGTCAGATTGACAGAAACACTGGGGGAGTTTCACCTTCTACTACAGCATGGGGCATGGGTCACTTGCTGATTTGAACTAGAGTAAATGGTGGATTCTTTGTAACTTGAAGTCTTTAAATCAAGATTTCAGGACTTTAGTAACTCAGCCAGAGGTCATAGGCCTATTGCAGGAGTGGGTGGATGAGGGTCTATGGCCTGTGACATGCAGGAGATCAGACTACATGATCATGGCTAAAGTCTATAAGAACATCTGTTTTGTGGTTGGGGAATGAAAAGGGCAGGGCCTGGCCCTTTTTTTTCTTTTGGAGTTGGGGAGAATGTTTGCATTCAGATCTGTGCTTTGATTCATACTTGCATAAGGATATATGAGGTTTTCTATTAGTTTCTTTAAATTAAGAATTTTTTAAAATTTTTATCTTGATGCCATATGAATCAACTATCAACCATATAAACATTCTGCTCTTCATCTCCATGGTCTTCCCCTTCCCTGTCACACATTCCATCACCCTACCAGTAGAAGCTGCTGGTGCTAAATCAATGCATCTTCAAGTGTCCAAGTTCCGCCACCTCCTTGGATGACCCTAACTACTTTCTGGACTGCACTTGTCAGGACCAGATCTCCGTCAAATAGCTTTTCTGCTACTGAACCTGAAATGAGGAGTTTGCTGGAAAAAGCAAGTCAGACTTTTAGTACTTTACGTTTAGATATATTGATTGTGAGAAAAGATAGAATCCCTCTGCTATCATAAGGTATAAAATGAGAATAACCTAGAGCAGGGGTTCTCATGACAAATTTTTTGGCGGCCTCAGAGTGCTGGTGGCTACTCTGACAATTTTTCCTAAAATACTTAATTAACTTAAGGAAAAACAAATAAATATGCACATATGCACATCAAAATCATTTTAATTTATTTTTTGCTAGCTAGTAAATCTTCTGGTGCTTACCCTGCCATCCCAGGGCTGAAGCCCAAGTCCCACCACCTCCAGGAAGGTTGAAAATTCACAGGCCGCCTGCTCCTCCAAGGTTGTGCCCCAGCTGTCTCCAGAGGAGGGCAGGGCCCAACCCCTGTTGGCAGCCCCAGCCACCAACACCAAGCTGACACATCCAGGAGCAACAGGGAAGGGAAGGGGGCAGTTGCTTTGCCCCCCAATCACTATCCAGGAGGTTGTGGCTGAAAGAAAAGCCCCTGGTGGCTGCATTTGAGAAATGCTGACCTAGAGTCAACTTTCATTTATTTTGGAGGAGAATATGGGAAAAATCATATTGGCCACATCTACCCATACTGGCTTTTTCTAAATCCCATATGAATTCCACCTCTTCTACTCCTATGTCCCCAGTGAATGAAATGTGACAAACTAGATGTGATATTACAGAATTTGCTTACTGTACATGATGCAGCTGCGATATATAGCTGACTAGCTTAAAGTCTGAGCTACGTTGAATGTGATGACAGAACAAAAATGCTCAGGTGATGGGCATGATATAAGGACCTAAACAGAACTGGCTAGAACAGAGCTTCAGAACAGACTAGAGAGATAGATAAAATATTGATTCTAAAGAACGTATCTAATTAAGCTTCTTTTAAAAAAAGTTCTGACTATACTAACACCTCTGCTATGGCTTGATTCTGTAGCCAGTCAGTAACACTTTGGAGACAACAGGAGTTCTGCATGAAAAGTGGCTTCAGCATCAGCCCTGTATGATAGGTGGAGATGGTAATGACACCTCTAATTACTAGATACTTTCCATTATAAGATCTTGTTTTCTGCTAGTTACAACTTTGCCAAACTTCAACTGTTGGGCTGAAACTTTCTATGTTAGATATCTGCCTGATGCTAACTTTTTTTTTTTAAGGGAGAAGGGTGAGGGGGAAGTTTCAACAAAAACAGTTTAGCCATTTCCTAGAATGAGATTAGGGAAAAACACATTGCTCATGTTAAACAAAATTCTTACAGCTGTTCAGTTGAAAAGCTCTGGTATCTCTATGCTTTGGAATAGGAACTTGAAAAATACAAGCCAGGGATATATCTTTTGCTTTTCCTTGAAAAAAAAAACACCCAAAACTGGCCAAATTATAAGCTTTTGAAACGTCTCAGTTTACACATGCTCAGCAGAGACTTTTGCAGCATCAGTTCTCTAATGACTTGGTTTGCCTTGGGCACACTCCATCTCAGGGCTACAGGGGCAGAGCAGAACTTTCCCTGAAATTGCTGCTTCTGGCTGCTGTGGCTGGCTGTGAGGATCAACATCAGGACTGAGAGCAGAAAGGCTCTCCTGTACTCATGAGCTCCCCTGCAGGCCCTCAGGCAGTGTGGGGAAAGAAATTTCCCCACTTGAATGCTGAAGGGACAAGAGCCAGATTGGGGACACAAGAAAGAGTAGAATGGAACAAGGACCCTGGTGGTGGAAACTGGGACTGGCTGGGCAAAGAGACTTGGAGTGGAAGCCAGGGGGAGGGGAGGGGAGGGATGCTATTTTGTGATTGGATGAGGAGCCAGGGGGGCGGGGGAGGGTAATTGAGACTGACTAGCAAAGAAACTGGGACAAGGAGTCTGGGTCAGGGGAAGACTGTGCCTTGGATGGGGAGCCTGGATGTGACTGGGCAAGGACAGTGGGAGTGGAGCGAGGATTCTGGGAAGATCTAGACTGGGACTAGTTAGGAAAGGATCTGCGTGGAGGGGGAGAGCCAGGGCTGGAAACAGAAAAGGCTAAAGGGACAAGTGGCAAAAGGGGGCAGTCTTGTTGAGGTGAGGGGGGTCACAAGGGTCTGTTACCTGTAAAGCATGTTATACTTCAGAATCTAGACTGAAAGTCAAGATTCCTAAGTCTCATCATTCCTCTGCTGTCTGCAAATATCTGTGAAACCCTCTGGAAAAGGGAGTGTTCCATTCCCCCTCTAGTCACTAGTTCACGTAGAAGATAATCTACTGCTACTATGAATTACTCCATGAGCTCAAGTGGCAGAAGTCTGTGCTGTGGATCTAAAGGTGCTGGGTGTCATGATGGAAATGCTGGAGAAAGGTTGCAGCTTTTCCTTAAAATTACACATACAAAAACTACATTAAAAGAATGTTGAGTTTGCTAAAGTAAGCACTCAAAAGTTAGGAAATGCCAGAATTAAAGTTGCCCGTATAACCTTAATTTAGCTCCCCTGTGCGTATATATTATGATGTAGTCTTTAACTACAGGATCATACATGATATTTTCCACTGGACCCCTGCCCCATTCAGTGGTGCTGGAACTAAAGGTGCTGGGGGTACAGCATCATTTTAAATGGTTTCCATCACATACAGAGTTTACAGTTTGGTTCAACGGCTCTCAGCACTCCCAGTATACATATTGCTCCATCACCATTAACTTTGGGTGCTCAATTTGAAACAACTAGGACCTGATTTTTCAGAGTACTTTGAGTTGTATAGCACTCTGTATGTTCAAAGCACAGCTCCCATTGACTTCAGTTGCAGCTGTGAGTGCTCAAGTCAGGCACCCAGAAAATGAGGAACCCACAATTAGTGGCCATCCGTGAAAAGTTTGGTTTAAGTGACTTGCCCACATCACATAGGAACTATATAGTAAAGGCAAGGATAGAACCCAACTTTCTAGGGCAGCACTAAAGTGCCTTAACCACAAGACCCTCCTTTCTCTTCCTTCAGGCTTCTGCCTCATTCACTACACATCTTCCAACTTCTGCAACAAATGACACAGGGATCCTACAGACAACACCTTCATTCTGCACAACCAGGATTAATTCCCAGAAACGGTCCATTCCGTGCACTAATTGAGGTGCCTGTAACATTCTTTTAATGTTGTTTTTATTTGTAATATATATTCACATCACATTCATGCATCTGAGGAAGTGGGTATTCACCCACGAAAGCTCATGCTCCAAAACGTCTGTTAGTCTATAAGGTGCCACAGGGTTCTTTGCTGCTTTTATATATTCACATTGCTTTTTAAGACAATATAGTGAATCTATTTTGTAATTTTTCCATTAAATCCTATGTATTGTGCATAGATTTAGATAGAAATGGTTTCCAAATGAAAAAAGTCCAAAATAGTGTGGGCCAAGTTGGCAATCTTCCTGTACTCCATTCCCCAGAAGGTACAAATTGCACCTGTATACCAGCCTAGTCTCTTGTGTCCTAGGAATGGAAGGTGATGTTCCCACTGCTGTCCTTCCTCAGAGGTTCTGGCTTTGTAGGCTGCTTTGAATTCCACTTTTGATTCCAAAGGAGCCTCACCAGCAGAAGCTACAATAGCAGTGCACTCCTCCTTCCTGACCAATGCCACTCGCTTTTGGGGAAGTCCTGGCCCACATTATGCCTGTCAGTCAAGTAGAAGTTCCCCCTGCTTCTAGAGATCTACAGCTAAGTATTCTACATGGGTGAAAGTTGCCATAAACCTTTTGTGCACTTTGTCCAGTCTCTTTAGCAATCCTGTACACATTATTTGTATCTCCAGGCTTAAGGCCAGATTCTATTCTCATTTATACCCATATAAAACCACTGATTTTAATGAAGTTACTCCAGATTTATACAGGAGTAAATGAGGCAGTAGAGGGAGGGTGGAGGGAGAAATCTGCCCATCTGGCTTAATTTGGATGGATTTGCTCAGAGATTAACTGGATGAATTATATTAACTAGATATTTAAACAACATTGGGTTCAAAGTCTGCTGGTCTGACCTTCATGACAACAGATTTCAGAGAATACCACCACCCATGCCATGTGTACCAAACAATTCCATTGTCTGTCTTTGCTGTATAAGGTCCTTTGTAGTACACACCGTTCAGGTTGGAAGTGTGACACCTGGTGGGAAAGAAAGGGAAAACAAAAATAAGACATTTATGTTAATTAAACAAATCTGTTTTGTCTAAAAGCTTCAGGGATTTGTAGTTATTGCATGAGCCAAAAAAATCGCTATGTTGATGACAGTCTAATTTGACAGCTGCAGGAATTTGCATTCGTGGGGCTCAATGCCACTAAACAATAAAGGCTAAATTAGGGCACAATTTCAAGGGTTCTTAGTGGCATCAAAACAAAAAGTGCTTTGTTCCTTAACTCCATTCCTTTAACACCGTTAGTTCCCTGACATTTCACCTGCTAATCTGCTTCACTAGAGAGTGTTTCCAGACTTGTTAAGATCACACCTAGCAACAAGGGTACGTGGCAATGAAAACTTTGTGAAAGGAATGTGGCATTGTTCCTCTGTTGGTTGTTTGGGAGCAATTGCTCTGAATCCTGCATTTACTGCCAATACTTGGAGTTTCACATGCAAAAATAAGAATAATCATCATCAGCTCAGTTATTAAACTACTGATTTCATATTTGTTGGAAAAATATGAAATTTCTTTGCAAGTTAAATATAGGCACTCTGGCAATCCTCCAATAGCTGGATCATCTGACCTGCCATTTTAATTGGCATCCTTATCTGGCTCTCTAACACGTTGCAACAGTATAAGTTACATTTGTAACTATCAAAGAAATACTTTGCTATGCTACAGCCTCTCTGCCTCATTAATTTTGTTTCCATGAAGGAGGAGGAGGTTGGGATGATTGTGACCATATAGACAATTACACTTTTTTGGAGGGGGGGGGGCAGGATATTGTAGTGAATCTGTTTAGCTATAGCTCCAGTACCGGATTATAACAACTGTTGAGTTGGTATTCTGTTGTTATTAGTAGTTAGTTGTCATCTGGGGTGGCTCCAGGCATGAGCGCAGCACGCAGGAGGAGGCAAGCTGGTCAGCGGGAATTCAGTGGCGAGTATGCAGAAGGCACGGGACTGGCAGATCATCTGCAGAAACGCTGCTGAATCCGTGTGACCAGTGGACCTCCCGCAGGTGCGCCACTGAAAGCCACCTGACTGCCGTGCTTGGGGTGGCAAAAAATATAGAGCCGCCCCTGGCTGTCATACATTATGATGGATTTTAGAAAGCTGTCTTTAGGTAGAATTCAAAAAAGAAAACAATCCAGAATTAGCCTTAAGGATATAACTATTGGCAAATGTTAGTCTCTCAGAGTATGTTTGCATGTTTACACTTAACTGTTACAAAGAACTGAAATAGAAGCAATAATAAAAAAATCCATATGTTAAAATTCTTATTTAGCTGGTTGTTCTTTGCAAACCTTTTTAAAAATTGAATCATGCCATAACACCAGCTGAAAGTTTATGACTTGCAGATATAAAAGGTGGCTTTGATTTTCAAAATGATAAATCGGTGACAGAACTGACATTCTCAATATGTCATACACTTTCCTTGCTGGGTAGGCATTTGTTTACTTTGCACTACTCACTCAAGCACAAACTTCCTTAGCAAAGGCATAGAGGATAACATGTGGTGACTAGCTATTGGACTTCTTTATTGACTTCTTTACTGCATTCCCTTCTTTTGGTGGAAATGGACACAAGTGGATTTTTTTGAAAGCACCATGAGCCAAGAATAACAACTCTTAAATTGGTGCTGGGGAGCAAAAAAGCTCAATAGCAAAGCTACACAAATACTGTGTAATGGTCTGTACATGGAAATAACTCAACATGCAGAAGAAACAATTGGCATATGATTTATTGATTACATATGTTAGGTACTCAGCTTATGCAAAATAAAAATTCATAAAGATGTGCTTTTCTTAAAGTTACACTGCCAAACTTGGCAGGCTCATGTACACACCTTAGAAATAGCCTATTTCCATACTTATAGTCCTCCTGATCCCTTAACTTTTTTCAGGCAAAAATTGCACTTCAACAGATTTTAAATAGAAAAACAAATTCCTACTCAGCTGGGAGACCCTATATAAACCAATCCAGGGCATTGGTTCTCCTTGTGATTGTTAATGTGAGCATGACAAATGAGTGATCTCAGTGCTTTCATTTCACTGTGCCCGCCTGCTTTGTTCTTCTGTGCAGGCAGAATAGTGAAATGTGCAAGCATGCTGCTGAGTATTTCAGTGTTCGGTTCAGTAGTAAGTGCTTACTCAACAAAATGGCAGAATCAAGGAAGTGGGGTAACCTCATTAGCAACTTTCATATTTAACCCAGAACATAGTTGCTACAAGACAGTATTATCACTTTAAGAGAGAGAAAGATTCACAGCTAGTAGAAACCTGCACTGCAAGAGCTAGCTATCTGTGGTATTTATAGGACATGAATCATAATAGTACATTAGATACAAAGAGCTGTCAAATCATGTCATGCAGCTATTTCCACAAAGGTATAATGCTTTTGCCTGAGCTATCAGATATAATAAGAGATTTGTTTTGAGGAAAATGGATTCAGTTGACTAATAGTCATTGGTGATTCATCATACATGAAAGCTGTGATACTTACCACAATCCTACGCAATTTTAGGTCTGGAGGTTCATTTAATTGGGAACAGAATCACAACTGATTTTTTTCTATATCTGTAATTGTAGCTTTAAGGAGAACTGAAACTCAGTCCACATGTAGTTTTCCTATGATATGATATCCCAGTTCCTTGCAATAACCATTATGTTGAGTCTCCTTCCCTTCCATATGCTAAAAGATAAAATTAATTTTGAAACAAACCTATGAGGTGGTTACAGGTAATACGTTCGGGCTAACTTATCTCAGTTCCTTCAAAGAAAGTGGTATTGAATTTTGAGAAGTGAGGGGTTACAAAGGATGACACAGAGAGAGACACACACTGGAGCTGATCCAGCCTGGCAATTATGCCAAGAGAACTGAGATTGCATTATGATAATATGCTTCTTTGAACTGCCTTTTATAGCTATATATTGCATAGCTTCACCTTGCAGCTATAATTATCTTATTATTCAAGTAAACCTATACAAATAGCTGCCCATATATTCAAGGCCAAGGTTATTTATCATTTATGTTCAATATTCTGCGTCACCTTGCATATACAAGTATAAGAAAGGTTACATTTTTAAAACTTTGACTTCATCATATTTAAGGAATATTTAATTAGGGGTTGTTCTCAGAGCGATTATTAAGGAAGTTTCCTTCCCAGAATAATCGCTCTGAGAACAACCCCTAATTAAGGGGGGTGCATTTCCATCTTGATGAATGGACAGTGAGCTTGAGACCCTGTGAAGTGAAGTGAAGAATGGTTCCCCTAACATTAGACATCTATTAACTCAACCACTAGCACTAACTTGTCATATAGCCTGGTCTAGTTAAATACTGGGGAAATGCAAGAATGGGAAGCAGTGGTAATGTGTGTTCAAGATGACCTGCTTGAATGAAAATCAGAGACCTTAAAGAGAATCTGTCCACTGGAGGTAGAATAAATACAGTTAGATGGACAGCAAGGTAAGAAGTTGGTATGCAGACCCCTGCACATAGTAAATCCCTTCTCTCAGTCCAATGCAAGTTGGAGATGGTGAGATACAGGGTATCAGTCCTACAGTTCTTTCAAGGGTCAGACTCAGTCATGTGGGCAAGTGCTGAGGTGCCTATGATAGGGGTCAATGACAGATTACCTAATTACAATTAATGATACCAATCCTACCTAATATCATATGTTTCTACCTCACATGCAGGGCTGGCTCCCGGTTTTCTGCCACCCCAAGTGGCAAATAAATAAATAAATAAATAAACAAATGCATTAAAAAAAAAAAAAACCAAGGCAGTCCCTTCACTCTGAGAGGGACCCGCTGCAGAATTGCCGCTGAAGACCCCAATGTGCTGCCCCAATAGCGGCCGGAGTGCCACCCTTGGTATTGGCTGCCCCAAGCACCTGCTTCTTTAGCTGGTGTCTGGAGCCAGGCCTGCTCATATGTAATCAGGAAATATCATAGTCACTAGTATTGGTATTCTCATAAATACCTGACCTGTTAAACCACCAGCCAGCTGTGTCCTCCTCAGCACAGTTCCCTTCATAGTTGTCATTGTCTCTGTCTTGTGTACTAAATTTCATTCCTCGGTGATCAGCCCACCATTTCTCTTCAGGGTGAAACCCCCCAGTAAGGGAATCACCAGCTGTGCCAGAGTATTCTCCGCAGCTCAGCTGGTATGAGCTCTAATGAAAAATGGGGAGAGAAAATTTAGACTAATCTCTGGGTGTTATTAACAAATATGGGTATTTAACTAGGAAATATACATTCCCTTCACTGTTATTTAAGATAAACTCAGAAATGGCATTTAGCTCTTGCCATTTAAACACAGTGTAAAAGGCAATTGAGAGGATGCTCAGTAAGACAAAAGAATTTTCAAGAACTTTAAATACTTGTCTATAAAACAGGCTTTTAGGGTACAATTCTGCAAGGTGCTGAGTGGCTTCTATAAGCCATTGAATGCTTTTAACTCCCACTGCCTCCAGAACAATGGAATTTTACATTAATGATTGTTTAGGATAGGCAGCACCTACTAGGAGGCATAATTGGGCCATTTGTCCCCAGTTCAGCAAGTTACTTAAGTATTGCCTAAATTTAACCATGTATAGTCCTAGTGAATTGACTTCAACAGGACTACTCATATGCTTAAAATTAGCCACATATTTAAGTACCTTGCTGAATCAAGGCCTTTGTTAACAAAGTGTATTCTCTGTGATTTACCCTTTAACAGAGCTAATTTTGCTTAATAAAAACTTCATCTTATGTTGAACATTTTCATGTCAAAAAATCTTTGTAACCAACATCATTGATAACATCAGCAAATGAAAACTATCTGTTATTAAAAGGTTGCTGAAGAACCAGAAAACTAATTTAAAATCTTTAAAGACAGGTACCAAGTAAGATTGTGTGAAACCAATATATGAACTTAAACCAATGTGTTATTACATTATCAAAAATTCTAAGGTCTTGGTGAGAGAGAAAATGTGTTAATAAGAGATATTAGAAAACTATATATGTATATGAAAGTTGTGGAATCTATAATTATATGGCCTGCCACAATATTTTTTCTGTTGCCTAGAGAATCCAAGCTTTCTTTTAAAAAATGAATTTACTGATTAAAGAAGTCATTCAGTATTTTATTACCTCTTCATCAGCAACTCTGAAGCTTTTATATTGCGCATATCGCCGCTCTCCTTCGAAATCAGAGAGATCGATTCTTAGGGTGTAGTTTCCTTAACAAAACAACAACAAATATTTATTCATGTTAAATCAACCTCTCTCAGCATTCCTCAGAATAAAGCCATTGTGTTATACAAAAAGACTAAAATCCTATTTATGTTTCTTCTTTTGCTCCCATAAGCCTTTTTATTTTCACATTTGCATTTAAATATTTAAAAAGTTATGGGACAAATTCATATGAATAAAGTTCACAGCAATTTCTATAAGAAACTAATATTGTTCTGGCATCATCTTCTTTACATTATGCTCCGAAAATTGTTGTAAAACAAAGAATAGCAAGAAATGCTTAAGTGCTGAGGAAGAAAGAAGATAAAAAGGTGTGGAATATACTTCAAGAATACAGATTATAATAGTTACTAAGGCCTAGAGATGACCTGTGCCTGCCAGTAGTGAGCGGGGGAGGGGAATAGAGTGAGGGCAGCTGGCTTCAGCACTGTTACTGAGCATGCTCAGTCCATGTGAGCATGCTCAGTACAAGCCAAGCAGCAAATCTGGTGGGGCACATCACCCCGCATGCCCCCTCCCGTGCGTTGCCTCTGCTAAAGCGACATTTTCTCATGAAGGTCTACAAAAGTGAGCGTATCATAGACCACAATGCTTGCAGTCAAACTTTAGACATTTAAAATTAATTTTTACTACTATTTCTCCCTTCACAAAACATACAGGGCTGATCTGTATCACAAATTGATGGAGTTACACTGGTACAAGTCTTCAAGTCAACCCTCACATTGGTAGGATTTGTGAGTTGCTGATGAAAGTAGGAAAGAGGATCCAGCCATAATCCTGGGTTTGTCCTTCCTCAAAGTTTGGAGAAATTTGCATCCAAATCCAAAATTTGAGCCTTAGGTTCCTCTGTTTAATTTACTAATCTACAGTCAGAGCCAAATCCTCAGATGGTGTAAACTGACATTGTTCCAATGACTTCAGAGGAGCTGTGCCAAATTTAAACCAATTGAAGATATGGCCCTAAATGCATAGAATAAATTCTTCTTTCACTTACACCCATTCAACTCCATTGAGCTGGACTTCTTATCTGAGGACAGAGTATGTTCAAAGGTTGATTGAGCAATGAGGGGCATGGTGCCAATGTGAACTGACATCAGAGTAATTTAGGAAGCCTGCCTTTTGAAGATTTTGGAAGGAGGAATGAGTAAACCAAACTGAAGCAGAAGATGTAACAAGCAACAATTTAGGCCTGGTCTACACTAGGAAATTAGATCAGTATAACTCACACCCCTGTGTGATGTAGTTAAACCAACCTTACCTCCATTGTAGCTACTGCCTCCCAGGGAAGTGGATCACCTATGCTGATGGGAGAACCCCTCCTGTTGGTGTAGGTGGCATCTTCACTGAAGTGTTACAGTGGTGCAGCTGCACCAGTGAAATGTTTTATGTGTAGACAAGCCTTTAGAGGAGGTTATGTTAGGATAATAGGAGATTAACTGCCTTCAGTTATTAGAAATATAGACACACTGTTAGTATTCCCAGGAGTAGGAGAAATAAGAAAATATCCAGACCTGCACTGTAAGTCAGATTGTATCACATATGTGGCCACTACAAGTCCTGAATAAATGGAACTGATGCAGTTTACTGACTGGGTCAGGACTGTCAGTTAAACTGATGCGGTTCTGTTTGGGGGAGGAAGGATCTGAGAACCACTTGGGGGACGGTGGCCTTATGTACTGCAGAGCATTGCTCTGCAGAGGCTCCCTGCATACCATTGACACATTGGCCCAATGAGAGTTTGAGTCCTTTATTAGGAACTAAGATCCAGATTCTGATCTAATTTACACTGCTGTAAATTCTAAACAACCCCATTCAAACTAGTGGTGTGACTTGGGATTTACACTAGTGTAAATTGCATCAGAACTTGGTCCTGAAAGACCAAAGTAACAAGCAGAATGAGATGGTGAATTTTCTTGTATTACAAGGCCACCAAGGAAGAACAATATTTCTGTACAAGTCTTACCTTGATTGGTGAGATAGTGAAGATTTTTATTTCCAAGCCAGTATTCACCATTTCTCAAAACAAAATTTCCAAAACCTTGTTCATAGTCAGCCCAGACTCTGAAAAAAAAATTGAAACTAATGATTTGGGATAATCAAAGAAGATCAGAAGTTTGCTAGGAACTATATAATTTTTTTAACCTCACAGTCTTATATGATATCAAGTCACTAATAAATGACTGTTTGGGGCATGATTCTGACCTCACTTATCCTGGTTTTAAACTAGTGCATTGATTTAACTAGAGTTACTTCTGATTTACACACATGGAGGTGGGAGGTCCTTAGTTTCTTATGCTGGCAGCTGAAACCCAAACTAGAGTTGGGTCTCCAGAAACACAGCCACAATAGCTTTTAAGGTCAGACAGTATCATTATGACCATTTTCTCTGACTTCCTGCATAACATGCTTGTCTAAATTCCAGTAATCATCCCCCAAAACTGTACAATGAAGAGACACTTCCTGGGTGACCACAGCATGAAAGTCTGTGTAGATGTGTCGCACACAGCATTTCATCAGAAATAATATACCTTCTGTGATTTGAGCATTAGCCTGCTAAACCCAGGGTTGTGAGTTCAATCCTTGAGGGAGCCATCTGGGGCAAAACCAGTACTTGGTCCTGCTAGTGAAGGCAGGGGGCTGGACTTGATGACTTTTCAAGGTTCCTTCCAGTTCTATAAGATAGGTATATCTCCATATGTTTGGCTGAGTAGCTTATGAAACTTCCACAGATCTAGCTGCTATTGTTTTGTAAACTGTAGCATCACTCTGCTTTTCCCATCCTTGAGCTAGGGGCACATCTCTTGATTGGCCCTGCCACTTTTGAGTCTCTCTCTGGTCTCTAGATACTATAGTGAAGGGAGTACTAGAAATACCAGATAGATCAGATAAAATAGGTTGTTTCCTTTGCCTTGCAATGGACCCCAAATCCAATGAGCCCTGACTACAAGTGCTGGGTTCAGGATGGATCAGGTGGAGAACAACCTGACACTCAGGCTGGAGTTGAGTCAGGCAGTCTCTGCGCACCAGTGGCATCATGGGTTGGTACAGCAGTGCTGCCTGCCCCGCTCCTGCTAGCCACTGCCACCTCACTGTGCTGTGCTAACAAGTTGTCGTGCCTCTTTTTCCACAGCACGCACAGCTCAGGGAGGCAGCAGTGGCCAGCAGGCAGGGCATGCAGCCAGACCCTACAGGAAGGAGCCATTTGGAAATAGATCTGGGGCACAGAGAATGGGGAGCGGGAAGGCCCACCAGCCTGACTTTTGAGGCTGAGGTGGTGGCACTAACACAGGTCTTGGGAGAGTGGCCCTGGAGAGGGGGAAACAGGCCACCCTTCGGGTGTGCAGTGCTGGCTGGGGCAGTGAGTTGTGGTGGGAGAGTGGGGCGGGGGGTAATTAGCCTCAATGGCTCCCTAGAGAAACAAAGTAAAGAAAATGCATTCTGGGCCAGAGGTTAGATTCTTGCAACCTGCCTTGAACCTGACAAAACCCAAATACTAGTGTCAGGTTCGAGTCAGGTATGAAACAACCCCCCATGCTTGGGCTGGGTTCAGACTGGCTGCGGTCAAGTCAGGGTTGGGTTGGGCTTTAGAATTAGGCTTGAGCAGATCTTTATTTTTCCATCTCTAGAGTGACTCTGAGAGCCCCCTTTATCCCAACAGGTGAAGGCCACACCCAGCATGCTGTTGTGAGAATATTTAGCCAAAGAGTGTCTTGTGAGGTTTCATGTAAGAACTGGTGGTACAGTGGTCCCTAATATTACTGTGTGATGTATGTGCAGTTGGTGTGTAAAGACTTGTGTATATGTGCTGGAAATATAGTCCTAAAATATGTTCAAACCAAGCAACCTGAGTAGAGCAGATAAACAGGTTTGAAATAGACAAAGGAACGTTGTTTCACCCGTTTACCTTTGTCTCCAATATAAATTGAGCAAGGAGAGGCCAGAGACAATGGAAGTACATTTACAGGTAAGGTAAACGAAGTGGTTAAACCAACTGAAAAAGAAAATTGACCAGTGTCATAAACAGATAGTTAAGGGTTAATGTCTCTTTTACCGGTAAAGGGTTAACAAACAGGGAACCAAAAACACCTGACCAGAGGACCAATCAGGAAACAAGATACTTTCAAATCTCGGTGGAGGGAAGCTATTATTTGTGTTTTTTGGGTTTGGCTTTGTTCTGTCTGGGTCCTGGAAGGGACTAGATGTGCAACCAGGTTTCTTGCCAATCTCCCTGCTACAGTCTCTTATATATTCAGAATAGTGAGTATTAAGTAGAACAGGCGGTTATACTCTTTTGATTGTTTTCTGTATTTGCAAATGTGTAGTTTGCTGGAAGTATTTTAAATTGTATTTTGCTGAGGGAGGCTTCTTTCTAGTGTCTATAAGCTGAACGACCCTGTAACTTTTACCATCTAAATTACAGAGATAACTTTTATTTTTTTTTCTTTCTTTTTTATTAAAAGTTTTGCTTTTTAAGACTTCTTTGATTTTTTCCCCTTGTTGAGGCTCAAGGGAATTGAGGCTGTACTTAACAGGGAAGGAGAAGGGAGGGGAGAAGGGTGGAATCCCTTTGTTTTAGATTCACGGAGCTTGAATCTGTCTATCTCTCCAGGAGCCCAGGGAGGGAACACCTGGAGGGGAAGAGAAGGGGGGAACAAACCTGATTTCTCTGTGTTGTGATTCAAGGAGTTTGAATCACAGTAATCTTCCAGGGTAACCCAGGGAGGGGAAATCTGGGAGAGGCAACGGTGAGGGAAGGGGTTTACTTTCCTTGTGTTAAGATCCAGAGGGTCTCGGTCTTGGGGGTCCCCGGGCAAGGTTTTGGGGGGGCCAGAGTTTACCAGGCACTCCAAGTCCTGGTTGGTGGCAGCTTATCAGATCTAAGCTGGTAATTAAGCTCAGGGGAATTCATGCTGGTACCCCAACTTTTGGACTCTAAGGTTCAGATTGAGGAAAGATACTATACAGATACTATAACAACTAGACGATGAGGAAGACAGCATGGTGTCTGCACACCAGGAGAGGAAAGGAACTTTGTCTGTGTTTGCTTTTCAAAGGTTTCCTGGACTATAAAAAGAAGGGGCAAATAACCCCTTAGTTATCCATAGTTATGGAACAAAAGGGACACTACCCTCTGATTCTGTGCAAGATTTATCCCCTGGCCTGAAGGGCTAAATAATTTGGTAACCTGATGTAAGTGAGAACTGCTTAGGCAAAGATTGTAACATGCTAAAATTAAAAGATTTAGTGACTAAAATGCATGTTTTGTTTGTAACCATACCTGTCTTCTTCTCTTGTTTAGTAGCACTTAAATCTCAACACGCCCCCTCCCCCCACTATTCTTAGTTTTACTATAACTCATCTCATTGCTGCTATATTTATGTGAAGAGTGAGTCCTTAGGTAACCTAACAGGCTGGTGCACACACTCTCTCTTTAGAGGCAGCAAACTTACTAACTTCTGTGAGAGGGGCTGGACACTGCAGAAAGACATCTCTGGGGAACTCGGGAGCTAGGTTTTACTGATTGTTACTGGCAAGGAAGGTTTAGAATGGCAGAGTCTCAAGGAATTTGCTGCCAAGGCAGAGAGACTGGTGTGTCAGGGAGCTGACATACAGTTTAGCAGTAGCAAAGCTCTCACTTGCTGAGGCACAGGAGTAACACAGTGATTTATGGTTCTGAGTATCCTGAAGAGAGTGTCCCACTCTCCCTGTGGTCTTGTATAAATCACTTACTATAATCTCTTTGGGGTTAATACTGATCTCAGTTACATCACTGTAAAGGCACAGTAATTCAATTTCAGTCAATCAGTGAACTAAAACCTTATTTCCCCCATCTGAAAAATAGAAATAGTATTGGTCACTTTTTGCCTACTTGCAGGTGCTCAGCCTCTCTCAGGATCAACCCCCTGCCACCACAAGGGTATTGTGAGGTTTAAGAGTTTGTAAAAGAGGCTAGCCAACAACCCCCTATGAAATACATAATGGATAATACAAGGTGTACTCACTACAGTTAAAAGAAGTAAGCAAAGTGTCAGACATTTAAAGATCTTCATTTACTACCGTGTGTTATTATAGACTAGGTCATGAGAGTGCAAAGAGTATCAGGAACATATGGGTAACAGGGTAGTGCATGTAACATCATTAAAGTTAACTGAGTATGAATTATGTAACAATATTAAAACCATATTGGACTCAGTATGGTCTAGCAGACTGAACAGAGGGCTGGGAATCAGGACTTTGAGCTACAGAATTCTAAACTTCCTTTTCCTAGATTGACTTACTGTGTCTCTAACCTTTTTGTTCCTCGGTTTCCCCCATTTATAAAATCAGGATAGTAATATGTACTAAAACTAGCCAACATTTTTGTCAAAAAAAATTGACAGAAAAGTGGGTTTTCAACAAAAGTAATTTCTCCCCAAGTAGTACCTGCTTTACATAAAAAGTTAAACTTTTTTATAGAACCGTCATGCTTGAAAACCAATTTATAAAGTAAAACAAACCACAACAAAACCCACAGTGGTGGCAGGTTTGTATAATTTTTGGCGGTGCCAGAACAGGCCCAAGTCCCGCCCTCCCCCCCACCTTGTAAGCGGATAAATATTTTTTTTAAATAATGTAAAAATGGACTGGAAGCAGTAAGCGTTTAACAGTTTCCCTGTATCACACAATATCGCTATTGTAAGAAATATTTATTTAACTAAGAATATCAACTTTATTAATACTCTTTTGAACATGGATACCACCAAGCACTTTAGGATCAATAACCCTCAAAAGCAAAAAGCTCTGTCTAATTCAGTATTGTACTCCAACCACATAAATCTTAATAGATTTGACTGATGAAAGCTCCTTTTCTTATCTTTTAGATTTGCCGCGTCTTTCTTTTGTATAGCTTCAGTTTGCAAGCTGGCTGTCGAACTCAGGTGTCACTTTGTTCTTTTTTTCTGGGTAACTTTATTAAGAATTTATCCATTGTTGATTATTGTTACACCAAATTAATAGGGTGGGCTGAGGGGTTTGGAATGTGGGAGGAGGCTCAGGGTAGGGCAGAGGGTTGGGTCGCGGGGGTGAGGGCTGTGGTGTAGGGCTGAGGATGAGGGGTTCACACTGCAGGAGGGGGCTCAGGGCTGGGACAGTAGGTTGGGGTGTGGGGGGATGAGGGCTCTGGGGTGGGGCTGGGGATGAGAGGTTTGGGGTGTGGGAGGGGCTCGGACAGAGGGTTGAGGTACAGGGCTGAGGGCTGAGGGTGGGGTTGGGGCTGAGGGGTTCATGGTGCAGGATGGGGCTCAAGGCTGGGGTGCAGGCTCTGGGGTGAGGGCTCTGGCTGGGGGTGTGGGCTCTGGGGTGGGGGTGGAGATGAGGGGTGAGACATTCCTTTCCTCTCCCAGGCTGGAGAGCAGGCAGAACTGGATTATTGACATGGCTGTGCAGAGCATTACTACTGGGGGTGTACACTGATTTAACTGGATTTGTTGTTTTAACTGTTATTATTTCAGACTAGTGACCAAGATGAAAGGAATCTAAAAGAGTACATCTTCATTAATGTGCACAGGGAGGTAAAAGCAAAACTCTATTATTGGGGACATGGCCACCTGAAACCCATATATTGTAAACAAGTATTTCTTTACCTATTTATGATTTTCTCACAATCTGTGCATCTCTTATTTTGGACAATGAAAATCAGTTAAGGTGCTTCCAAGTTCTCAGTGCTGTAACGTTTGGGTTGCGAACACGTGATGGAAATTTGTCCTTACTGTAAAACCAGTGTTTTCAATGGAATTTAACAGGGGAACATTTTTCTGTGGGTCTTAAGGATTTGTTTTTATAAAACCAATTTTTTTAGATAAAGTGGAGGTGTCATCTTACTAAGGGCTTGTTCACACTGGGGTTTCACATGGAGATAAACCAGCACAAGTCATAGTTAACTAGGCATGGATTGTTTACACTAGGATGTGTAAAATGCAACTATGTTGTGTAAAATAACCCAATGCAGACAAGGCCTACAAATCAGACAGTCTAGCACCCACAGCAATGCACCTGTAAGAACCACTTATAAAGAACAAAGGAAAGAAATGCCAACGCCTAAGCAAAGAATGGGGCTGGGGATGAGAAGTTCACAGTGCAGGAGCAGGCTCAGGGCTGAGGCAGAGGGTTGGGATGCAGGGGGTGAGGGCACTGGCTGGGGGTGCAGGATTTGGGGTGGGGCTGGGGATGAGAAGTTTGGGTTGTGGGAGGGGCTCAGAGCTAGGGAAGAGGGTTGCAGTGTGGGGGTGAGGGCTGCAGGGTGGGGCTGGGCAGAGGAGTTCACATCACAGGAGGGGGCTCGGCTGGGGCAGAGGGTTGGGGTTGGAGGAATGAGGGCTCTGGCTGGGGATGTGGGTTCTGGGGTGGGGTTGGACCAGGTATGAGGAGTTCAAACTTTGATGCACAGAAGGCAGGCTGCCCCGGGGCTAGGACCAGAGAGGAGGACTCCCAGCAGCCCTCTCCTCACCAGCAGCAGCAAGCTCTTGGGGAGGAGCCTCCCTCTCCTCCCCCTCCCCTCCAGCACAACACTCACTCAAGCCCCAGGCTGCTGCTCAGGATGTCCAGACAGGATAAGCCCCCTTGGAGTCGCCTGCTGGGGGAGGGGCTGCTCCACCTCCCTTCCTCCCTCTGCAAGTGCAGCAATCAGCCTGCCATTGGCACTACTCCCTTAGTTGGCAGTGGCCAGCGAGGGAGTGCAGTGTGGAGCTGCCGGGGGCAGCCGCCCGCCTCTGCCTAGGGGCAGGTGAGGCAGGGACACTCCAGAGAGGCATGCAGGGGTGGCAGGTGGGGCCAGGGGAGAGACCCAGCCCTGAACATTGGTGGAGCCAGGCCGCCGGGGCCGTGAATTTACTGGAGCATGGGCACCATGGGCCCATACAACTTGCCAACCCTGAAAACTCATGCACACAAAAAATGCCTGAAAACCAATGAGATTTTGTTTTTCAGCCAAAAATTGAAATATTTCAGCCAAGTACATAAATATTTTGTTTCTTATATGCCACCATGGTGACTCATGAGAGCTGTAGTTCAGTTGCCTTGTGTTCCCATTCCCTTCTACATGTTGGGCTCCCCAGACTTCACCTCCCATGATGCACCACAGCCAGGGATTCCCTAATTCCCATGGTACATCATGGGAGATGTAATCCAATCCAGGACCTTGGCCTATAAAGGAGAACAGAAGCATGAGGAACTTGAACTACCATTCCTATGAGGCACTGAAATGCCATTTCTGAATCAAATTATTTTGGTTTTCAATTTTTTGCTGAAAAGACCAGGTTTTCCACCGAACACTCTCTCCTCCCCCATTTTCCAACTATTTTTAATATATATTTTCCTGCCTCACAGAGTTTTTTTAAAGGATTCCCTAGTTTAGTATTTGCATAGAACTCTAAACATGTCAAATACTACGGCAGTGCTTATTAATGACATGAAAATGAACTTAGTTACACACAGTGGGACAGTGGTGCTATGAACACCTGAATTACCACAAATACTGTTGTAAAAGAAAATACCCCAGCACAGCAAATGACCATTTTTGCTGTAGCCTACTATGGTTAGAATTTAACGTGTCTGTAGTGTTAACTGCAAATAATTAGGCCAGTGTTCCTGATAATCAGTGGATGTTCTAATAGAGAGGATATAGCCAGAATTCATTTGGACAGGATAAGTGGGGAAAGGAACAGTAGCTCATAAATCCAATTTAAGTATATTGTCCCCTTTCCTAGGTCCAGCATCTAGGTACTTACATACCCCCGCATCATCACGGTATCAGAGCACCTCAAACATTATTGATTTTATCCTTGTAACACAGTGAGGTAGGTAGGTACTATTATCCCCATTTTACAAATGAAGAACAGAAAAATTAAGACCCAAATTCAACAAGATACTTAAATATGTGCCTATTTAAAGCACAGGTGTAGTCCCAAGGGCTTCAGTGGATTGTTGTTAAAAGATGCTTAAATGTTGGGTTCATTCTTAACTACTTTAAATTGGGGCTAAATAACTTACCCAGGGCCACACAGAGTCAGAGGCAAAGTCAGAAATTGAACCAAGAACTTTGGCATTCCAGTCTGGTGACTTACGTACAAAATCATCAATAGTCCCTTACAGAGATAGCTTTAGAGTTAATGTTTAACTTGATCCCTCCTGGTCTCCTATGCCTGTGGTTTGTTTGTAACTATAACTGCTGGCTCCAACACCTACCTATCAAATTTCTGGCTGCCATCAGAACGTCTCTGAAAAACAGTCCAGCCTCCCCCTTCTGACATGTCACAGTAGGCAAGGAACTCGCTAGGACTCTGGAGAGGTTTCATCTTGTAAAATCCACTGCGTTTATGTCCATCGTTGTAGATCTCTGCACAATCTGCTTTCAAAATATGAGTTGAAAACAGATTTTTTCAGTCCTGTATTTATTAGTAAAAATAAGCTTCGCAAAGAGGGACCTTTATCAACATAATCAATCTATGGTAAAAATATAAAACTTGCATATTGTCTTTGTCTTTTTATCATTTTCATCAATTACTATAATTACATGTTTGTACAGCCTCCCCAAATATAAAAACACCCACTAACTTCAGTGGGATTTCCATGTACTGAGGGGGCTACAGAATTTTGCACATTGTAGAATAGCCACAAACAGCAGGACAGAATCATCACTGTTAGGAGAAAAATAACAAACATTGAACCTGGAACACTATTGCACCTTCTACAAAATGAGTCCAAACTCACTTTCTCCAGTGTGTAAAATGTTCCCATGTGATTTGATACTATTTTGCTCTTACTTTGCATTGGTTTAAGTGACTGACTAAAGTTCAGGACAACGGGAGAATCGGGCCCAATGAATGCACAATAATTATATAATTCTATAATCCTTTTTTTCCTCGCAGGAGTTAATTTTTATATGAAAGGAGTTCTTTGTTTATATCTAATCTACCATCACGCTGTCAGTTACACAGGAAAGACGTATAATTTTCAACTCTTTCTGTTTTTCCTGGCAAAGGTAGAGGTGATTAACTGTAAGATTTACCTCTGAGAACTTTATCAACACGTTGGCTGGGATTCAGCCAACATTTTGTTTTTTTAATTGCATTTGCTGGCCAGTTTGGAACATTCTGAACTATTTTCTTTCTCCCTTGTGAAAGCCCCAGTGCATTTTAGACCAGAAAATAAACTGTTTATACTGAAAACAAGTTACTGTGCTAGGGTTTGAACAGACTATAGTTGAAAAAAGTAATGTAAATAAGATCTAAGCCAGTCGATGGGAGGAATGTAAAGAATGTTTCACTAGTTTAGAGTATAGTCTCAAATTTTCAAACACTCATGATTTTTTCAGCAGAGTCCCAAGTCTGCAAAGTACTTAAGAATGTGCTTAATTTTAAGCACATGCTTAAGTGTTTGGCTGAACTGGCACCTAGCTCCCTTAATTTACATTACTTTTTAGTAAAAGGAAAATCCTGCCTCCTCTTCTACACAGGTGGAAGATCAGGATTTGACAACCTAACACCAGTTGCATCCACTGTGCATGGTGGAGCTCAGCTCCTTGAAGATGCCTGTGCATGACTATAAAGCTGGATTGGGTTTGGGTTCTGTGGGGCAAGGACCTTGCTGCCTTATTTTTCTGTGAAGTGCCCTGTGAACTGTGGATGCTATACAAATACATAAACATCCCCACCAACAGTGATATTACTCTTAATAAATACAGCAATGCAGTGAACTTTACTCCTGTATAAAGGGGCCATTAGTATTGCAGGAAGGGAGATTCTTCCCCAAATACTGTGGGGTGAAATCTGGGTTTTAGGAGTTGGCACAGGGAGGAGGACATGCCTTTATTATAAGAAGGCATGTCATGCTGTAGGATGGAATATATATATTATACACTGGAAACTCAGCTATGCAAGCATTCAAACCTTCCTAAGAAACTGCTTGTGTCTGTATTGACTCTTGCTTATCTGCACGCACCTGATATGGGAAAACTGTAGCTGAACAGTGGAGACAGGGGCATGCAGAGAGGATAACATATTGGGCCCACTGGACTAAATTCACTCTTGGTATGATTCCATTGATGTCAGTGGATTTACATTATGGATAGATTTGGCCCTTTAGGACTCAGTAGTGACTGATGACCCAGAAAGAAGAGAAGATTTCATTTAGAATTGCAACAAACCTGCTGCACTCTTGCAACACAAATGTCTTGAAAACTATCAAAGTAGCTTCATCTTTTATAGAAACAGAAGATATTCAATATGAATCTGTGATTAAGCTTTTCTCTTTTTGAACCCTTGACTGCTAGTATGGTGCCTTAGACTAGAACAAGTGGCTGATAATTTATAAAATTTTAAGATATCTTCTTATGGGTGTGTTATCCACCTTAAAATACCCTTCAGCTGTAACAGGCCCTAAAAGAGTCTCACTATCCTGTAAGCATTATAGATGTTAGATCAAAACCAGAGCTTCGCACCTGGCAAGGAAGATGATCAGTTGCTTCCACTGGCAGAATGGTTTTAATAATGAATGTGATGCATTGTTGACAGGACAAATGGGGAAAAGGAGGGAAATGTTTGCGGCTTTTTCTTTATAGCACCAGAGACAACAAAAACCCAACAATAATTAAGTTCTCCATATCTTGCTAGTTAATATGGCAATAATGTGTGAAATATGGCGCTCTATTATAAGAGATAATGAAATGGGGCCCAATCCTACAATTGTGCTGGGAGACCCTGCTGATTTACTTCAGTTGGGAGTTCAGGGTACTCAGCACTGCCTTCCTTTCATCCACCTTTTGTCTCGTCTATTTAAAGTGCAAGCTCTGCATAGCTTTATGAGGTTAATGTCCAGTGCCTAACACAGTGAGGCCCTACTGAGCCTCTAGATGCTACTTTAAGACAAAAAATAATAACAGTTACAGGATGCACTTAGATCAGGCTCTTAACTGGAAAAAAAAATCTCATCTGTATGGATAATTGGGCATTCATATTCACGTTCAGCCAGGTTTACAAAGGCATTTAAGTGCCTAAAGATGCAAATTAGTGCCTTGTGGGATTTTCACAAGCCCTTAAGCAGGTTAGGTGTCTAATGCTGACTTTCAATGGGAATTAGGCATCTAACCTGGCTAGGCACCTCTGGAAATACTATTAGGTGCCTACTGGCGGCCCTAGTCTCCTAAATACCTTTGGAAATCTGGTCTCTAACTACACTTTTTAAAATATTTTCAGTGGTTTAGTAATTGTATGGTGGTTTATGTCCACTGTCCTTCCTAGTCTTTCACTCCTCCTTCAGTGGGACTTGAGATGGTAATTGGCTGACATGTGTTAGTGTTTGTCTAGACTTGGCTAATGTTAGACACAGATTTAGCAGGCCATGAAGGGTGAAAGGAAGAAACCTGAGTTTTCTGTTAGCTGACTATAAGATTGCCACCCATCTGGATTTCACCTGGACAGTCTGGGTTTCAGCTTGTGTGTCCAGGTACCATTTCACAAGTCTTGATGTCGGATTTTTTTGATCTGTTAAAACTTGCTCACTGCTAATTTGAGAGACACTTACGCAGAGAATGCACACCACCCTCGTGAGGAGGGGGACAGAGCCCAGCCAATCATAGCTGAGCACCCTGCCACTCAGCAAATCACAGCCCGCAGCCCTCCCTGCCCCACCCTGTCCCAACTGGGGAAAGTTTGGAAAGATTCGCAGCCTGGAGTTTGGCGGGACACAGGAAGTGGGTAGGTGTGCTGCAAATGGGGAAGCACCTGTTTCTCTTCCTTCCACACATCCACTGTGTGTGCAAGTTGGTGGGACCTTCTTCTCTCTTAGGTACTAGTGCAAATAAGTGGAGTCTCTCCTCCAATCTAGGCATCCATGTAAATGTAGGTGGAGTCCTCCCTTTCACGTCAGTTGTATGTGCAAAGGGGGAGCTTTCTTCCCCTGCTCCCGAGAACCAGTGTGCTAATGAAGCAAACGTCCCACTGTGTGCATGTGTGTGGAAATGAAGAAATTCAAATGAGTGTAAATGAAAATCCCCCTATGTGTGTGCAGATTGTATTTATTACCCCTAGGATGTGTGAGCAGATGTACCTCAGAAGCAGCGATCCTATGGGAGGAAGGCGGGAGAGAGGCGAATGATGGGGCAGGGCCTTGAGGGGAAGAGGTGGAGATGGGTGCAGGGCCTTGAGGGTCCGGTTACCAGCCATTAGAAAAGTGGCAGTCCTAGCTGACTATCTCTTATTTATGTCTCATTTTAACAATACCCTTAAGGTAGCAAAAATCAGAGGCTCAAATCCTCCATTCCAGCTGAGCTGAGCTCAGCACAGGGCAGGAGGGTTTATGAAATGGTGGCTTTAAGTCACCTTTGTGTTCTTCAATGCTGGAGGTAGCCCTGTTTCTACCATTGTAGCTCTACAGCACTTGTGGGGAGGATCCTGCAGGGGCTAGATCTGCTGGCACAAAGCAGCTGGAGTAGAGCCCAGAATCTAGTTGAATAATGAAATCATCAGCCAAACTAAAGCTAAGGTCACGAATAAAACTAAAAATTATATGAAGCCTGTACTGGCTTCTGGTTACCCCGTAATAGGATTCTAAAGTTTTATTAAGTTTTATTGTTCTATATAGTCTTGCTTCATGTGTCCTGGATGAGCTGCTAGTGTCTATGCTTCTGGAAGAAATCAAGACATATAGTATTGCATTGCTGGATGTTCTTAAAATTAAATTGAAAACAGTTGGGAGTTAGACTCATTCTTCAGCTGAAAAAATATTATTAAAAACACGTTTGAAAGGGCTTTGCCCTTTCTCTTCAGTCTCTTACCTCAGGCTCTGTTTATATTCCTAAAGAATGTGACTCTAAACAACAGACCATAGCTGTGGGGTTTTTTAAAAAAATTCCTTTATTTGTGTCTTTAGAGTATGGAAAATTCTTTCCCTACTGATATGAGGGAGGGATAGCTCAGTGGTTTGAGCATGGGCTTGCTAAACCCAGGGTTGTGAGCTCAGTCTTTGAGGGGGCCACTTAGGAATCTGGGGCAAAAATCAGTACTTGGTCCTGCTAGTGAAGGTAGGGGGCTGGACTCGATGACCCTTTTGGGATCCCTTCTATCTCTATGAGATAGGTATATCTCCATTACACTTTTTTTTTTATCAGCATTTCACCTGTTTTAGAATTTTAATGTCAACAAAACAGCTGCTTTGGACTGAGATGGTGGGAAGTGAGGTCCAAAGTTGTGGGACCCTCATGGAAAACACCCTGTCAAACAGCCCCTTTTATGCTATACCGAGGGAAGCTCCATCTTGAATGCCATCATTCACTGCAGCTGTAGCAGTAACACAATAGGGGAAAGGTGGATTCTTGGATAGGTAACTGTCGGGCTTCTTAGGTTCTATAGGTCACCTTAAAGTCTAAGGTTATCACCTTAAAATTTACTCAGAAGCCAACAGGTAGCTAGTACAGATCTAGAGCACAGGTGTACTATGTTCCTGGAAAGATTTCATTTTAAAAAGCATGCTGGAACATTCTGCTCCAACTTCAGTTTCTGGACAGTTTCAAGGTGTAGCTCCATGTAGAATGCATTGCACAATCTGATCTCAAGACAACAAAGGCCTGGATAACAGCTGAATGCTATGTCTTGGTGGGACAGTTTCTGGGGGAATTTTAAAGCATGACTGTAATGCTGGAGTCTCAGTTGCACCAGCCATGGAAATATATATATACTAGTTCAAATAGACACAATATGAAAAGAAGAAATAAATTCTAACCTGCGTATTGTCTTTTTTCTCCCAGGTCAATAACACTGTTTTCATCTCCACTGTCACGGTATTGAATCTCCTTCTCCAGTAAGACCCGCACAATTTTTACCTGCTGTTGTTTCACACGATACTCCAGAAGTCTCACCTGGGCCTTGAGCCTCAGCTGCTCTTGAAAACAACTCTGTAGAGTCTAGAGGGGAAAATGCATTTTTGCTTGTAGAGTTAACATTTGTCACAGTGTGTTTAGAATTAATAAACCACTTAATTCAAGAAGACTGTTCATAGACTCATAGACTTTAAGGTCAGAAGGGACCATTATGATCATCTAGTCTGACCTCCTGAGCAATGCAGGCCACAGAATCTTGCCCATCCACTCCTGTAACAAACCCCTAACCTATGTCTGAGTTATTGAAGTCCTCAAATCATGGTTTAAAGACCTTAAGGTGCAGAGAATCCTCCAGCAAGTGACCAGTGCCCCACGCTTCAGAGGAAGGTGAAAAACCTCCAGGGCCTCTGCCAATCTTCCCTGGAGGAAAATTCCTTCCCAACCTCAAATATGGTGATCAGTTAAACCCTAAGCATGTGGGCAAGACTCACCAGCCAGCACCCAGGAAAGAATTCTCTGTAGTAACTCAGATCCCACCCCATTTAACATCCCATCACAGACCACTGGGCATATTTACCTGCTGATAATCAAAGATTAATTAATTGCCAAAATTAGGCTATCCCATCATACCATCCCCTCCATAAACTTGTCAAGCTTAGTCTTGAAGCCAGATATGTCTTTTGCCCCTACTACTCCCCTTGGAAGGCTGTTCCAGAACTTCACTCCTCTAATGATTAGAAAACTTCATTTAATTTCAAGTCTAAACTTCCTAGTGTCCAGTTTATATCCATTTGTTCTTGTGTCCACATTGATACTATGCTTAAATAATTCCTCTCCCTCCCTAATATTAATCCCTCTGATATATTTATATCTCCCCTCAGCCTTCTTTTGGTTAGGCTAAACGAGCCAAGCTCCTTTCATAAGACAAGTATCAGAGGGTAGCCGTGTTAGTCTGGATCTGTAAAAGCAGCAAAGAATCCTGTGGCACCTTATAGACTAACAGACGTTTTTGGAGCATGAGCTTTCGTGGGTGAATACCCACTTCCTCAGATGCATGTAATGGAAATATCCAGGGGCAGGTATATATATGTGTGCTAGCAAGCAAGCTAGAGATAACGAGGTCTGTTCAATCAGGGAGGATGAGGCCCTGTTCTAGCAGTTGAGGTGTGAAAACCAAGAGAGGAGAAACTGGTTCTGTAATTGGCAAGCCATTCACAGTCTTTGTTCAATCCTGAGCTGATGGTGTCAAATTTGCAGATGAACTGAAGCTCAGCAGTTTCTCTTTGAAGTCTGGTCCTGAAGTTTTTTTGCTGCAGGATGGCCACCTTAAGGTCTGCTATAGTGTGGCCAGGGAGGTTGAAGTGCTCTCCTACAGGTTTTTGTATATTGCCATTCCTAATGTCTGATTTGTGTCCATTTATCCTTTTCCGTAGAGACTGTCCAGTTTGGCCGATGTACATAGCAGAGGGGCATTGCTGGCATATGATGGCGTATATTACATTGGTGGATGTGCAGGTGAATGAACCAGTGATGGTGTGGCTGATCTGGTTAGGTCCTGTGATGGTGTCGCTGGTGTAGATATGTGGGCAGAGTTGGCATCGAGGTTTGTTGCATGGATTGGTTCCTGAGCTAGAGTTATTATGGTGTGGTGTGCAGTTACTAGTGAGAATATGTTTCAGGTTGGCAGGTTGTCTGTGGGCAAGGATTGGCCTGCCACCCAAAGCCTGTGAAAGTGTGGGATCATTGTCCAGGATGGGTTGTAGATCCTTGATGATGCGTTGGAGGGGTTTTAGCTGGGGGCTGTATGTGATGGCCAGTGGAGTCCTGTTGGTTTCTCTCTTGGGTTTGTCTTGCAGTAGGAGGCTTCTGGGTACACGTCTGGCTCTGTTGATCTGTTTCCTTATTTCCTCGTGCGGGTATTGTAGTTTTGAGAATGCTTGGTGCATCCTGCAGCAAAAAAACTTCAGGACCAGACTTCAAAGAGAAACTGCTGAGCTTCAGTTCATCTGCAAATTTGACACCATCAGCTCAGGATTGAACAAAGACTGTGAATGGCTTGCCAATTACAGAACCAGTTTCTCCTCTCTTGGTTTTCACACCTCAACTGCTAGAACAGGGCCTCATCCTCCCTGATTGAACTGACCTCGTTATCTCTAGCTTGCTTGCTAGCACACATATATATACCTGCCCCTGGATATTTCCATTACATGCATCTGAGGAAGTGGGTATTCACCCACGAAAGCTCATGCTCCAAAAACGTCTGTTAGTCTATAAGGTGCCACAGGATTCTTTGCTGCTTTCATAAGACAGGTTTTCCATTCCTCGGATCATCCTAGTAGCCCTTCTCTGTACCTGCTCCAGTTTGAATTCATCTTTCTTAAACATGGGAGACCAGAACTGCACACAATATTCTAGATGAAGTCTCAACAGTGGCTTGTATAACGATACTAACACCTCCTTATCTTTACTGGAAATACCTCGCCTGATGCATCCCAAGACTGCATTAGCTTTTTTAACGGCCATATCACATTGGCGGCTCATAGTCATCCTGTGATCAACCAGTACTCTGAGGTCCTTCTCCTCCTCTGTTACTTCCAACTGATGTGTCCCCAATTTATAACCAAAATTCTTGTTATTAATCCCTAAATGCCTGACCTTGCACTTTTCGCTATTAAGTTTCATCCTATTACTATTACTCCAGTTTACAAGGTCATCCAGATCTTCCTGTATGATATCCTGATCATTCTCTATATTAGCAATACCTCCCAGCTTTGTGTCTTCCGCGAACCTTATTAGCACATTCCCACTTTCTGTGTCAAGGTCAGCGGGAGCAGAGGGAAACCTTACCATAGTTGGGACCCTCCTTCCAGATGGTGCTGTGGTTGCCTCTCACACTGAGGTTACCTCTCCGGGGGAGGAAACTCCAGTTGCTAGGAAAAGGCAAGTGTTAGTAATGGGAGATTCGATCATTAGAAACGTAGGTAGCTGGGTTTGTGATGACTGGGAGAACCGCATGGTGACTTGCCTGCTTGGTGCGAAGGTTGCAGATCTATCTCTTGAGGCATCTAGACAGACTTATGTGTAGTGCTGGGGAGGAGCTGGTGGTCGTGGTACATGTAGGTACCAATGACATAGGGAAGGGTAGGAGAGATGTCCTGGAAGCCAAATTTAGGCTGCCAGAGAAGAGACTGAAATCCAGGACTTCTATGGTGGCATTCTCAGAAATGCTCCCAGTTCCACGCGCAGGGCCAGGTAGGCAGGCAGAGCTTCAGAGTCTCAATGCGTGGATGAGACGATGGTGTAGAGAGAAGGGGTTTACGTTCATTAGGAACTGGGGAAATTTTTGGGATGGAGGGAGCCTATACATGAGAGATGGGCTCCACCTAAACCAATGTGGAACCAGACAGCTGGCACTAAACATTAAAAAGGTTGTAGAGCAGTTTTTAAACTAGGAGATGGGGGAAAGCCGACTGCTGCAAAGGAACATGTAGATCGGACACAGACTTCTCTTGGGGAGAGTCTAATGATAGAAAAACTCCAGGTATAGTCAGGAGCAGAGGATGAAAGAGGATAATGTAAGGGCCAGATCAGATGATAAACAGTCACATAAAAAAGAATCTGACACATCAGAAAATGGCAGACAAATAAACAGGGACAAGTTTTTAAAGTGCTTGTAAACAAATGCTAGAAGTCTAACTAATAAGATAGGTGAACTAGAGTGCCTTGTGATAAAGGAGGATATTGATATAATAGGCATCACAGAAACCTGGTGGACTGAGAGCAATCAGTGGGACACAATCATTCCAGGGTACAAAATATATCGGAAGGACAGAACAGGTCGTGCAGGGGGGGAGTGGCACTATATGTGAAAGAAAATGTAGATTCAAATGAAGTAAAAATCTTAAGCAAATCCACATGTTCCATAGAATCTCTGTGGATAGAAATTTCATGCTCTAATAAAAATATAACATTAGTGATCTATTATCGACCACCTGACCAGGACAGTAATAGTGATGATGAAATGCTAAGAGAAATTAGAGAGGCTATCAAAATTAAGAACCCAATAATAGTGGGGGATTTCAATTATCCCCATAATGACTGGGAACATTTCACTTCAGGACAAAATGCAGAGATGAAATTTCTCGATACTTTAAATGACCGCTTCATGGAGCAGCTGGTATGGGAACCCACAAGGGGAGAGGCAACTCTAGATTTAATCCTGAGTACAGCGCAGGAGCTGGTCCAAGAGGTAACTATAGCAGGACTGCTTGGAAATAGTGACCATAATACAATAGCATTCTACATCCCTGTGGTGGGAAGAACATCTCAACAGCCCAACACTGTGGCATTTAATTTCAAAAGGGGGAACTATGCAAAAATCAGGGGGTTAGTTAAACAGAAGTTAAAAGGTACTGTGACTAAGGTGAAATCCCTGCAAGCTGCATGGGCACTTTTTAAAGACACCATAATAGAGGCCCAACTTCAATGTGTACCCCAAATTTAGAAACACAGTAAAAGAACTAAAAAAGAGCCACTGTGGCTTAACAACCATGTAAAAGAATCAGTGAGAGATAAAAAGACTTCCTTTAAAAAGTGGAAGTCAAATCCTAGTGAGGCAAATAGAAAGGAGCATAAACACTGCCAAATTAAGTGCAAGAGTATAATAAGAAAAGCCAAAGTGGAGTTTGAAGAACGGCTAGCCAAAAACTCCAAAGGTAATAATAAAATGTTTTTTAAGGACATCAGAAGCAGGAAGCCTGCTAAACAACCAGTGGGGCCCCTTGATGATCAAGATACAAAAAGAGTGCTTAAAGATGATAAAGATATTGCGGAGAAACTAAATGGATTCTTTGCTTCAGTCTTCACGACTGAGGATGTTAGGGAGATTCTCATATCTGAGCTGGCTTTTGAAGGTGACGAATCTGAGGAACTGTCACAGATTAAAGTGTCACTAGAGGAGATTTTGGAATTAATTGATAAACTCAACATTAACAAGTCACCAGGACCAGATGCCATTCACCCAAGAGTTCTGAAAGAACTCAAATGTGAAGTTGCGGAACTATTAACTAAGATTTGTTACCTGTCCTTTAAATTGGCTTTGGTACCCAATGACTGGAAGTTAGCTAAGGTAACGCCAATATTTAAAAAGGGCTCTAGAGGTGATCCCGGCAATTACAGACTGGTAAGTCTAACGTCAGTACCGGGCAAATTAGTAGAAAAAATAGTTAAGAATAAAATTGTCAGATACACAGAAAAACATAAACTGTTGAGCAATAGTCAACACGGTTTCTGTAAAGGGAAATCGTGTCTTACTAATCTATTAGAGTTCTTTGAAGGGGTCAACAAACATGTGGACAACGGGGATCCAGTAGACATAGTGTACTTAGATTTCCAGAAAGCCTTTGACAAGGTCCCTCACCAAAGGCTGTTACGTTAATTAAGCTGTCGTGGGATAAAAGGGAAGTTCCTTTCATGGATTGAGAACTGGTTAAAAGACAGGGAACAAAGGGTAGGAATTAATGGTAAATTCTCAGAATGGAGAGGAGTAACTAGTGGTGTTCCCCAAGAGTCAGTCCTAGGACCAATCCTATTCAATTTATTCATAAATGATCTGGAGAAAGGGGTAAACAGTGAGGTGGCAAAGTTTGCAGATGATACTAAACTGCTCAAGATAGTTAAGACCAAAGCAGACTGTGAAGAACTTCAAAAAGATCTCACAAAACTAAGTGATTGGGCAACAAAATGGCAAATGAAATTTAATGTGGATAAATGTAAAGTAATGCACATTGGAAAAAATAACCTCAACTATACATACAATATGCTGAGGGCTAATTTAGCCACAACTAATCACGAAAGAGATCTTGGAGCCATCGTGGATAGTTCTCTGAAGATGTCAACGCAGTGTGCAGAGGTGGTCAAAAAAGCAAACAGGATGTTAGGAATCATTAAAAAGGGGATGAGAATAAGACTGAGAATATATTATTGCCCTTATATAAATCCATGGTATGCCCACATCTCGAATACTGTGTACAGATGTGGTCTTCTCACCTCAAAAAAGATATACTGGCACTCGAAAAGGTTCAGAAAAGGGCAACTAAAATGATTAGGGGTTTGGAAACGGTTCCATATGAGGAAAGATTAAAGAGGCTAGGACTCTTCAGCTTGGAAAAGAGGAGACTAAGGGGGGATATGATAGAGGTAATAAAATCATGAGTGATGTGGAGAAAGTGGATAAGAAAAAAGTTATTTACTTATACCCATAATACAAGAACTAGGGGTCACCAAATGAAATTAATAGGCAGCAAGTTTAAAACAAATAAAAGGAAGTTCTTCTTCACGCAGCGCACAGTCAGCTTGTGGAACTCTTTACCTGAGGAGGTTGTGAAGGCTAGGACTATAACAGCGTTTAAAGAGAACTGGATAAATTCATGGTGGTTAAGTCCATAAATGGCTATTAGCCAGGATGGGTAAGGAATGGTGTCCCTAGCCTCTGTTCGTCAGAGGATGGAGATGGATGGCACGAGAGAGATCACTTGATCATTTCCTGTTAGGTTCACTCCCTCTGGGGCATCTGGCATTGGCCACTGTCGGTAGACAGATACTGGGCTAGACGGACCTTTGGTCTGACCTGGTATGGCTGTTCTTATGTTCTTATGTTCTTATTAAATAAGATTGGTCCCAAAACCGATTCCTGAGGAACTCCACCAGTAACCTCCCTCCAGCCTAACATTTCACCCTTCAGTATGACCCGTTGTAGTCTCCCCTTTAACCAGTTCCTTATCCACCTTTCAATTTTCATATTGATTCCCACCTTTTCCAATTTAACTAATAATTCCCCATGTGGAACTGTATCAAATGCCTTACTGAAATCGAAGTAAGTTAGATCCACTGCATTTCCTTTGTCTAAAAAAATCTGTTATCTTCTCAAAGAAGGAGATCAGGTTGGTTTGGCATGATCTACCTTTTATAAAACCATGTTGTATTTTGTCCCAATTACCATTGATCTCAATGTCCTTAACTACTGTTTCCTTCAAAATTTTTCTAAGACCTTTCATACTACAGATGTCAAACTAACAGGTCTGTAGTTACTCGGATCACTTTTTTCCCCCTTTATTAAAAATAAGAACTATGTTAGCAATTCTCCAGTCGTACGGTACAACCCCTGAGTTTACAGATTCATTAAAAATTCTTGCTAATGAGTTTGAAATTTCATATGCCAATTCCTTTAATATTCTTGGATGAAGATTATCTGGGCCCCCTGATTTAGTCCCATTAAGCTGTTTGAGTTTGGCTTCTACCTCGCATGTGGTAATATCTACCTCCATATCCTCATTCCCATTTGTCATCCTATCATTATCCCTAAGCTCCTCATTCAAGACTGAGGCAAAGTATTTGTTTAGATACTGGGCCATGCCTAGATTATCCTTAACTGCCACTCCATCCTCAGTGTTTAGCGGTTCCACTTCTTCTTTCTTTGTTTTCTTCTTATTTATATGGCTATAGAACCTTTCACTATTGGTTTTAATTCCCTTTGCAAGGTCCAACTCTACATGGCTTTTGGCCTTTCTCACTTTATCCCTACATGTTCTGATCTCAATAAGGCAGCTTTCCTTGCTAATCCCTCTCACTCCTTGTAGGCTTTCTGCTTTTTCTTAATCAGCAATCACTGTAGAAATTGATTATGATTAGCCTGCCCCGCCTTTATTTAAAGTTATTGAGTATATTACAGAGTGGCCAAACATCCACCATCACTTTTTCAGACCTCTCCTTAAAACACACTTCTTCCATGGAGTCTTTAAACAATAATTCATTTATATATTTTATAAATAGGGTGACCAGATGTCCTGATTTTATAGGGACAGTCCCTATTTTGGGGTTTTTTCTTATATAGGCTCCTATTATCCCCCACCCCCTGCCCCGATTTTTCACACTTGCTCTCTAGTCACCCTATTTTATAAATGAGGAATTTACACTACTTAGAGACCAGCCCTTATATCGTGGGAATGGATGATCCACTCCCACAATAAAATCTGCAGGAAGGGACTGTGATGGAGAATGTTACTGTAAGGATCCCTTCATAGAGATTGCCTCCCCCACATCTTCCTGTCAGGAACAGGGTTTAAGTCCCCAGAGAACAGGTAGTGGGATCTTCCCCAAACGTTGTAGATCCCCAAGGTCTCAGGAAATATAATCCAGGCACTGGTACTTTTTCAGCTTTGCTGTCTAAATGCCATTATGTCTGTCTTTCATTTCATCTTAGAGTACAAGGTTCTTAGGATAGGGACTCGGACTTCCTTTATGCGTGGATTGTACAACTCCACACCCACTGCCAGTGCTCACAAAAACAAAAAATTATGATCATTCACAAGTTGCTGATGAACATGAAGAATAAATGCTAAGTACAAAGAACCTGATTCACTAACATCCCACTACTCATTTAATCAGTTACATCAGGGCAAGGCTGGTGTGAAATTTTAACATTCTGGCAGTGGTGTGGTAGTACAAAAAACAAACAAACAAACAAACCTCACCTACATTCCATATTCCCCAATGAGAAGTGGATAAACTTTGTTTACCCTTGAGTATACTACTGCATTCTGATCTGGTAGTTTTGGTGTACTGAAGACTGTGTTGGAATCACAAGCTATCAGTCTGAGTGGTGGTAGGGGATGGAGGCGAGATCCTAGTCCTGCTTGCTGGCTAGGGAGATTTGGAGCAAAGTGTACCATCAATGTCATTCTGGACCAAGCCAGCTTAAAGCAAGGTCAGGTGAACTGTGCCTTGCTGCCTTAGGAAGCAGTCTGTTTTCAGGTTCTTGAGTATTATCATTCTGAATTCTAAGAAATGAAGTGTGATGCTGCAACCTCCCTGCGAGAGAATCTATGTTTTTATTTAATTATCTGTGCATATGCTGTGAACATAATAGTGTTTTGCACTCAATTCACACTGTTGCAAAAGCTTGGAAAATATAAATTTCTTTCTATACTAATTTTGTCCAATTCAATTTGACAAAATAGGTTCCCTCCAGAACATCTAAATGCAGCACAAACCAGCATGTTTCTCTATAGATTTGCTTTCTTGTTGGTGAATCAGCATGATCATTAATGTCTGTACAGCTCTGAGAATAGGATTGTTAATTAAGACACACAGCACTCATAAGATTCCACAAACTGTCATGTTAATACATGATTTTACTATAGTGTTAGTTAAAAAGCAGAGGGGCTTTTACTACAACCAATAAACACTCATGATCCATTTTATATAGATATGGCCCATTGTTTCTGGTAAGACTCAATATTATTACAGGAGGCTAGACCTCATTGCTTTTTCACTCTGGAGGATGCAATTCACTTTGTTGACCAATTTATAATAGGAGATTGAAAAAAGAGAAGAGTTGATCTTTTTAGGAAAGAGATAAAGAATCACTTCAAAGGGGTTTGTTATGATTTTTTTATATAAAATGTTGTTTTCTTTTAATATTCAAGGTTCCCTTAGATGAGTACTTGTTGCTTCAGGCATGTTGTCTCTGCAGCGCAATCCTGATTACATGCCTTCATTTCAAATATTTGTGTTGTGTCTCAGATGTTTGCTTTTAATTTAATTCATACTCTATTGTAATCCAGTATATGATGATGATTAGCAGCCTGGAAAACATATGGCAGGATAAGCTAGTTTTTTTTGGAACCTGTTGAAGAGCAGAGGGTTTACTGTGTTTGCCAGTGTGATGCATCTTTGAAAACTCCATAAAGCTTTTTGGACCAGATTCAGCTATGGAGTAAGTTCCATACCAGCTGGCTGCCTGCACATAAGCCATACTGAGCAGGCAGCAGGACCTTTGGACACAAGAGGTTGTGAGATGAGCTAGTTGACCAAATCCTAAAACTCACCAGAAGACACATAAAAGCCCTCCAGCGGCCTATTAACCCCTCAGAGCCCTAACTTATTTGAATAGTGCCTTGAAAATCTTTTCAGATATCAGTATTAATGGGCACAGTGATAGACAGTACACTAATGTACTCCTGAAAAGCTGATGAGTGTCACTTATGAGATGGTCCTTGTTGGTCAAGTGATTCTTACTGCAAAATTCTTACAGATGACTTATGAGCGAAGGTACTTTTTTCAGCTTCAGGGAATGAGCACTTTTGCCTCACAGCATACTAATAGTTTTGATGCAAGTGTAAAACACTCATGCTCCCTCTACTGGCTCTTCATTAGCAAAGCCCAAAATAATATGAGCCAAATTTTCAAAGTGCCCTCAACACAGATGCCACATTTGCTCTGACAATATTACACACATAACTGCTTGTGGATCTTGCACACACATACAGAACTTGTAGTACTGTCAAGCAGTTAGAGGTCTGGCTGCTTAGTTTTCATGCACAGAAACATTTGCACTCAAAAATGTGAGTTTTTGCAGAACTGTGGGTGACAAAGTTAGAGGGTTTGGAAAATTTAGGCAGGTAGGATCTTAATTATTTTTAATAATTATACAATATTTTTTGTTTCTATAATGAATTTCAAATGAAGAACTGAGAGCTTAAAAAAATTAATGAATTAAGCCTCTAAACACTCCTGGGATGTAGGGAAATATTATCATAATTTTACACATGACCTTTTAGCCAAAGCTGAGGATCAGAACTCCATCCTCATTCTCTTTGACCAGTTAGACACATTCGACACAGTCAACCATAGTCTTCTTCCTGAAATCTTGCCCTCCCTTGGCTTCCATGACTCTGCTCTCTCCAGGTTGTCCTCTTACCTCTCTAATTGCTCCTTCAGAGGGTCTTTTGGAGGATATCCTCAGCTTTCTCTGAGGGTTCCACAGGGTTCTGTCCTTTGTCCTCTTCTATTCTCCCTCTACACCATATCTTTACTTTGGGTAATCTCATCCACAAACACAAATTTAACTACTATCTCTACAACTTAGGGCTTGTCTACATTGGCACTTTACAGCATTACAACTTTCTCGCTCAGGGGTGTGAAAAAACACCCCCTGAGCGCAGCAAGTTTCAGCACTGTAAACGCCAGTGTAGACAGTGCACCAGCAGTGGGAGTATGGCTCCCAGCGCTGGAAGCTACGTCCCTCATGAAGGTGTTTTTTTTAGAGTGCTGGGAGAGCCATGGCAGTGCTTTACCATTGCCAGTGTAGACTAGCCCTTAGAGATGTACCTCTTTGCTCCAGACCTGTCTCTTTCTGTCCAAACTAAAATCTCAGCCTGTCTCAGTGTCAGGGCTGGGCCTGGGGCAGCCTGCATGTATAGGTCAGTTACCAAGTTGCAGTCAGGAGATGAGTAGCAGAGTCGGGTCAAGCCAGGTCAAGATGCTAGGAAGTTAGGGTCAGGCACTGAGTTGCAGACAGAAGGCAAGTAGCGGAGTCAGGGTCAGGTCAGGTCAGGCAGGGTCAGGATGCCTGGAAGTCAGGGTTACATGCTGAGTTGCATAGAGGAGGCAAGTAGCAGAGTCTGTGGTTCACAGCAAGGCAAGGTCTGGAGCAGAAGCAAGCAAATAGTTTGCATCATTGCTCAGACAACTTGCTATGGCGACTTCTTGGTTTATATACCAGCGTGAGCCAATCAGTGGGCTGTGAGGGGCTACCACTCAGGCCCTTCTGGGTGTACATCCTACAGCATGCAGCTTCACAGACTTCCTTAGCAGAAACCCAGCCTGAGCTTCCGATGGTGATGTGGAAGTGCTGGCAGCCTGGAACATCCATGGGCCCAGGATCTGGTCCAAGAAGTTCTTATGCTTGGTGACATCTCCTCATATCTGTCAGCACAAGCTCAACATGGCTAGAACAGCGTTCTTAATCTTCTCCTTTCCCTTCCCAGAAAATCCTTCTTACTATCTCTTTTCTTGATCACTGAGGACATCACCACCTGTCCACTCAAATCCATAACCAGGGCATCATATTGGACTTTGACATCTGACTGCTCATGTCCATTTATGTCTGAATCATGCAGATTCTTTCTGTAAAACACCTAAGCTATGGCCTTTCCTATCAAGTCAAACAGCTAAAATTCTCATCCAAGCCATCTTAGTTTCATGTCTCAGTTACTGCAACATCCTTTTCTCTGGCCTTGAGAAATGCAGTCTTGTCCCAGTCATATCCATTCAGAATGCTGCTACAAAGATCATGTTCCTAGAACATGGTCAAAACAATGGACTATCTCTTTGTATTCCTTAATTGGCTCCCCCTTCTCTATTGTATAAAATAAGCTACTTTTCTTCACTTTCAAGACCTTCATGGCCTATCCCCCCCGCCCCCCCCGCACACACACACACTTTTCTCATTCAGTGTCAAAAGGTTGACTCTTGTCTCTGATCAGCCCATATCAGCCTCCATTCCCCCTTGTTAAATTTTCAAACAAACACATTTGTGCTTTTTCTCATGCTGCCCCTCACACTTGGAAGAAGCTACCTATAAACATCTATAAACCCACATAATTGTTTTCCTTCAAATCCCTATTTAAAATTTTTCTTTGCTGTGATGCCTACACAATAATTGACAATGGTAGGCTGCTAGTATGCTGAGACCACAACCTCTGAGGATGACCAATATTCTCTTCGTTTCCCTGTACTCCCCATTTGTCTGTCTGTATCTCTACTGTCTCTTGTCTTATACTTAGATTGGGGCAGGGATTGTCTTTTTGTTCTGTGTTTGTACAGCACCTTGCACAAAGAAGCCCCAGTCTTAGACCAGGTCTCTGAGGTCCTATGACAATACAAGCAATAAATAATAATACAAATGGATAAACCGAGGCATAGAAAGTTAAATAATATGGCCATGGTCACACAGCGAGTCACTGGCAGAGTCCAGAACCCTTGACTCTTAGTCCTTAATTTAATCACTTAACCAAAATTCCTAGAAAATTAGCAATAATCAGAAGTTAATGTTTATTTATATAATCTTGATCATACAGAAGAGTCTGTTAGGGGAGGAAGATTAATTCAAATCTTGAGAACATAGCCAAATGGAGGTCCATCACTTATTTTGAATCTAAATTACTTAATGTCATTTTAAGATATTTTAAGTCTCTAAATACTGTTATTTTAAACTTTGCATTTTAAACTGAAGTTTTCTTTTTATTTACTTTAAATGTTTGCAAGTGAATTTAGAGCTCATAAAAGAGAAAGACCAACACACAGCCTGAATAATCTCCACTGCTTTGCACCTTGTGTAACAAGGTACAATAGAAACTGGAATTCACAATGTAAAAATACCCTTGATACAAGAGACCAAACATCCCTATGTTGGTGGATACTAGGTGCCTATCAGCAGTGTTGGACAGCTGGTACCATAATAAGAAACTGACTGACCAGAAACAGAGAATAAAATAACATTTGTTTAGCTATGAATGAACAGTACTAACTTTGGGTTTTTGGTGTCTCTTTCGCTGAACTCTCAACAGGACCTTTAAGGCTTTGTTGATGAGCAGCAATAATAAGGGTCTCATATCTGAAATATTAGACCTATTCCTCATGGGGACAATCACAAACCAGTTCTATAACTTTAATGTAGATTAGCCTGGCTCTCAGATGTGTGGATTAGGGGCCTGTTACTCCAGTTTTACCCAGAATAACTCCACTGAAATCACTGGAGTTACACCAGTGTAAACGTAGAGTAATGAAATGGTGACTCTGGCTTCAAGCATATAGTACAAGAATCTTTGGCAAAAATAGATTGCTTTTCCTTTATCTTTCTTTAGTCTAGACATGAATCAAAGTAAAAATATTATGATATTATAACAATTAGAGAAATGGTATTTGGTTGTGGCTCTATCTCTAGTGGATAGTAGTACCACTGATTTAAACCAGATTGAATATAGCTTCTTTTGTCTGCCTTACTGACTACAATTGTTTATACTATATATTTAGAAGCAATTATTCAAGGGCTGCTGACAGCTCTATTCTTGGACACATTGTCCAATATTTAACCCAGTTGTTGCTATTAATATGCCACATGTATCCTACTTCTTCATTTTGTAACTCTTGAGGAACTAACATCCTTCCAGTAAAATACTACTTTAAATTAGGCTAAGGACTGAAAGGATCTTTCACTGAATTGTTCATTTGTATTCTCCTCTTTCTGAGGACTTTAATGAGATGAAATGGTATGCATCCTTGAAGTGGTGAAAACCCTGGGATAAATTTTTAGAGTACTCCCAGTTTATTCACTTCAGAGTCAGCCAGAGTCCAGAAACTTCCCACTGAAAACTAAAAGAAGGAAAATGGACTTCATGCTAATGTAATGATTTTTTTCCCACTGCAGTCAGTGAACTTGCACAGAAATGAAACAAACCTAGACTTTCCCCCTTCATTTGATTTAATTTACATTTGTTTCCACCCTTCTAACTTTCAACCAGAACTAGAAATGGAAGTGCCAGAATTTAGAAATTTGAGAGACTGTTCTTATGGTAGTTCTAGCCCAACCACAACAGGAATTACTGCCACAGAAGCCCCCTCCCGCAAAGCTCAATCTTGAGATTTTCAGATCCAAGAAGTCGGATTGATTTGGATGTTTGTTTTATTGCCAAAACTTTTGGGTGCTCCTCCAAACCATCCTTCTGAACTTTTTGAAGTTAACCCATCACTAGAGGAAAATCTAGACATAAGAATAATGTAACTTATTCTTGACCTCTTCTACACTGTTAAAAATAAACAAGGGCATTATAAATACAATTGCAGTTCGTAAAACTTACCGAGTTACCAGTGGCCATTATTAAACAATTTGCAAGGATGAAATTAAACAGTGTCAAAATCTTCATTCTCAGGAAACTGCAAAAGAAAGTAACAATGAAATCTGCATTAAATTAAATCTGTTTTATTTAGTCCTTTAAAATCATCCAGGTGCTATTTTCACTATATTTAAAATGGGGGGAGGGAGGAATTGTTTTGGTTGGGGCAGGGAAACCGAGACTTTCTTTATACATCATGAAGCAAAAAAAAAAAAAAAAAATGCAGCATAAAATCATTTCTCTCCCTTGCACGCTACTTTTAATAGCTCATTAATATTCATTTGAATGAGTACTGAAAATATATTTTCATGTAAAGATATGCAGAGGCTAGGAAATCACAAAATTGCAAGAGTGCAAAACAAAAAACAAAATACCTCCCTCCCATTGACTATTGTTGTAAACTATTATTATATCATCCAAAAAAATTACATTGAAAAAGCTCTTATGACCATAGTATCTCAGTGCCTCAACATTAATAAAATCAGCTTCACAACTTCCTATTTGGGTGGGCAGTGTTATTATCCTCACTTTAGAGATGGGGAGCTATGGGCTTGTCCACATGAGAAAACTGCATTGATTTAACTTGAATTGGGTTTTTTAACTGATTTAGTTAAACTGGTTCAAACTGCTGTATAGACACTCATTTCAGTTTAAGAGTAGCTTATTTCAGTTTAATTTAAACCAATTCCTAATTGACTTTAAGTAAACCAAAATAAGCCCGGTTTAAACTGAAATAAGAGTGTCCATGGAGCCTTTTGCACTAATTAAATTAGTTTAAAAAACAATTTAAATTAAACCAATGCAAATTTGTGGTTAGACAAGGCCTAATACACAGAGGGATTAAGGTTCAATTTTAGCAAAGCACTTTAGCATGTGCGTGATAGGGAATAGCTTTTATGGAAATTTCTACTTGGTTTATTTACGCATGCATGTGCAATGCCAGTGGAACAATGGCAGATTGTTCTTTATGTTGTGTAACAAAAAACAGTGTGCATCTGTGAAGTATGTTTTTTTAAACTCTTATAACTCAGCCAAATCAGATCTAATGGTCATGAGACCTATGAAAAGCACATATCCTGGAGGCTATGGCCCTGCCAAATGTCAAGTTTCTATCACCTTCATTTTGCAGGTCTTTTGATTTTGTAGAAAAAATTCATTTTTCCAACCGTGTAATTTATTATGCTTGAAAATGGCTCATCTGTTTTTGTTGAAATGTTCAGAACAGAAATCATTCTGTGATTCTGAGACAGAGAGCAAATTATCAAATTTCAGCCCAAAATTTAAAACTTCGAGGAAACTGAAAATGACCATGTAGAATAAAAAGCCTGGGCAATGTTAATATAAATGTTGCTATATTCCATGGCCTGAAATTTTTAAAGTTACCTAGGGGATTTGGATACCAAACTCCCATTAGTTTTAATGGCAATTGAGCATCCATTTTTCTTAGGGAAGATTTGGGGGGAAAAAAAATCACATTTTATATTAAGGTTACATTTAGAAAAAAAATATGAAGGGTTAATACATGATTAATAGATGTTTTAATAATGGTTAATCAATTGTTAGAGTCTAATAAGCCAAGCCAAATAACCATGGCTTATAACTCTCTATAAAACCTACCATGAATGTGCTGCTGACAGTCTCTAATGTTACTCATACCTGTAGTAAGCTTCTAATATCTATTGATCACCGTCTAGCCCTTTAGTAACTTTTTATAAATGTGACTTATAAAGTATAATCTGAAAATCTCAGCCTTGACTATTTGTCATAAATTTTCTGAATCATAACCCTAAATTGTTTTCCATGCTGACTAGATATTATTATAGACATTATATTATCTGAATATTTAATTTAAACTCAGAGGACCAAATTCTGCTCTTCTTTACACCAGTGCAACCCTATTTCTGTTTTAATGAAAGCAGAATTTACAAAATCCGCCTGTCATTGAACTCTGACATTAATCTGGATTTCAAATACTTTGAACCATGACAAACCTGAGGCACTTTCATATATTTGTGTAGTCATTCTCTTGTTGCAGCTACTCTAGTGTAGAAAGCAGCTGTTGCCACCTGTTGCAATGATTTTCTTTCAGTCATGGGAGATAAGTGACTTAAGAGTACATCAGCTAGCTGAGCAACCTGCATGTGATCTTTGGTTTTCTAGCTTTGACTATCTTGGTCATACTACTTATTCTACATACAGTTGTGATTAAGCTATATTGTCTAGGACTTGAGGATTGTATTTCTTTCATTTAATAATTCATGTTCATCTGGCATGCACAACTACAGGCATTTATTTTTGTAAACTGTACACTAATCTCCACAGTCCAACTGATTCACAGAGAGTTCACAAATCTGAAGAGCTCGAATGGAGTGTCAATCCTTCAAAGACTGAACATCATTCTAACTAGAGTAACTTCATTTTTTAAAGGGAGTAGCAAACACACCTTAAATAGTGTTGATGCAAAAGCAGACTTTACTCATCAGAGTTCTTTCAGTCAGCCTACACCTCTTACAGTATGTTTGATCTATTGCATGTAAGCTATAGATCAAGTGTAGGAGTTTAGAATTTGTGCAGTTGAGATTGTATATTCTATTCAAATGAAGTAACCTTTCTATTTAAAAGGTCGCTCATTTTAAATGAAGTCTTTCTTATGGAGAGGTGCACAAGGATTGGAGTTAGAAGCTCACTGGAACACAACGTTGGCTATATCAGCTCTGGCACAGACAAGAGAGGGGTCACTGATATGATATCTGGCCTCTTTGGCTTAGCTTCCCTATTTTGTTTATTTCTTCATATTTCAAATACATAAGGTAAATGGGACCACTTGTGAGTCCAGGTTGCAGAATTGGGCACTTAATGTATAATATTAGAGGGGTAGCCGTGTTAGTCAGGATCTGTAAAAGCAGCAAAGAGTTCTGTGGCGCCTTATAGACTAACAGACGTTTTGGAGCATGAGCTTTCGTGGGTGAATACCCACTTCATCGGATGCAAGTAGTGGAAATTTCCACTACTTGCATCTGACGAAGTGGGTATTAGTGGAAATTTCCACTACTTGCATCCGACGAAGTGGGTATTCACCCACGAAAGCTCATGCTCCAAAACGTCTGTTAGTCTATAAGGTGCCACAGGACTCTTTGCTGCTTTTAATGTATCATGCAACTCCTCCCTTTGCACCTAATTAGACCTCCCTTCTAATATAACTTGTAGCAGGACCCTGTACCCCCACAGATTTTTATTAACAAAAAGTCATGGTTCCGGATTAGCTGTACCTCTGTCTCTCGGGTTGGAATCCTGTGATTCACCCCACTTTTAGACTGGGTCTCCAGGTTACAGTACCTTGGTTTATCAACTTTGTTTCCTTAGCTAGCTCAACAAAGTTTGGCACCTGCCCGAAACTTCCTTTCAGGAGTGGTGATCTGTATGAAAATGCAAGTGACAGAGACCTTCTTCAGAACAAAGTATAATTTATTTATCCACAGAAACATAACAATCAGAGAGAAAATGGACTGCAAGATAGACTGGAGAGTCTATGGAATGGGTTGACAACCTCTGGCACGCGGCTCGCCAGGGTAAGTACCCTGGAGGGCCAGGCCAGTTTGTTTACCTGCCGTGTTGGCAGGTTAGGCCAATCACAGCTCCCACTGGCTGTGGTTAGCTGCTCCAGGCCAATGGGGGAAGCGGGAAGCTGCGGCCAGCACATCCCTCAGCGTGCACCACTTCCCGCAGCCCCCATTGGCCTGGGATGGTGAGCTGCAGCCAGTGAGAGCTGTGATCGGCTGAACCTGCCGATGCGGCAGGTAAACAAACTGGCCTGGCCCGCCAAGGTGCTTACCCTGGCGAGCCGCGTGCCAGAGATTGCCGACCCCCAGTCTACAAGGACTATCTGTGACTCTGTGGTAAGACTGTTACAGTGATCCAGGAGTTCACATTAGTGAAATTTAATTACAGAAAATACCACCAGTTTGGGGTTTCTGCCCTGTTTTGACAGCCTGCCGTGAGGTAGGCACTCACAATCATGAGCTACTCCAGACAGACATCATGACAGACTACATCCTCATGCTAATCTCATTGCCTATTTAAACAGTTAAGTTAATTTTACATAGTTACTTAAAACTTAATCAGAAATGTCCTTATAGGATAAAACAATTCATTAAGAGTCTCTCCCTAACACTAGGGTAAATAATTACAAATAAAAAAAATTCACATATTAAATCAGCAAAGAAGCCTATTCATTCCAATAAGCTTCTACATTATTAAATAAATAGTCACAGCACAGCTGAAATCAGTCACATGATTTTAGTGAACATTTTTCTGTTACTGACTTTAGTGACTCCAAAGAGATAATATGTGCTGAATAATTATAAAGACGACTTTCCCTCCAACATCAACACTTGCCCATAAAGGAAACAGAAATTGTACACATAGGGACTCTTCTCCTGAAAAACCTTCAAGGTGACAGCGAATCTGTAAGATCTGTTATTCATCAGTTTTCCACACACCATGAAGGGCCATAGGTGAAGATAAAAAATTAAAGAAAATTCTTCTCATCTGAAGACACAAACTACTACCACTTGACCCAAAGGAGAATCATCTTTAGGTAAAGCAGTATTAAGTCTTATGAGATGTTCTGACATTCTATCCATAAGAGCAAAAATGGTACCCATATACTAGCTAAGACATTATGCGGGGGAGGGGATGTGCATGGCTTTCTGAGAGATTTTAAATCATTTCACTGAAGAAAAAAAAAGCCAGGTAGGTGTCTTTAAAGTTTCTTCTTCCATGCCATCCTTATGCATGCAATTTCCTCCCACTATTTATGCTCAGACTTCCCATCTGTTCAAATTCCTCCTAAAATCACTTATCCTTCTATGTCCTTCAGTGGTAATATACCAAACAGACATTAATACCATAAAAAAACTCTACACTGTTAAGTATTGGACTTTCGATTTGTGATTTTGTTTTGGTTTTTCCTGCCTGAATTCTGTAGATTGCCAGCTATGTGGGATTTGCACTGTGTCATCTGTGTTTGTACAGTTCCAAGAACATCAATATAATAATAGGCAAGAACCTTCCAGCGAAGTGAAACTCCTTCCAAAAATGTAAACTGGTCAGTATATGACCTTTAGGGAAATTTTTTTATCCTTGCATTCTTCAGAATTATTAAAAGCTAAACCATTCTCACGAACAAGTAAACATTACTTCACTGTTCAAGCTCTGCACTGTTTTATATTAGGTAATAATATCTCTGGAAATGCACCCACTTTTTCTGCAATGCAGTAAATGATTTTAGCCCATTTCAAGGCCTAAAAACAGTCTTGTCATAGTTTATCCATCAATGTATTAAAATATATTTAGGACTACAGATCTTAGTTTAGAGTTTATTGAATAACAACTAAATGTTTTAGCGAAACATCTAGACCCACCCTTAACACAATCACACCATTAGAGATAATTAAAACAATACATTATTGGTTCAAAAATATGTCCATTTTAACTCAGCACTGTAGAAAGCACCCCAAATCCCCGCTTATACCCTCAAGCCCACCTACCAGCTTTACCTTTACTCTCTAGAACAACTTACGATTGTTAAATCTTCCTAGCTGATGCAAAGAATTCCACAGCCTTTCCCAGAGCAAGATTGTTTTTGCTATTAAACTCTGTAGAGTTGAGACTTAGGTCTCTCATGAGTCAGTGAGCAGGAATGTTACTGAGGAGTTGCAAAAAGTGATCAAGGCTGTTAACTAAATTGCAACACAGGAAAGAGAAGACTATAATATAGTGCCTAATATATAAATTGAAAATTCATAAAAAAGGAAGGAAGAAGGAAGAAAGAATCCATTCCTTTCAATGGCCCTGATCCAGGAAAGCATTCCTCACCAGGACAGCACTTCAGTCCATGTTTAACATTAAGCACACGCTTAAGTGCTTTCCTGAACTAGGGCCTAAATTTGTTATGCTTCAGAAACACACAAGCATGTTTAACTTCCTGAATCAAGAGATTAGTAAGATTAATTTACAGCTGCTGATAGCAGAGCTGGGAGAGTAAGGAATGTCTGCAAAAACATACAAACAAAGCAATGTAGAGAGAGCCAAAGGGCCTACAGACAGAGAATTGTGGTTGGTACAAGGCAGGACATTCTAATTATGATGGACAAACACAGGGAACATTTATTATTGTTTTAGTGACATCTTATAGGCACATGAGCCTACTGACTTTGTTGGGACATAGTCATATTACTATGGGCTAATTTAGAGCTGGACAAACATACATTTTCCATGTATGCTTGTTCAGATAAAAAAACTGAATTTATTTTGACTGTTGGCACTTCACTTGTTTTCTAAGAACAGCCCATCAAATGAGTGTACTGGTAGGCATGCTTCTGGAAAGAGTAAAGTTTATAAGAAATATTAAGGAATATTGAGGGAAAGCAATTTTGGACTCAAATGTGAATATTTGCACTGGGAATCTAATTTTAAGAATAATACTTACCTATTCAGGGAAGAGAAATCATACCATGTAAGCCACAGGTTCAATTAAAACTAACCAACACAGCTCTAATTTTGAATTGCAAATGTTAAATACCTACAACAAAATGCCCAGGAATGACCTAGATAAAGAATCACTGCGAGAAGATATTCTGCAAATCATTTTAAATAGCAGATAAAGCTGAGGAAATCATGATCTACAAGAACCTACGCAGAAAGAAGACATCTGTTTTTAGAAGGACTCTTTTACCTAGCAGCCAAACGCATAAAAAGATCTGATGGCTGAAAGCTGAAGCTTGAAAACTTTAGACTGGAAATAATGCACATAATTTTTAATTCAGAGTAATTAACCATTAAAACACCTTACCAAGGGATCCGCCATCACTTGAAGTCTTTAAATTAAGACTGCACATCTTTCTAAAAGATATGCTGTGGTTCCACTGCAAGTCATTGGGCTCAGTGTAGAATTTACTGGGTGAACTTCAATCATCTGTGTTATGCAGGAGGTCAGATTAGATGACTATCACAGGGGTGCCATGAGGATAAATACATCCAGTATTGCGAGGTGCTTAGATACTATGGAAATGAGAGACTTATAAGTACCAGAGAATAAAAGAACATAATAATCCTTTCTTATCTTGAGATAGGGTTAGGGCCCAGATCCTCAAAGGTATTTAGGTGTCTAATTCCCTCAGATGGGAGTTAGGCCCCTAAATATCTTTGAGGATCTAGTCCTAGCCTCTCAACTAGTGTAAATTGGCTAAACTCCATTGACTTCAGTGGGGCTATGCCAGTTTACCCAGCTAATGATCTGGCCACCCAAGTCTACGAATAAGCTGCTCTTACAACCAGACATGAGGGAAAATTTGTCAAACACAGTGAATTACTCATTCATCTCTCAGCTCATTTCTTAAAAACAATTATAAAAATTATATCGCTGTTGTTCACTTCTATAATAAATCTCATCAAACTTTAAACTTCCCATGTGCATGGTGACATCAGTGACATACTGTGAATTGACAGTCAACTTCAAGCCTAATAGAACTTTAAAAAGCCACCTATTTTCTTATGTCAATGTTTAAAAGAAATTACTTCAGTCAAAGAAAGCGGAGGGTCTTTCTTCATCTTATGAGCCTTTTTAGCTGTGCTGCTGCTGCAGCAGTATTTTATCTGGCAGAATTTCAAGAGCTTGTAAAATCAGTACATCCAAGATAATGTGTTCATAAAATCAGCCATTTGTCACTCAAACTCAAAAGAGGCTGCAAGCAGACAAGAATTTGTTAGGTAAACTGAATTGTTAAGAGTTCTATTTTTTTTCCTGATAAGCTATAATGCAAGTGCTAAGCACCATTTATAAAAAGTGGAGCTTCATCTCTTCTTATGTGGCAGACTCTTAGCCTGGAAAGTTTCAAATCACCTTCAGCTGTCATGTAAAAACATGGAAGGGTCAAAGATTGTACAAGCATGAAATGGTAGCTCTGTGCATGCCAAAATTTACTTTCACTCCATCTGTTATGAATTAATTTGTTTACACGATTCATGGCTGGTTTTTTCTGATTTTTTTTTCTGGTTTGTGGAATGTCCAGAATAAAGAAAACATGTAATGGACTTGATTCTAAAGTCAGCTAAAACCACATTTTAAATTGTGTCCCAAGGACATACAGTATTATACACCCAGCAAGAGGATACTCGAATGGTCTTACACGCATATGCTGAGCCAGTAACAAACATGCCTTTATAAGAAGTGCCTAGAATGTTTGGTAGTTTAGCTGAAATAATATTTTTAAATTATTTTTTACTCTGGATGCTGAAATCTGATTAATCAAAGCAAAATGATCTTTGTCTTTCCTAAATACTTTTGTACACTTTTATTAATGTATTTTTTAGTATTTCACATCATTAATGATTTGTTGCTTCTATCACTTTTATGTAGTAATCATATCTTGAAAAAGATAATTTATTTACAACTGATACAGCACATCATTGAAATCAGAGACCTGCCAGCCTCAGCTTTGTAATTTTTTCCTATTAACTTAAAATCATTGTGAGTCCAATTTTAAAAAACAGCCTTTAAGTTTTGCATGTACGAACTAGATTAGAGAATGACTAAAACATTAACCTTGCATGTTTAAAACCCTGTTAAGATCATTATCACAACAAAGAAGCTGCTATTTAACAGAATAATATTGTATTTCAACATCATAAATGTATTTCATGAATAAAAGCACATATATGCCTTGAGCTTAGGCATAGCGGATAGACATGTTAAAAGGCACAGTCTCACTTTTACACAAGACAGACCCAAATTCAGTCCTGATGTAAGTGGTACAACTCTACTGACTTCAACAAAATTGCTCTAGCTCAGTGGTTCTCAGACTTACTTGATTGGGCCCCCTTTCTTTGTGTCTGTGGTCATTTACACCACCCCCTCCAAGTACATATATCACCACTCAGCTCTGAAGGCAGAACAGAAAGCAGCAGTTGCTGGCTGGGCACTCAGCTCTGAAGGCAGTGCCGTGCCAGCAGCAGCACAGAAGTAAGGGTTGCGCCCCATTGTCCCTTTACTTCTGTGCCGCTGCTGGCACCCTGGAACTGACAGCTGGAGTCTCGCTGCCTCCAGATGAGGGATTGGGGAGTGGGGGAAGGAGAGCCCTGAGCTCAAAGTGTCTTCTGGTGAGCGATTGAAGGGAGAGGGAAGGAGAGCCCAAGCCTGGGCTGCCTACCACTGAGGGAGTGGGGTTGGGTGGGAAGGAGAGACCATGCTTGGGTGGCAGGATTCTAGCTGTCAGCCCCAGCCTGGTGGGGCTCTGACTGTCCCCTTTATTCCCACCTCCCAGGTATTTACAACTTTTCTGCATGAGACCTATCCAACCAGGGCTGACAGCCAGAGCTCTTCAATAATAATAGTAAAAAGAAAGCACACTGCTCGTGCCTCCTTTGGGAGGCCTGCTCCACAGTTTCAGAACTGCTGCTCTAGCTTGTACAAGGACTCATTTTGAGTCATCATATATAATATGCCGCCCTGTCATTCAACAGTTAGAGTGACTAGAAACTCAAAGTCCTTTATATGTGACCAAAAATACCTAACAATTAGATTGTTAGTAAAATGCAGATATATTTTTTAAATCGCTAAATAAAGTTAACATCTCTTTATACTCCATTATGGTATTTTGGAGTCATATTTATGAAAAACAGCATACTTTGAAAACCATATTTTTTTCCTTTTAGGGCTGATCTACTCACAGTTTATGTAACAATTTAAATAGAATTCATGTTAGTTAAGTGGGAGTTGTTCCCTTATGCGGAGATTCTGAAATTGATTTACATACAGGGGGGTTGTAGCAATTTAACTAAATCAGCTACAAAACAAACTAAGCTGTAAGGCACTCTTGCTGGTGCACAAAGTGTGTGTAGACTATCTCTTATTCCTGCTGAACTGAAAGTGAAATGTGAAATGGCTTGAAAGTGCACAAAGCCAACAGAAACAAAAAATGGGCCAAATTTAAAAGTGGTTTAAGTTATATCAGTATGTGGGTGAAAATAAGTGGTAATTCATATGCGGAGGTGAAAGGGTGGTAGTTGTGCCAGAAAAAAACAAACAGGAGAGCGTAAAAAGGTATAACATAAAGCACTTGCCCCCACCAGTTCTGTCTTACTGCCATTGCATGCCTGCTCTTCCATCCCTACATTTTGGAATTTATACTTATTTAGTGACATATCCACTTACTCAGCAGCATAGTAGTTAACCCATAATTTATCTCACCATTAAATTTGGCCCATAGTCTTTGTTAAGTTAAATAGTGGCATCACTGCAAAAACTCATATGTTACATATCTCCCTGGAGATCATATCCATACTTCTTACAGCTGAATACTGGCTTCCTTGGGTAGAATTCTTTCAGAAATGGAATGAGTTGTTTCCCCTTCATTTTAATTTAGGGCTCTCCCTTTAGCCAGTATTCAAGAAGTAGCAAGTGGTTTCCATTAGAAGGAGAAACTGATGATAGAGTCAGGTATTATTTACCAAGAATATACATCAAGTCCTGTTTTCCTCAACATGGTAGGAATGAAACACTCCGAGACAGTTTTTGCTCATACTTCCACGTCTCTTCTTAGTGAGAACTTTAACAAAAAGCTCTCTTAGGTTTTTCTCAGGGTCATGCTACAAGTACTTCTCTGGCTGTCTCTGGAGTTTCCTTGCTGCCTTCCCTGGATGGTTCCATGGTGTTACCGATTCTTCTCTCTCCCTCATTCACATAGCTCTGTCAAACTATATGTACACTCCAACCCCCACCTCGTGTTTGTATTCAGACCTCAAGGAAAACCAGACTGCATGACTTAATGCCTATTCCAGCCTCGCACATGGCCTGTGTTTTAGCCAGTGGCTCCTATTGTTTCAGATGTCTATTCCATAAAGAATCTTAATTGCTTTTTACATTTATTCTGAATGAAGGGCAGCTGTTACAGCCATCACTTTCAATAAGTATTAATCAAACGTCAGTGCCAACAGGTTATAATAGTGTCTCCAGGTAGTACCATAATGGGAACCACACTTAGAACTGTCTCCCTGCTTCTTTCTACCTCTATTATTGCTGTCTGGGACATGTATATGCCTCTCTAGTTGGAAGTGGAGGCAGGCAGGTGCTACTCACCTCCTTTGCCTCACCAGTGGTCTATGGATTTGATGGACATTCAGGTAAATGGTTGCAATTACAGGGCTATCTGTATGGGTTTAAGGTACAGTTATTTGAAAGTCTATATACAATAATTAGAGACTGATCCAAGGTGCAAATTTTGAATCTGACTGCTGATGTGAACTTTCTCAAAGTGTAAGGGTGTTTGGATCTATGGTTTTGATTAAGGTTTATCTCTAATTATAATAATAAATTGGCCTTGTGAAAGAAGGTGTTTGATTATCTAGGGAAGATACCTACCATGTAGCTATCTGGAGCCCAATTCACCATCGTCCTGCACCTTCTTAACTATACACATACTTAAATGTTTTTGTGGATCGGGGCTAGAGTGCCCATGCCTTCTAAGACTGAAACTTTTAACCTCGTCCTAGGTAAAGCAATTGACATAGAAAGTCTTCCCTGTGAAAAGAAGTCTAATCTAATGTTTTCCCTGGAAGGGGGGGATTTACATGTGAATTTTTTATATGTTAATGTTGTCAATGAAAATATTATCTACATTGTTTTGCTTTGCTAGATATAGCAAAAAAGGGCTATGTCTACTTTTTGAAAAAATGCTAATTAGTACTTTTTATTTTCTTTGCTTGAAAACTCGCTTGTAGATATGATGGAAACTATTTATCAAGTAATTCCAGAATTATAATTTGACTGTATTTTCACCTTTAAGTCTTACTTTCTTTCAAATTTTCTAGAAAAATTCTCCCTTCTACTAATAATTTCCCTTCAAATTTTAAGAAGAATGAGAATTTTTATTTTAGGGGACAGAAATTAGCATTAGAATAGAGTCCTGTTGCAACCTTAACTATGGAGTGGTTGCAGTCTCTTCATAACATCAGAACTGAGCACACTGTAGCCGTAGCCCCACTGAGTGAAGAAATATGGCAAAGTAATTTGGAAATTAAGTGTATGTCATGAAAACATGCCAGTGCAGTTCAACAAAGGACAGTATGAAGTAAGCAATTATGTTAGAAATGTGTCAGTAATATTTAGATTATAAATCTAATTAAAACATGTCAAAGCCACCCTAAGTTTTATGTCCATGTGTTCACTATTTTAAATTTGAATTACAAATATGAGATTCATTACTACAAGTATTTGTTCATTTTTAAAAACTGATTCATAAAAGCAACCACACACTTTAAGAATAATTGTTCAGGCTCTCTTGGGTAAGAGGACCTAAAATATCTTTCCCCAACAATGGAAGATGAACAAGTAAATTATAAATATCAATAGGATGTAGCTTTTGAAGGCTATTGGGGAGTAAAATGCAAATAAAATATCTGGATATGAGTAACACATTACATGAAATTTGAGTGCATGCAGTATTTTATAAAAGTGAAAGTTACTGAACTGGTTAAATGGTACCCCATTGCTTCACACTTACCCACTGTGATGTGTGGCTCAGTATTGCATGCTTTATTGCTTCAGTAAAGTATGCAGTATCGCGCCACAAAGTTAATTTCCATGGAACTTTGTGAAATTACTTAACTCTGCATTGCTACGTGACATTTTGACAACTTAATACAGAAAGTCAATATGCATCTCCAGGGTGTGAGCCCAAGACAACGTAACTGCTAAAGAGAACATATTTATTTTCAATCAGATGTACTCTTTAGTGGTCCACATTTTGGCAGATTGCTTCCGTATTAAAATAGGAGCACATATGGAAGTATTCAACATAGGTTTATCTGCTAAATACTTTAATGCTGACATATTTTTGGATGGAAATCAAAGCCATAAAGTGTAAAGAAAGCAATTAGTCCATGGGGCTCATGAAATGGGCAGGAATGGCTCCTATCAGATGATCTTTTAATTTTCCAATTTTAAAATAGTCCCCTTAATGCTTTCTTTTTAGAACGGAATCTCAAATGTTGGAACGCTCTCTTTATAATAATGCAGAAAGAATAGAAATTGAGAATTCCCTAATTAATTTAGCTTCAAAGTGGACTGAATAAAAACAGGGACAAAATCATATGAACTCTTGACTGTGATCATTTCTTCATAGGGTATATTAGTTTTTGTTTTGTTTCTTTCATTGTATAGTTCTTGGTTTGGGGTCAGGGAGGAAATTTGTGTGGCTTTTACAAATTAACAATTCTCTCTCTCTCTTTTTGTTTTTCTTTTCTGTTTCCATTTAGTACATTTCTACATTGCTATTTCAGATAGCTAGAGAATGTGAACATGGCTAGATCAGTGGTTCTCAACATGCGGCCCATAGGCCACTTGCAGCCCAGTCAGCATACAGATGTGGCTTATGTGACATCCATGGGGCCATATGTAGGGTGGAGTGGGAGGGTCACTTGCCCAGGGCATAGGGCTGGTAGGGGGGTGCAAAAATGGGGCTATGCAGGATCGGGCCCAGCAGCATCAGTAGGAAGCCAGCGTGCTCAGTGCCCACCCACTCCACAGGATCATGGGTCCAGTAGCCCTGGCTGGAGTAGGCTCCCAGCACTAGGACTGCAGAGGCAGATGGGCAGGGCGGGCTGCACTGCTCAGCTACGGGCAGCTGAGGTAGGAGACCAGTGGGCGTGGAAACTGGGTGGAGTGGGCTAGGGCGCAGGGTAGGGTTGCCAACTTTCTAATTGCACAATTTGAAGATCCTTGCTTCGCCCCTTCCTTAAGGCCCCACCCCTTCTCCGAGGCCCTGCCCCCCACTCACTCCACCTCCCTTTCCTCTGTAGGGTTGCCAACCCTCCAGGATTATCCTGGAATCTCCAGGAATTAAAGATTAAGCTTTAATTGAAGATTATGTCATCTGATTAAACTTCCAGGAATATGTCCAACCAAAGATGGCAACCCTATTCCTCCATCACTTGCTCTCTCCCAACCTCACTCACTTTCATGGGCTGGGGCAGGGGGTTAGGGTGCAGGAAGGGGTGAGGGCTCCAGCTGGGGGTGCAGGCTCTGGGGTGGGGCCAGGGATGAGTGCAGGAGGGGGCCAAGGGGTTCAGAGTGTAGGAAAGGGTTCTTAACTGGGGTAGGAGGTTGGGATGTGGGAGGAGGTACCCTCTGATTGGAGGTGTGGGCTTTGGGTTGGGGCTGAGGCTGAGTGGTTTGGGATGCATGAGGGGGCTCAGAGCTGGAATAGAAGGTTGGGGTGCAGGAAGGGTGTCAAGGCTGACACACTCTGTCACTCCAAGTGCAGAAGGTGGGGACCTGCAAGGATTCTCAAAATTAATACTTGCCACTTCAGGCTTGTATTAAACTACCAAGGTTACAGCTTTTCTCTGACCTTGGCTTGGTAAATGCTGCCAGCATCCAAATGCAAAAAACCAAAAACAACAAAAAAACCCACCCTTGGACCCAGGAAGGAGCACTTGGGAATTCCCCCCGTGGGGTACCCTCAAGCCCTTTCACACACACCCTCCGGGGAAGAGCTGAAAAAGAAAAAAAGGAAATTAGCTGTTGCCACCAGCTAATCAAACAGCATAAGCACAAACATTTTAGGACACTAAAAATCCAATCCAGTCCTTAAAAAAGCTAAATTCTATTTAAAAAAAAGGAAAAAAAATACATCTGGAATTTAGTCTTTTGCTAGATTTTAAAAGAGCAATTCCAAAAATTGAGTACCCAAACTAGCTTTCTTGGGGGTTCAGCTTAAAGATTACAAGCAAACATACGCATCAAGGGTTACCACAGAGGAGATCTACAAGCCAAAATAAAAAAATAAACCTGATTGTGCCTAACTAAACATTCCCTATCCAAATATTTTCTGCTAGGTATGGAAGATGAATTTTCATACATGGTTCAAGCCTTACATAGCATTGCTGCTCTGTGTCTCCTTCTCCAGAGAACAACAGACAAAAGGAAAGTCTCTTTCCCAATTTTAAAAGTTTTAGCATTCCCATTGGCTCTTTTGATCAGGTGCCCACTCCTTTTCTTTTAATGTGGGCTTGTTAACCCTTTGCAGGTAAAGCAAGCAGAGAACAGACACCAAGAGGGATTTTACAGCTAACTACCTGGTTGGGTGTTCATAAAAGGGAGCTATCCTCTCCCCACTTCATTTATCACAAGGGGGCTTGGGGTGTGGGCTCTGGGCGGCGCTTACTTCAGGGAGCTCCTGGAAGTAGCCAGTGTGTCCGGCTCCTAGGCGCAGGGGCATCCAGGTGGCTCTGTGTGCTGCCTACGCCCGTAGGCACTGCCCCCAGCCAGGATCCCAGCTAATGGGAGCTGTAGAGCCAGTGCTTGGGGCAGAGGCAGCTAGCAGAGACCCCGTGACTGCCCTTTTTGTGGCCCCATGAGCAGGGTCCCTTTTTAACCAGGCGTTCCAGTAAAAAAATGGACACTGGGCAACCCTAGCGCAAGGAGAGGGTCAGGGAGCTAGGGCTGCAGGAAGAGTAGTGCAGCTAGTGCATGAGTGACAGACTCTAGGTAGGAGGATTAGTGGCTGGGGACAGTCCCTGGATGAGGAGCTAGATACTGGAGCACAGTACCTGTATATGGAGGTGGTGGGCGCAGTCCCTAAGTTGGGGGCTGGGGGAAAGTCCCTAAGTGGGAGGTTGGTTGCATGGGGGGTCAGTCCCTGGGAGGGGGATTGGATTCTGGAAGGGGCATTCCATTAGCGCGGGGGCTGTTCTGCCTTGGATAGGGCACCCTGTCTCTGCAGGACAGGCATTTGTGCCAGCTCAGTGTTGGGGGATCTAGATTCTGGGCGAAAAGGAGGCCAGTCCCTAGCAGGGGAGCTGAGTGCATGGTGGGCAGAACCATGCACCTGACAGGGCTCCCCATCTTTGCAGGCAGAGGCAGGCTCCGCAGCGGCACCCTCTGGGTGTTCAGTACAGCCGCACCACCACCAGCAGCACAGAAGCGAGGGTGGCAATACACGGTGCCATACCACCCTTACAATAAATTAATTTTTAACGGTTAATGTTTTTACTTATTTAGCTACTTTAAAATGTTCTTGGTAGACATTTGCTGGTGTTGAAATGAAAGATACTATATCGATTCGAATCATAAATCTGTCATATAACAAATATTACACCTTCTTTTTTTTAGATGTACAGGTAGTACATATATTGCCTGGATGTGGCCCACATAACACATACAGAGCTGAGTACGTGACCCACAATGATAAATAGGTTGACAACCACTGAGCTAGATGCTGCTGCCATCTGCAGGACAACAAGAGGTACTGCTCGCTCACAACATAGTACATCACTTATCTGAACCACTGCCAGTGTAATGCTGATTTTCCATGCAAGGCAATAGAGGGCGGGAGAAAAAGACATTACTTAAGTAATAGATGCAGAATTATTTTAACAAGTATCTGTTACATGCTCTAAACTGAGATTATTAGTTGCACAATATTTATACAGGTAGTAATGGTACAAATCAGCATGATCTATTACAGGAAGTTGCTACATATTCTTTTTTGAAAGTGATTTCACTTATGGAAACATAGGAATATACCCTTATGCCCCTACCTGCTGTGGGGATATTTGCCATAAAAATCCAAGAGATTCGCTGCCTCACAGTTTCTGGTCCTTGTGTTCTTCTTGCACAAAGGGGATCAGTTGATGAGCCATGGAAAATAACTTCCCGCAGCTGTTTTTTTGCTAGTGTAAAGGCTGGATGCAGGTTTAGTAACAATGTAAGTCTCCTTTACCATATTTTAATGTAGTATAAAGAAAACACCCACTGCACAGGATCAGCATTCAACAATAAACCACAAACAAATTCTTAGAGCCACCTGCGTTGGGAGTCTCAGGTAATATATGTTCGGGAATTCATGGCCCCTTTTCCCTACTTTTGGGAGTAGTAGAGGTATGAACAACTCATGATTGGATACCCCTCCTGAGCCGCAACCTTTGCTCTTAGTTAGGGACCTGGATAGCATATGGCTACTATATCACCTGTCACTCTGGGAAGAAGCTTATATAAACACAAATGGTGAGTGCTCTAACCATTGGTCTAAAGGACATAAGAGGAGGTTGCACCACCAGCAGACATTTGGTGTGGGTTTAGATGTGCTCTGAGTATGTCTACTGGATTGGGCCCCAAAGGCATAGTAGGCAGAGGAACACAGTTTGTGAATGAGTTAAGCATGGAGCAGTTGGGCAGCGTCAGAACTTAGGTGGCTGAGCACATGCCTAACTGCCAAAATTTAAGCACTTTGGGGATTTTAATGGCAGAAACTTAAGCACATAGGGAATTAAGGTGCCTATACGGCTAGGCAGCAACTGAGCAGGGGTTTTCTGAATGTCAATGATGCCTAGATTTGGACATTCCACCCCAGGGTATCTTATTTTTAATACAGGGATGTGGCTGATAGAGACCACAGGACACCTTAGCAGGAGTTATAGCATATTAAAAGTAACCTTGTATGAATAGACCAACAGGTGGCAGGTGTGAAGAGCTGATGTAAAGAGCTGCAGAGAGGAAGCCAAAGTGATATTGATCTTACAAAACACAGGTATATGTTAATAGATGGTGCTTAAGACTATGTAACTATTTCCATGTAAATGGATATAGAGTTCTCTCCTATGTGTTTTTTGTGCGTGTGTGCTTCTTTATGATGTATAATGAGGGCCTGAAAGTTTTTTGTTTTGTTTTTTTTCTTGTTGCTGTGTAAAAATACCTACAAATGATACAAAACAAAACACACGACAGGGAAACAGTAAAAAAGACTATACACAATGTGCAGGTAAATGTACAAATTACATGTGCTGAAAGAAAGATTTTCTCTTTAATCTTTTAATTATCATTGTATGTGTGACTTATGAGAGAAGATGAAAAAACTTTTAAACCTAAGTATGCACTTTAAACTGATGTCTCTATTGCAGTCTAAATAAAAATAACTTCTCAGACTTGATGACTGATGTCATGATCCTATTAGTATGCCATGAATTTAAAATCTAAAAAATGTTTAGTATCTTTTATATATAACCACAAAGAAGTAAACAAAGGGCACAATCCCAACAATTCTCCTTCCTTTTTAGGACACCTGTAATGCAGTTAGATCAGTGGTTCTCAACATTTTCTATTGGTGATCTCTTTCACACAGCAAGCCTCTGAGTATGACCCCCCTCTTATAAATGAAAAACACATTTTTTAAAATATTTAATTCTATTATAAATACTGGAGGTGAAATGGGATTGAGGGTGTGGAGGCTGACAACTCATGACCCCCCCACATAATAACCGTATGACTCCCTGAGGGGTCACAACCCCCAGTTTGAGAACCCCTGAGCTAGATCAATATGCAGTACGAGTAGCTGAAAGCCTGTATTATCACACAGGTGTAATTCATAAAGTCTGGTGGTAAAATACCTGAAAATGGTTGAGAATTTAAAAACTTGATGGTAACAGATTGCAAAGCAAAAACTCGATGGTAACAGTGATGATTGAACTTGCTGATATTTTAACCAAAGTTAGCTCTCTCTCATACGTGTTGCTGTTTCTGTCACTTCACACAGACTTAACAGACATTCTAGGCTTCAGTGACACATGTAGAAAGTGACAATCGTGGAAGATTTGTTTTGATTTGTGTGAATGGTGAATAATGATGTGTGCAAGGGTGAGGAAATGCAATTTTGGGGCAACTGCATGGGCTGGTTGTATTGTTTTGAAGAATTGTGGCTGTTAGGTCATGTAATCTGCCAGGGCCGTCCTTAGCCATAGGCAGAATAGGCAGTTGTTAGGGTACCAAAAGGTCTGGGGGCACCGCTCTGCAGGGAGCCCAGACAGAGGGGAAGCAGTGGAGAATGTAAGAGCAGGGCTGCTGGGTCCTAGAGAGAGCCAAATGCAGCACAGTCTGAGGGAGGAGATTGGCTGCTGGGAAGTCTCTGGGAAGGGGTAGGGGAAGGAACTCACCTGCAGGGGTGGCAGCTTATAGGGGCTCAAGGTGCTCAAGCACTAGGAATATTCAAGGCTGGGGCCTGTGCTCCACCAATATTTGGAGCTGGGTTTCTCCTCTGCCCCCACCTCGGAACTTCCCTGGCTGAAAGAAAACAGCCAGTGCCTCTCTCCTTTGTTTGGGCTGCTTTTGCCTAAGGCTATAGAGATCATTGGGAGGCAGCCTCTTGGAGCACTGGGGGAGGGGAAGAGGAAGAGAGGAGGGGGAAGGAGGCACACACATGCTTGGGAGCTCTCTCCGCCACCCCCCTCCTCCCCCCGGCACTCAGTGGCAGCAGCAGGGATGGGGAGGCCACACATGATGGCAACCCTCCCCGCCCTGGTACCCATCATAGGGGAGGCGAGTGGGCTTTCTGGACCTGAGAGTCTTCTATGCATGCAGTCTCCTCCAGACAACCCATGGGACTTTTGCATGCATAAACATTAGCTGTTGAATAAGGGCGGGGTGGTTAGTTGAGTTACATCAGAGACCACAGTGGTACTGGACTCTTGGCATGGGACAAATACATATCTTACATACTATAGCTGTACATTCCACCAGTGTAATTCATAAAGTCAAAATGGCTGAGAACTGAAAAACTGGATAAGAGACTGAATCTCAGTGGTGATTGAACCAGTGACATGTTGAATAAAAAGTGCTCTCAACCCTGCTTGTGATGCGATGGGAACACCTGACTCAGCAGACACTCCTGGCTTTCGAGTGACAAAAATTCTTGACTTTTATTAGAGCACTGAAACCACAAACTACACTTCCCAGCATGCGTTGCGATCGGACAGTGTCTGTCCATCTCTCTCTACCCATAGTCAACCTCAAGACCACTGAAACTACCAATCTCACCATGCTCTGCTCCTAGTGGTTGGAACCCGTTTGGTCACGCATGGCATGCCGGGATTTGTAGTTCTGGTTTTCTTTGAGGCACTGGCTCCATTCAGCCGCCCCAGGATTCCCGCCAGGAATCGAGTGAGCGGCACAGCGTGAAAAAACGCGCTATTCCAGCCTTCAGTCACGTGCCCTTACGCGGCCGCTGGGGGAGGGCAGCGCGGAAGAGCATCTCCAGAGCAGGTTACTAAGTAACGGTGTGTATCCGTCCGCCCCGTCCCGCCTCCGCGCACGGGGAGAACCAAAATGGCGGCGAAGGTGGCCGTTGGGGCTTGCGTGTGAGGGTCCCTGTTCCCCCCCTCCCCCCAACCAAGCGGGTCCGGTCGGTGCCGCAGGGCGTGAGGCCTAAGGCAGCGGAGCTGCTGCCAAGGTAACACCGCTGCCCCGCCGGGGTCTGGGAGCCCGAGTCCGGCGGGTCTGGGTGAGGGTCCCGATCTCGGTTATCTGGAGCTTTTCCCAAGGCGGGATCCTTCCCCGAGGAGCCCCCGTCCCATGTTATTCCGGCGGCGCCGCGGCCGCATTGTTCCCTCCTACTCTCCCCCCCCGCCCCCCAAGCATGGCCTTTTCCCTGTCGCTCCCCGCGAGGAGTCCGCCTCTCGCTGCCCGGCTCGCGGCCTCTGAGGCGCCGCGGAGGAAGAACTGGGGCGGGCCTGTGTGGAGCCCTTGGCCTTCCCAGCCCGCAAGGCCGGGCCCCGTGGGTCGGGGAGAGCAGCGTAGCGCTCGTCTTGCCCGGCCAGTATCGTGGCAGATAAAGCGGCCGCCGATGGCTCGGCCTCTCCCGGAGCGGAGGGGGCCGCCGGTTCTGTGCCGCGGGTGCCCGGCCAGCTGTGCCGCTCGTTCCTGCCGCGTGGAGGTGGTGGTGGGGGAGGGTATGTTGATCGTTCTCCAAGGAGACGCTGCGCGTTCACGGGCAACGGCTGCCCGATGATTCCCTGCCAGCGGCCCTTGGCGCGGAGCCCGCCCGCCGGCTTTGCCGCTGGGAAGCAGGGTCCGCCCCGCTAACCTCTCCCCACCTTGCAGTGTGTCCCACTCGGCTCCTCCATCCCCGCTGGCGGCAGAAGGAGGCGGAGAGGGCAGGAACTTTCCTGCGCTGGAGTCTCGAAGCGGCTGAAGGGCAGGTAGGTCCTGGGTGCCATTGCCTGGGCCTAGACTAGCAGTCATAATGAAAACGGACTTCAGCCGGGCCCTTCCTGTGTCTGGCTGTTACATATCCAGCGTGTGGTGTGGTCACTTATAAGGGCTGGTCTACACTAGGGAAGGGGATCGATCTAAGATGCACAACATCAGCTATGTGAATAGCACAGCTGAAGTCGAAGTATCTTAGATCGAATTACCTACCGTCCTCACGGCACCGGATCGATGTCCACGGCTCCCCCTGTTGACTCAGCTACCGTTGTTCGCGTTAGTGGAGTTCCCGAGTCGACAGGAGCATGTTCGGGGATCGATATATAGTGTCTAGATGAGATGCGATATATCTGTCCCCGAGAAATCGATTGCTACCTGCTGATATGACTGGTAGTGAAGATGTACCCTTACGGTGCTGGAGCTGGGAGTTCTCAGCACCACCCCCACTGAGGGCACATCTCACCGGCCAAGTAGCATTCCGGCCGCAGTCAGTGTTTTTGTTCACAGTTGTTTGTGATACATGTGAGGCTATGACTGTCAACTGAAAGAGATTAGAGAACTATTTCTCTCTGGTTTTGTTTGTTTACGTCGTGGGTTGGCAACACTACTTTAGTCAGTTTAATGTATAGCCAGCTTTCTCAGTTGCCTAGATCTTCCAATAACAACAGACTGATGGCAAAACTGGAGATTAGAAGGAGATTCATGAAGTGTCTGTGGTATATGAAATTACTTTTAATTTATCTTTTTTAAGTGGCTAGATTTTAAATTCATGTTGTCCCTTTAAAATCTGTAGATTTCAGAACTTCTGAGTTGAAGATTTGTGCAGAATATTTAATTCCCCCCCAATCAAATTATAAATGTTGAACATTTTGAGCTTTTACAGTTCAAATGGATACTTTAAAATTTGACAAGAGACTGTTTCATAACTTGACCCAGTCACGGTTGACGTTATAAGTGTGCATAAAATAAAAGACCTAAAATAAAAGGTTACATCTTGGCATTGGTTTGCTATATTGCCAAATGTTTACTGGACTTATACCTTTACACAATTTGATAATTGCCAGCGTATCTAATAGGATCAGCAGTTTTGATATTGTATTGTGTTATATCTATACAATACAAAATCGATGGTATGGATCGTTAGTGCAAATTCTGGTAAAATGAGTTGGTTTGTTGGCTTTCTGTGGCTACTTGATGATAAAAATGAATAAACATTCTCAACCTGAAATTTTTGGGAATTTTTTTTTTAGCTTAACAAATCATTTTTCTGATAGACTATCCACTAACTGGAATGGCCTTACTTTTTTTTTTTTTTTTTTTAAACCTTTAGCAGGTAAGAATTATTTTCTTCTTTGTTGTTAGTGCTTGTAAGGGGCTCTTCCTCAAGGGAGATACTGACCTATAGGAAATGCTGAAACTGATTATATGCAAAGTGTCACTGAAAACCAGAGAAAATAAACATAAAAGATGTTAGTTTGGCTAACTGTTCAGTTATACTAGTATTAGATATTGTGACTGTTTGTATGAATTTTTCAGACAAATGTTGTCATGGTGTATTTCCCCACTCTGAACTTTAGCGTCCAAAAGATGGGGTACCAGCATGAATTCCTCTAAGCTCAATTACCAGCTTAGTACTTGTAGCGCTGCCACCAACCAGGAATTCCAGTGCCTGGTACACTCAGATCCCCCCAAAACCTTGCCCGGGGAACCCCAAGACCCAGTCCCTCTGGATCTTAACACAAGGAAAGTAAACCCTTTCCCTCACCGTTGCTTCTTCCAGGCTTCCCCTCCCTGGGTTACCCTGGAAGATCACTGTGATTCAAACTCCGTGAACCTTAAAACAGAGAGGAAAATTCACCTTCCTCCCTTCCTTCTCTTTCCCCCTCCCAGACTCTCCCTAAGAGAGAAAGTAATCCTAACACAGAGAGAAATTTAACCTTTCTCTCCCCCTTCCCTCCTTTCTCCCCAACAGTTCCCTGGTGGATCCAGACCCAGTCCCCTGGAGTCTCACCAGAATGAAAAAACAATCAGGTTCTTAAACAAGAAAAGCTTTTAATTAAAGAAAAAAAAACAGTAAAAATTATCTTTGTAAATTTAAAAAATGGAATAGGTAAAGGGTCTTTCAGCTATAGACACTGGGAATACCCTCCCAGCCTAAGTATACAAGTACAAATTAAAATCTTTTCAGCAAAATACCAATTTGAACTCCTTTCAGCGAAATACACATTTGCAAATAAAGAAAACAACCATAAGCCTAACTCGCTTTATCTACCTAGTACTCACTAGTCTGAACTTATAAGAGCCTGTATCGGAGAGATTGGAGAGAAACCTGGTTGCACGTCTGGTCCCTCTGAGCCCCCAGAGTGAACAACAACCAAATTCTAACAGCACACACAGAAACTTCCCTCCCTCAAGATTTGAAAGTATCCTGTCCTCTGATTGGTCCTCTGGTCAGGTGACAGCCAGGCTCACTGTTCTTGTTAACCCTTTCCAGGCAAAAGAGATATGAAGCACTTTCGTTCTATTAACTCTTACTTATCTGTTTATGACATGGTTTTATTAAAGTCCCTTGTAATAATAAAAACAATTAATTTGTGGAGATTAATGACTATGCTGAAGGATAGCAGGTTCACATAGGATATTAACACTATCTTGTAAGCTTTCCTTTTGTTGAGGATAGATTGGTGGAAACACAAAGGGAGAGTAACAGGACAGCAAAACTTTCATAAGCAAATCTCTTCTGCAAATAGCTGCTAGGAAGTAAAGTGAAAGAAAATAACACACCAAGTAAAAGACCAGGAAAAGCTGAACTTAATTTCCCGTACATGAAATTTTATTGAATTGACTGTTCAAACAGAGCTGCTTGTAGTCTTAGTTAAAACAAACTAATCAGAAAAAAGTTGGAAGAATTGTATAGCTCTTCAAGCTTATTTTAGTGAAAAATATCTCAAAGTAACGAGTGATTTGCATCAGTTTCTAAGAATTTATGTAAGTGAGTCCAGGGATGTAAATTTTATTAGAAAAGGTTTTAAAAACAAATATAGGACATCATCAGAATATGATAAGCTGCTTGGACCATGATTCAGCAAGATGCCTAAGCACATGCTTAAGTTTAAGCATATAAATAGTCCAGTTGATTTAGTGAATGCTATAAACCAGGATTAAAAGTCCCAATGCCATGAAAATATTGGTAAATAGGAGAGGAGAATTACTTAAGATTTCAGAAGTTTGCACAGGTGTAACTGAATTGATCTTAGCCTATGTGCAGTCAGAGAAGTCTTACTTAAGTAGAAATACTCAGTCCTTACAGGAGTTTTTATGTAGTAATAAAAATGTATCTGATCTGCATCTTTCTTCTGTTACATGCTAAGATAAATATTACCCATTGTTTTTTTTACACTGGAAAAAATTGGCTGTTGTGATGTAATCTTATGCTAGACTTAGACAACTTGTATAACATCAAAAGGGAAGAATATACTTAGTCTGATTGTAAACCAGATGGTTTTTAATCTTGCCAAGATGAATTCATTATGGCCAGTGACATAGGTCAGGATAAAATGGTTGTTACACTGTCAAGCCTTGCATATACACCTCTACCTTGATATAATGTGGTCCGCGGGAGCTAAAAATCCCTACCGTGTTATAGGTGAAACCCCGTTATATCGGGGTAGCTTGTGGCAGGGCTCCAGTGGTGATTTAAAGAGCCTGGGGCTCTGGCTGCGGGGAGCCCTGGGCCCTTTAAATTGCCACCCGAGCCTCTTTGCCGGAACTCTGGGGTAGCAGTGGCAGGGCTCTGACAGTGGTTTAAAGGGCACGGGGCTCCCCACAGTGGCCAGAGCTCCGGGCCTTTTAAATCGCCGGCCGAGTCCCGCTGCTGCAGTCCCGGAATAGCAGCGGTAGGGCTCCAGGGCTGATTTAAAGCCCTGGGCTCCGGCCGCTGTGGGGAGCTCGGGCCCTTTAAATCGCCGATTGAGTCCTGCTGCCACAGCTCCGGAGTTACCGCGCTATATGCAAACCCGTGTTATATCGGGTTGCATTATATCAGGGTAGAAGTGTATTCACAGTAGATTTGCCCTTAATTGCACATTGTAGCTAAAAGTTACTCTGTGTTTGCACTTGGTGTTGATAAAGCGTATTGATTTGAAATGAGGTCTCTTGAAAACAATCTTTAATAAAATTTTTTAGGTCATACTGTTTTCCTCCTCACTTGTATGCCTTTGGTGGTGACATCTGCTTATAGCACCAGGTACACTGCCATCTAGAGACATAAGTTTAGATGATTATCCTTTTGCATGGCAAAGTCTTTACTTTTCCCATCAAAGTCACTGTTTAGTCCTTTTTTTAGTATCCTTTCTTCCGTCCAATTCTTGAAATACCGTTGCAGGAAAGTCCGTCAGAGGAGCAGTATGTCTCTGCTGCTTCTGCTCAAACTTCTTTCATGTGGTGCCATCAACAGTGTTTTAGTGCTGTTAAATGGGAATAGTGTACATTTTAGGTGTGTGCTCACCTTGATTTATCCGAGCTGTCTTTAGTTGATCTTGTCAAGTCTCTCATATACTGTGACACAACCCTTGCAGAGCCTCGAACTAAAAGCTATTGTGTTACCCCTCTGTCTCAGCAAGATCCACCTTTGGTGGATCTGTCAGCTCTTTGCTACCCCCGTCTGTTCGCCTTATCAGCAGACTTCTTGAGACTCTGCCAATCTTGACATTCAGTGAACCCTAGTTCCTGAGCTGCCCAGGGGCTTCTCTCTGCAGAATCCATCCCCAGTCACTGGATAGTCACCAAAATTACCAACTCTGCTTCCTTCAAAGAGATATGAAAGCCTGTTAGTTTATCTAAGGCCCACAATTTAATACACAGGATTGAGATGATTTTATGGTAAAAACTAAAAATAAGTTTAATAGAGGACAGAGATTTAAGTGATATTAAGCCAGGATAATAGAACTACAGCTGATTACAACTAAAAAAAAAAAAAGATGCTTTTTAGTGTCTACAATAGGCAGTTTCTCACATATTACAGTAATTTCTCTGCGTCCTTACCCATGTGGCTGGGGGGACTCAGGGCTTGGCTACACTGGAGAGTTGCAGCACTGTAAACCCACCACCAGCGCTGCAACTTACTGTCCACACTTGCAAGGCACATACAGCACTTCATCTCCGTGGCTGCAGCGCTGGCCGTACTCCTGCTCTGCCTCAGGTATAACGATTACAGCGCTGGTGATGCAGCGTTGCTCCACAGGTGTGGCCACCAAAAGCGCTGTAATTGACCTCCAGGGTATTAGGAGGTATCCCAGAATACCTGTTCAGCCACTCTGCTCATCAGTTCACACTCTACTGCCTTGGCCTCAGGTGACTCCCCCTTTAAATGCCCCGGGAATTTTAAAAATCCCCTTCCTGTTTGCTCAGCCAGGTGCGGAGTGCAATCAATCAGTGACCACGCCTCCACATGCCAAACGAGCCCCAGCATGGAGCAATGGCAAGTTGATGGACATCATCAGTGTTTGGGGGGAGGAAGCTGTGCATTCACAGCTGTGCTCCAGCCGTAGGAATTATGATACCTATGGGCAGATCTCAAGGGCCATGACCGGGATGCGGTGCAGTGCAGGGTTAAAGTAAAGGAGCTGCGGAGTGCCTGTCGCAAAGCCCGCGAGGGAAACCGCCGCTCAGGTGCTGCCCCCATGACCTGCCTTTTTTACAAGGAGCTGGACGCAATACTTGGGGGTGAGCCCACAGCCAATCCAACGACCACGATGGACAGTTCAGAGCGGGGAGAGGAGAGGGAGGTGGGGGGGGGAAGAAACCAAGAGTGAGGGTACTGGGCTGGGGGGAGACACCCTGGAGTCCCAGGAGGCATGCAGCCAGGAGCTCTTCTCAAGCCAGGAGGAAGGTAGCCAGTTGCAGCAGCTGGAACTTGTTGGTGAAGAAGCAGCAGAGGAGCGGGTTCCTGGTAAGCAGCTTTTATTTTCATGATGGAAATGTTTCGGGAGAGGAGGGGAGGGTTAGGGCTGCATGCGTGCATGCCTAGATGTGGAATAGCACATTGATGTGGTCTATCACGTTGCGGTAATCGGCCTCGGTAATCTCTTCAAAAGTTTCTGCCAGAGCGTGGGCAATGCGCTTGCGCAAGTTTATAGGGAGAGCCACTGTGGTCCTTGTCCCAGTCAGGCTAACGCATCTGTGCCACGAGGGGTGGGGGGACCATTGCTGCACACAGGCAAGCTGCATAGGGGCCACGGCGGAATCCGCATTGCTGTAGAAGACCCTCCCTTGCTTCCCAGGTGACCCGCAGCAGTGAGATGTCTTCCAGGATTAACTCCTGTGGAAAATGTAGGGATAGTGTTCAGTGTGGTCCCCCTGCAGCTCTTTGCTTTCCCCAATGCACAGAAAGCCCAGTGCAGCCCTGAACCAGTTAGTCCCCCTTCCCAGGTGACCTGCAGCAGTGAGATAGCTTCCAGGATTAATTAACTCTGCACTCATTCCCCCTTACTCACCATGTCTTCGCTGCTGTGGGCTCTCTGTGCTCTGTTTGGTATGTGGAAAGTATGCTAAAGTGAGACTGTAAACTCCTTCACTGTGATTATACACAATGCTGCTTCTCTGTTAAATGTTTCAATTTTTGTCTTTCTAATAAGTGTCCTTGACTACCACTGCTATTCGACTGGCCGTATCAGAGATTGCTGAAAGGCTACAGAACCTGAGGAAAAAGCCACGAAAAAGCAAAGAAGATGATGAAAGCAGTTATGAATCAGTCTGCCAGAGAAAGTAAGAAGCTGCAGGACTGGAGAGAAAAAGTGCAGCACTGGAGGGAAAGCGAAAGCAGGAGAAAGGCATTGGCTAAGAAGAAAAGCACGAAGCAGCTGATAAGCCTCCTGGCGCGCCAAATGGACTGTATCCAGTCACTGGTAGCCATGCAGGCAGAGCACTACCGTGCTGCCCCCGCCCCCCCAAGCTCTCTCCCTTGTTCCCCAATGTCACTTCAAAACCCCGTTCTTCAGCATCCAGCTTCTTACCACCACCAGCTGCCCCCAACACCTGTACGTTCACCTACGAGCCCTGAGAACTACGACCCTTATCCTCTGCACTCAACCCCCATCACTGTGCAGCATTTTCATCCTGAAGTGCAGCAGTCATTGCACAGCACTCCAGGCAGGACATATTCAAACCTCTGACTGTACAGTTCACCACCCTACCCCCCTGTCCTTTTACTTACTTTTCAATAAATGATTTCTTGGTTTTTAAAACAGTTTTTATTATTGCAGAAAGTGAAACATACTGTACTCAAAGGAAAAAACAGGCACTGCAAATCATTGTAACCACTGCACTTCATTCCCACGCAAGGCACCAAACATTACTGTTGGCTTTCAGCCTCAAATTCCTCCCTCAAGGCATCCCTAATCATTGTAGCCCTGTGCTGGGCCTCTCTAGTGGCCCTGCTCTCTGGCTGTGCAAATTCAGCCTCCAGGCGTTGAACCTCGGAGGTCCATTCCTGACTGAATGTTTCACCCTTCCCTTCACAAATATTATGGAGGGTACAGCATGTGGATGTAACAGCAGGGATACTGCTTTCCCCCAAGTCTAGCTTCCCATAAAGAGATCGCCAGCGCCCTTTTAAACAGCCAAAAGCACACTCCACGGTCATTCGGCACCGGCTCAGCCTGTAGTTGAACCAGTCCTTGCTCCTGTCAAGCTTCCCTGTATACGGTTTCGTGAGCCAAAGCATTAACGGGTAAGCGGGGTCTCCAAGGATCACAATGGGCATTTCAACGTCGCCTACTGTGATCTTCCGGTCTGGGAAAAAAGTCCTGGCCTGCAGCTTCCTGAACAGGCCACTGTTCCGAAAGATGAGTGAATCATGCACCTTTCCTGGCCAGCCTGCGTAAATGTCAATGAAACGCCCATGGTGCTCCACAAGTGCCTGGAGAACCATAGAGAAATACCGCTTCTGATTAATGTACTTGGATGCTAGGTGGGGTGGTGCCAGAATAGCAATATGCGTCCTATCTATTGCCCCTCCACAGTTAGGGAAACCCATTTGTGCAAAGCCATCCAGAATGTCCTGCACGTTCCCCAGAGTCACGTTTCTTCTTAGCAGGATGTGATTAATGGCCCTGCAAACTTGCATCAACACTATTCCAACGGTCGACTTTCCCACTGCAAACTGGTTTGCGACTGATCGGTAGCTGTCTGGAGATGCCAGCTTCCAGATTGCAATAGCCACCCGCTTCTCTACTGGCAGGGCAGCTCTCAATCTCATGTCCTTGCGCCGCAGGGTGGGGGTGAGCTCCTCACACAGTCCCATGAAAGTGGCTTTTCTCATCTGAAAGTTCTGCGGCCACTGCTCGTCATCCCAGACTTCCATGATGATGTGATCCCACCACTCAGTGCTTGTTTCCTGAGCCCAAAAGTGGCGTTCCACGGTGCTGAGCATTTCCGTTACTGCCACAAGCGATTTAGTGTCATACGCATCAGGCGAATTGATATCGTCGGACTCCTCACTGTCACTTTGGAGCTGAAGGAATAGCTCAACTGTCAAACGTGATACGCTGGCGACACTCATCAGCAAAGTCCTCAGCAGCTCGGGCTCCATTTCCCACAGAAGTCGCGCTGCACAGAAACCGTTGGGAGACTCACGATGGCGCCAAACGTGGACGGAAAAACAGTGACTGCTGGGATGTGAAGCGATGCACCACGGGGCGTTGGGACAGGAAGCGGAATGACCAACACCCTTCCGTCCCCTTCCCAAAACCTATGTCGTCAAAATGGGACGAGGTGCTCTGTGGGATAGTTGCCCACAATACACCACTCCCAACAGCGCTGCAAATGTGGCCACACTGCAGCGCTTTTAGCTGTCAGTGTGACCACACTGCAGCGCTATCCCTACACAGCTGTACGAAGACAGCTGTAACTCCCAGCGCTGCACACCTCCAAGTGTAGCCAAGCCCTCACTTTTCACAAATGTAAAGAGAGCTGGCCTCTTTGTGCCTTAAGTGATGGATAACCGACGTGTTCTTTTGCTGCTCCTTATATTCCCCAGAGTTCATTATCTTTTCCTCAGGAGCCAGTATTCCCTGGAATTCAGACTCTGGTCCTACTGTGTGTTTTCCAGTAAGCTGATGCCCTCTTCCTGCTGTTTGATCATTCTGTGTACCTCACATGCACTGTACTTTAATTGTCTTTGGCTTGTAAAGCCTGACCACAGTGGACTGGCCAATATACATTGCTTTGTTTAGGACAAACCAATGTATCATCTCTACTTGGATTGTTTGCTCTAAACATATTTTAGTAACTTATTTACGGCACACCTACATAACTCTTTACATCTAACTCGGGTTGGCAACCTTTCAGGAGTGGTGTGCCGAGTCTTCATTTATTCACTCTAATATAAGATTTCACGTGTCGGTAATACATTTTAACGTTTTTAGAAGGTCTTTTCTATAAGTCTATAATAGCTCACGAGACTGCTGTATGTAAAGTAAATAGGCTTTATAGAATGTTTAAGAAGCTTAATTTAAATTAAAATGCAGAGCCTCCCGGACCGGTGGCCAGGACCTGGGCAATATGAGTGCCACTGAAAATCAGCTCACGTGCCTCCTGCAGCACAGGTGCCTTAGGTTGCCTACCCCTATTCTAACTGTACATGCATCATGCAAAAATATTAATGACTAGAGTGTCATTAATTTTCATATGGTACCTTACAAGATGCTCTTTGGATAAATATTGTAACAGTATGTTTTGTGTAGTGAGTTTGTCAGCCCTGGCAACCTTGCAAACCTTGTAATCTGTTTAGTGCTTGTTCCTTCTATGGATTTAGAAAACTGTTTTCAAAAGTAATACATGCTTATGATATTTTAATTTTTTTGTTTTGTAAATTAACCTAGCTTTGCAGTTTGTGCCTAGGCAGAGGTGAACTAGAGATTTGTTTACACGTGGAAGTTATACTACTTTCACTTTTATTGCTATAGTTAAAGCAGTACAACACCTTCATGTGGACACATTTAAATGAGTATAAAAGAGTTGGTAGCCAACTTATAAACACAGATGACCTCTGCACATATAGTGTGCATTATCTGTGATGTGAAAATGTGGGTTTTGGAATTAGTGGTCTGGGATGGGGATGAATGTGTGACCCACCAGTATTATATACCTTCTGGTTTTTTTGGTCTCCTATCTGAGCTACTAAGTTCTGACTAGCAGCAGAAGAAATAAAATAACACCACATTGTATTGCATAAGATAGCTTCAGAACATGATCCTAATTTTCATCTGACAGCTTGGGCTATGTAGAAAAGTGATTACTTGCAAATGTGTGTCAATATTCACCTTCTGTAACTGAAGGGATTGTTATATGAATATCCGTGTGGGTGAGAGGAACTGGTTTCCTGCTCAACACAGCTAACGTGTGTCACAGGTACCTTGACTACAGATTTGTTCTTTTATTGTGCATGTTTGGTTTTGCAGCGCTACAGTATATGTGATTACACATGGCTTGTGATCTTTCATACCAACACTCAACAAGATAAGCGAAGGATTCAGCTTTAAAAAGCTATTATTTTTCTCTAATTTTCTTTAGCTTTATGTAAGTGGTGACGTTTGTATTGAAAGTAGTTAAACTCAGGCAGAAGTGATTTCCTTAACTATCGACAGAGTTAATTTAACTTCAGATTTCTTTCTAATGCAGACCCTAAGTTTATCTTACATTAGCAAAACATATTTTTTAGCTAGATACAAAAATATAGTGGTTCATATGTTTTCATTTTTCTATAAACAATATTTAGGATAAAACTTAGGGCATTCTCTAACTAAATGTTTGTAATTTGTGGTATAGCAAAGAAAAGGAAGTCCTCTTACTGATTGTTAGCTAGTGTCCCTTTCGGTGCTCTGTTATGATATGTTTTAGTATTGAATGCAGGACATTTTGCTTTGAATACATTCTTTATAGGAAACTTTTAATTCTTGGAAGACTTATTAGACTGACATCACTGTGGACCTGATGTTACTGTATTGCAGGGGTTGGCAGCCTACAGCACGTGTGCCAAAGGTGGCATGCGAGCCAATTTTTGATGGCATGCGGGGCGGGCTGAGCTGCTCAGCCCACCGCTGCTCTGGGGTTCCCGCTCTTGGCCCCTTACAATCCAGGGTCCCACCGCCAGTCCCACTCAGCACCTGCTGCTGGCCTGGGGGAACGAACTCTAAGCTGGTAGCGGGCTTAGACCCCCAGCTGGCAAGGAGCCAGCAGTCGAAACCCTAGAGTGTGGTCGGGCTAAGCTGCTGAGCCTGCCGCCACTGTGGAGTTTCCACCGCTGGCTTCTGCCAGCCAGGGTCCCGCTGCTGGTCGCACTCAGCCCCAGCTACTGGCCTGGGGGATGGAACCCCAGACTGCCAGTGGGCTGAGACCCCATGGTGGAAACCCCAGAGCGGCAGCGGGCTGAGCACCACCAGCTCTTTGCCAGCTGGGGTCCCCCGGCTGCAGCCCCACTCAGTACCCACTGACTGCCTGGGGGAAGGAACCCCAGGCTGGCAGCGGGCTGAGACCCAGCTGGCAAGGAGCTGGTAGTGGAAACCCCAGAGCAGTGGCTGGCTGAGCAGCTCAGCCCACCGCCGCTCTGGGGTTCCCGCTGCTGGCCCCTTGCCAGCCGGGGTCCCCCCTGCCGCAGCCCACTCAGCACCCACTGTTGGCCTGGGGGACAGAACCCCAGGCTGGCAGTGGGCTGAGACCCCAGTTGGCAGGAGCCAGTGGTGGAAACCCTAGAGCGGTGGCGGTCAACCTCCCACTTGTCTGGGGTTCTGGCTGCTGGCCCCTTGCCAGCTGGAATCCCCTCCGCAGCCTCACTCACCTTGTTTCCAGTTGAAGTTCCAATGGAGGCCACCTGCCAGACAGGGTCCAGGCTTCCGGCCCTGCTCAGCCCTACCAGCTGCCAGCTCCACTCACCTCAGCTGCCGATTTGGGGTTCCAGCTGGTTATCAGCTTATAACTCAGAAGCCTGTGTGCAGCTTAAAGTATCTATAAAGGTGCCACCACACATTGGAAAACCCAGCAAGGAAAGCAAGGGCAAGGATCACACTAAACTAATAAGATCTGCATTTTAATTTAATTTTAATAAAGCTTCTGAAATATTTTTAAAACCTTGTTTACTTTACATATAACAGTAGTTTGGTTATTATTATAGACTTACAGAGAGACCTTCTAAAATCGTTGAAATGGATTACTGGCACGCAAAGCCGTAAATTAGAGTATATACATGAAGATTGGGCACACCACTGCTGAAAGGTTGCCGACCCCTGCTGCATTGCATTCTTTATAGTGTTTCCAGGAACTCAAATTTCTGATTATAGCTTTTTGCTCTTTATTACGCAAGGTGAGGAATGCTAAAATATTTTTAATTTGTATTGTTCTTTTATAATAGAATAATATTAGAAAGTAAACCTCAGAGCTTATTTACAACTTCTGTGAGAATGTTTAGTTATATCACCTGTCTTGGTTTTTCTCTGCATTGCTAATTTTTGCATTTTGCATCAACTATAATTTTTTTTTAGCATTTTTGACTGCATACCATGGCAACAGGAGGTGGTCCTTTTGAGGAAGGCATGAATGATCAGGACTTGCCTAGCTGGAGCAATGAGAGCTTTGATGACCGACTGAACAATACGGTATTATTCATGTTAACTTTTTAATTGTCACATCATACTGTAGGTGAAAATTGACACGTAGATTCTACTGCAGTGATGGATAGATATGAAACCATAAAAATTGTCAAACAAAATACTATAGTAGAAGTTAGTTGTTTGCATTCTGTTCATAAAACTAAATACATGTGTCCAATTGAAACAGAAGTCAGCAAACAAATGTATAATTCAGACATAGATTGAAAGAGCCATATGCTGATATGAATGATCCTCCTTGGTCAAGAGATGGCCTATCAAAACTGAGTCACAAATGTAGCTATGTATAAACCATTTTAGGGTAAAGGGTGCGGGGGAGCTAGACTATTTGGTTGAAAGCCATAAGTGTGAATTTGCTTTCAAGGTTAAGCATTATAACCTGCTGAAGACTGAGTAGAAGGAAAAATTCTAGTGTAGCTTTGTTTCAAGTGAATAAGTACTTCTGAAGGCTAAAAAGGTTAAGTGGACCAAACTTCCTGTCAGATTACTTATTATTCGTGCTTTGGAGAAAACTATATTATCCAATTTGATTCTCAAATTATTGCTTAAATATAAGTATGTTTTGGCATTTTTGTTTTTTCTGTAATTCTGAAATTGAGTCCAACTCCAATTCACTGAAGTAAACCATATTTTTTTTCATTAAAGAGATAATAAATATGCCTTTTTTCTGCTTTTCTGAAGGACTGGGGGGGTCAACAGAAGAAAGCAAACAGGTCTTCAGAGAAAAACAAGAAAAAATTTGGTGGGGAAGGTGAAACAAGGCTTACTAATGACATATCTCCAGAGTCCTCACCCGGAATGGGACGGCGGAAGACAAGGACTCTTCATAGTTTTCCTCACACTAGATATATGACTCAGATGTCTGTTCCAGAGCAGGCAGAATTAGAAAGGCTTAAACAAAGAATAAACTTCAGTGATCTGGATCAGGTTTGTGGATATGTATTTGCAAAAATTGTATAAATATGAATATGAAACAACACAAACCTGCTAAACTGTCTTTATTAATCTGACAAACATCAAAAGGAAAGACTTTGAAAGTCAGTGGCTCAAATAAAAATGTGTATTGACGTCACATAACAAGTAATAGTCCAGATTCTGAACTGGAAAAAGTGTAGAAAAATACATATATTCTGGATCATGGTGTCCAGATGCATAAGGGTAGGTCAGCTACTTTCACTAGACAGCATACCTGAAGGTTGGCATATGGTGTCACTCTGTAATATAATAAATTGCAGTTCTCCAAATCAGTATTTCTCTATGTGTATCACATCTGTGAGAGTTAGAGGTTATTTAGTACCTGCCAATCTTGAAAGTATTTTCTTGAAGGCATTACTTCCTGAATTAATGTAATTTGAGACTCTGACCCTGGTTATTTCTGGATGGTGTGCCTTGTGGCAGAATGGAATGTCATGCTTTTTACTTTACGTCTGCCCTAAATTTTTGCTGAATTTAAGTTTTCAGTTAATACTATGACCTCTAGTCTTTATGGTTGTAACGATAACCTTCCAAATGTGACCCATTGCTTTATAGTCTTCCCAAATCTGAAGACAGACGACTCTAGAGCTTCTGTTGCTGCTCTTAGCTTTTCAAGGAACAGTAGAGTCGAACTGACATACTTGATGTCACGATTGCACACGGAGTTCTGAATAGTATCAATAAACATTCTGGCCTAGTAGTGGCAAAAGAAAGCTCTGGAGCTGTGGTTGGGGGTAGATGACCAATAAAAGCAGTCTAGAGTAGGGTGGGAAGATCTTTTTCCACACAGGAGGAGGCTATAGAGAAATTCAGTATCCGATGCTATTCTTTGTTCCAGTTCAATAGTCAGGAGGCTAAGTAGCTTCTTTCTCGTGCATTTGGAAGGGAGATGTGGCTTTATAGTATCAGGCAGGAAGCTGGAGTTCAGAGTAGGGTCCAGGGACAGCACCCTGATAGGAATTCTAGAAGTCCCCCTGTTATTCCCAATAGATTGATTGGAAAGTCAAGCTTGTGATCAGAATCTGCCTGGCAGAGGTGGTTTTAATCATCTTTAGTATCAGCTGTCAGCTAGTAAATTTAGTTCTCTGGCTAGTAGGTGAATCTCTTGGGTTTTTTCCAAGCTGTGCCCAGTAATGGCACATGATGGTACCACTCTATTGTTCAGTTGTGAACTAATACAAATAGAACAATGTTTTTGAAGGAATATTTAAGTAATATGTAATAACTTCCTTTGGTTTGTTTTTATGTAGAGGAGCATTGGAAGTGATTCTCAAGGCAGAGCAACGGCTGCTAACAACAAACGTCAGCTTAATGAAACCAGAAAACCATTCAACTTCCTATCACTGCAGATTAACACTAACAAAAGCAAGGATGCTGCTACAAGCCCTCAAAAAAAAGAAACTGGTGGATCTTCACAATGTAAAGAGTTATTTGCATCTGCTCTAAGTAAGGACTTTTTGCAAAACTGTCAGGTGTCTGTTCAAGAAGATGGAAGAGGAGAACCTGCTATGGATAGTAGCCAGGTATTGTTTGTTACTCAGTCTATTGCTTTTGCAATCTTTTCCTCCTACAATATTAGAACTTTTAGAAAATGTCTAATTACATTATTGCTTTGTAGACACCCTGATGAAGCTTCCTAGAAAGTTTCATTAATTTTTAAAATTAATTCCAAATGATTATTATGAAGGCTTATATTTTGCTACTCTTAACTGTTTACAAAGTAACTTGCTTCAGGATACATGAAATGAGATTTAAAATGTATTATGTGTGGGAATGCTTATGGTCACATAGTGCTAGTAACTGCATACTGAGAGAGAAGTAGTTTATTTAATATACCACTTTTAAGCCTAGAGATTGATTTGATTAATGGTCTTGGTAATTTCTGGGACCAGCATACAAATTGTGACATAATGTTTAGAGATATGAGCTCAGTAGTGCACCTGGTATCTGACAGAAGCAACATTCATCCTCCAGTCTTGGAACTTTATGCACATGCTGCATCCCTATTGAAATCAGTGCCAATTGTAGGATTGAGACCATGAACTCTAGTATGTCACCTTCCATTTTATTTACATAAGTGTGGTATAAGTTAAATTATCACCCTCCTGTCTTGTGGATCACAAATATCAAAACTATTCATTGATTAACTTACTGAGTAATTTCAATGTCTTCTCTGCAGATTGTGAGCAGACTAGTTCAAATTCGTGACTATATTGCTAAGGCCAGCTCCATGCGGGATGATCTTGTAGAGAAAAATGAAAGATCTGCTAATGTTGAGCGCTTGTCACATCTCATAGACCATCTTAAAGAACAAGAAAAATCCTATCTGAAATTTTTGCAAAAGATGCTTGTAAGTTCAGAACTTAAAATATAGATATAATGTGTCTCTTAAGCAATGTGCAAAAACTTTAAGGAGTCAATTATTGGTATTTTGATGGTACTGCTGGGGGAGTTAACTTCAAGATACAGTACCTTCCATAATAATTCATTTTTACTACCCCATTTATATAGCTTTTGATTTATGCCGCTAAAATATTTCAGGCTAGAGAAAATGAGGAGGAGGATGTTCGGACTATAGATTCAGCTGTGGGATCTGGTTCTGTAGCTGAGAGCACATCGCTAAACGTAGATGTGCAGTCTGAGGCTTCAGATACCACGGTAAGCTGCTTTTAGTAATTAAGGTGCTAGAAATGAAGACTTGTTTTTTCTTTTCCTGACTGATACTTGATAGCATTGTTAATCTGAAATTCATTTCAAGGAGATTTAAACCTCCTAAACTCTCAGCTATGTATATTTTTAAAAAGTTTGTTTTAAAAAGCTTCTGTTGTAGCAATTTTACTTTTTGATAGCTTATGAATCTTTTAAATAATTCTGGGGGTTAAATATGTATCTTTCCTGTTATCAATGCAGAAAGGACTAGTTTTCTAAGCTGTTTTTGATAAGTGGTGTGCTTCCAGTACTGGGGAAATTGAAGGGCAATGGAGGCGTGTAAATGGTTCACTACCGTGGGTTGTTGCTATAGGAAGCATAAGTATATCTATAGTGATACCATAAGAAGCATTGCTCTAGGATGGAGGTTCCCAACCTCTTTCATTGGGTAGGCCACCTCTTATTAGAGTCTTACGTATTCTGACATTTCTACATATATACATTCCATGATTGCACAGACCATCTTCTCTCCCATTTTTGATCACGTAACTCCTGTAGCAATTTCAGTGTTTGCTTACATGGAAAAGAACGCTGAATACTTCCTAATGTTTTTATCTCCTTTTTAATAAAATTTAAGCATCTTTGTATATGGTGTTGACTCTTTGTTTTCAGCCAGCATGATGTGGACCATCCGCAAAGTGCTCCACAAACTATGGGTTAGGAATGTGTGTTCTAGGAAGTTACAAAGTAGTATTTAAATGAAGAATAGAGGTACTTTATTTGAAAGTCAGAATGAAACAAGACAGTCTCTCAGGGCTTGTCTACACTTGAAACTTCAAAGCGCTGCCGTGGGAGCGCTGCTGGGGCAGTGCTTTGAAGTGTGAGTGTGGTCGCAGCGTCAGCCCTGGGAGAGAGCTCTCCCAGTGCTGCATGTACTCCACCTCCTCATGGGGATTAGCTTGCAGCGCTGGGAGTGCGGCACTGTTTACAGTGGCGCTTTACAGCGCTGTATCTTGCAGTGCTCAGGGGAGTTTTTTTTTCACACCCCTGAGCGAGAAAGTTGCAGCGCTGTAAAGCGCCAGTGTAGCCAAGGCCTCAATCTAATTATCAAAGTCCTGCAAGATCATCTTGTTTTTATTGGGTCTTTCAGAAAGATAACATTATAGAGATTAAACATCTACATCTAACTTTTTGTTGTTGTTTAAAATGTGAAAATAGCTAGTACTGACAGAAATGTATATCCATATAGAATTATTGTAAACAAAGCTTGTATCTGGTTGTTTATCTATACAGAAAGCATATTTTTTTCATTTTTATGTGTGTAGCTTTAAGTATTTTGGAATTAGGTTTCTTTTATAATATAGTTCTTTGAAATATTAAAAGTAGTTCTCTATAATTACATGATACGGTGATATTTGGAATCCTGTTAATTAAGAAAATAATTTTAACAAAGGCAATTAAAATTTCAGTTGAATTAATTAAACAAGAAAAGACTTATTTGAGTGAAGTAATACAATTTTCCATATATAATAAGTAAGACACAAATGAATTAGGTAAGCCATTTTATAGTTTAAAAATGCATGTTAAACAGGAGTGTTTTCTAAATCTAACATACTAAACTATTTAATAAAGGAAGAATCTTTTAGTTTGAAAGTTCGGCCCTGTATTGAGGACAAACTAGGGAATTCAGCTTCACAAGGACAGGTTTCAGACATTGACGTTACAACAAGTCCAAAAGGGAAAGGTGACAGAGCTGCTCTGAATGGCAGGGAAATCTGGCCTATTAGGATTGGATTACCCTCACAGGTACTCTTCAGAATATTATCTTGGCAAGTCTCCAAAATAGGGTCTGTACTCGCTGATTTTCTTCCTCAGTTCCTTTGTTGCTAAACAGCTTTAAAACATACTAATTATTTGTAATGAACAATTACTTTTTCTCTCACTCTTTCCATACAGAAGCTTCTGGTGTTTAATGCTTTAGTCACCACTATAACAGTAGACCTGTTTGTCTTACCTATGTATGTCTAAATTTTTATTGAATGTCTCTTCTTCTTCATGTTGACTTGTTTTCGGAAGTAGAGATTTTATAAAAACGATTTTTTTTACTAATTTCCTCCTCCAACCCAACGTATGTTCTTTTTTGATTAGTGAGGGTATAAATCTAACTCTGTGTCCATCTGTTAATCTCACTTCTTGCAGCCACAGCTTGCCACTTCAGGTTCATGAGTTGATGCAATTGCACTCTTATTTCTGAGAAAGTGTTTTAAAATTGGTTTAAGGTAGTATAATTTGAGATAATTCACACTTAGAGAGCTGTTAAGTTTCATGCTATTAATCTGCCTGAAAGAACTTAATAACAAATATCATGTAGAAAAAGTGAAGTGGAAGATCAAAAACTTCTGTGGCCCAGAGGAAAAATATGATCTGTAATAAAATCTCTACAGAGGATAAACTGTGCATGCCTGTAGCAATACCCATTATATACCTGCAGGGAAAAACACATTAGTGGGGGTCAGTGCCTTAAAAACTGTTTGAGATGTGTCCGGTCCTGCTGTGATATTTTTTCTAAATATTTTTGTAATTGAATTTTTAGTGCCCCATCTTTTTTGTTTAAACTCAAATTGTTTAAATATATTATTTGACTATTTCTGTACTCTTTTTACAGCAAATTTGTCAAGCTTGGATTGAGTGGATTGATCTGAACATGGTTTACCCTTTAAAACATTGCTTTTTGGAGATTCAGACATTTCTGATGCCTAGGCTTAGAGGGAGTTGCCCACTCCATTCTGGGATCCACACACACTGCTACGGCTGCAAGAAGCAGCACCCCATCCACAAAGTTAATTTACTGTCCATTAAAGTACTTGACCTTGCCTTTTCCAATAACTTCCAAACTCTATGGGAAGTACCTCTGTGGTAGGCCAAGTACTTTAACATATGCAAGCATATTCTTCAGTGTAGGAATCTTTCACAATTCAGATATATAGTCGCTTACAGTAGGTACTCGACACTAGATGGCAGGTGAATTTTTTTACTGGGAGTGGAATTTCAGCTTGGCAAAAGTTTGTGGATTTTTTTTTGTTTGTTTGTTTTTGTTTTTTAAGACGACAAATATTTAAAAAATCATAATACTGGTACATAATACTGGTATTTTTGTAGCCCTTTTTCCTACTGTGAAGATGCAGGTTCAAACTGGATGCAGAATTGTAGCCTACATATGGTTTTATGGAATGAGAAACAATAATTTGTTGCAAAATTGCGTAGTGAAAGATAAAGCTTTGAGGCTAGTGAATCATTTTGGAGCTTGGATCTTACTAAGGCAGGGTCCAGTGGGGCTTCTTTGGGTTGGCAGTTGCGTAACAGATACTTGTGAACAGATCTTTCAGTTTCTGTTTTCACTCTACACTGGACTGTTAAGCCAGTATAGAAATGAAGAGGATCAGGTGCATATTTTTAAGAAGTGTTTGGTGCAGAGACTCTGTAAAACAAGTTCAACACCAAACAGAAGTCTTTGCGTTTTTGCTGTTTTAATTCAATATCTTATATATAAAATGCAATTCATCAGGGATTGAGGGGAGGGGTACTCTTATGGATTTGTGGTTATATGCTTTTCGTGTTAATGAATTTATAAACATAGTGTAGTTAAAGGAAGAAATGTGCAAGTTTTTAATTTTGTAATCTGCTTGTGGAAGATGCTGAGTTGGCAGACCCCGAGACAAAACAATTTTACTTATCCACAAGGCATTGTGCATCATGGTTGTCGGCAGTACAAACTTTTCCCTAAAGTGACTCAGACTTGGTCTGGAATAACTAGCTTTAAGTGTGAGGAGACGATATAGTTAAGTCTTCACCTCGTTAGACTAAACTGTTAGTCTTGAAGTGTTTCATTGAGCTGGTAAGGTTCATCTTACATTAAGATGTCGTCATATTACTATTGCAGTGTTATCAAACAAATTCCACAGTTATGATAGCATCCTTTCTTATCTTCCAGGCCAGAGACCCCCAGCAGGAGGCTAAAGAGGAGCTAGAGAATTTGAAGAAGCAACATGACTTGTTAACAAGGATGTTACAACAACAGGAACAGCTGAAAGCACTTCAGGGAAGACAAGCTGCTCTTCTTGCTCTGCAGCATAAAGCAGAGCAGGCAATTGCTGTCATGGATGATTCTGGTATGTGGAAGGACAGGAGTATATAATGATAAATTGATATATTGATTAAACCTGAAATTCTGAATTTAAAAAAAAATAACATTGAAAGTATAAACGTACTGCACAAGTTAAAAAAAATGTTCTGGATATATTCTTAATCTTGTACATTCTGTGTCTTATATAAAATACCTGTAATATTTGGAATTTTACTGCAGGACTTCCATTTGGTGGAAGAACTTAGTTTAAATATTTTGTGTATGTTATTAGGTAACAAGGCTACAAACTTAAAACTAGGGCTTTTGATTAATCACCGTGAACTCAGATTATTAATTTTTTAATTGCAATTAATTTTTGAGTTAATCACAGTTAATCACCGTTTGAATCACACTGTTAAACAGTAGAATACCAAATGAAATTTATTAAATATTTTGGATGTCTTTCTGCTTTTTCATATCAATTGTATTCTGTGTTGTAATTGAAATCAAAGTGTATTATTCTAAAGAATCTGAATTGTAGACTTGCCTCCAACTGTTAAACACATCACAACCACTATAAAGATAAGTGTTGTTCCATTGTAAACCTGTATTTTAACACGTTCTTAACTTTGTCAAAATCTTTGAGGTTGAAACTTCTCATATTTGGTCTCTGCCAAAAGATAATTTTTTTTAGAAAGTAATAACAGAAGTGGTTTGAGATTAGTGTTAAACAACCTCTAATTTATAAATTATTTGGAAGTTAGATGGTGATGGTCTCAGATCTGCTTACCATTCCCACAGAATGTATACCATACATGTTTTTTAAAAGCTTGTTTAGCAAATTTCTAACAGAGAAAATCATTTTAAAATTGTTTGACTTCAAATTTCCTTTTGCCTCACTTCTGCCCCCCTTGTCATCTTTAGAAATGGAGTGCATTGCTTGTTTGACCTGTAACATCACATGTAACAATAGCACCAACAAACTGACAAGCAAAATTGTAGCCTAGGGCTCTGCCTGTAGTAATTGATCTCTTCCTGTGTCCTGGCCTAACAAGCCAGCTTTGAGGTGGGATAGAAGGACCATACGGGATGATTTTGCTATGAGTTGGAATGATGCTCCAGGCAGCTAGTAGAACATAAGAATTTCCATACTGGGTCAGACCAATGGTCCATCTAGCCCAATATCCTATCTTCCAACAGTGGCCAGTGCCAGGTCAGAGGGAATGAACAGAACAGGCAATCATCAAGTGATCCATCATCTCCTGTCACCCACTCCCAGGAACTTTCAGAGCAAGGTGTTGCATCTCTACTCATCCTGGCTAATAGCCATTGATGGACCCATTCTCTGTGAACTTATCTAATTTTTTTTTTTAATCCTGTTGTAGTTTTGGTCTTCACAACATCCCCTAGCAAAGAGTTGCACAAGTTGACTGTGTGTTGTGTGAAGAAGTACTTCCTTTTCTTTGTTTTAAACCTGCTGCCTATTATTTTCATTGGGTGACCCATACTTCTTGTGGGTTATGAAGGAGTAAATAACATTTCCTTAATCACTTTATCTACGTCATTCATGGTTATATGGACTTCTATCATAGCCTCCCTTAGTCACCTCTTTTCCAAACTGAAAAGTCCCAGTCTTTTTAATCTCGCATTATAGGGGAGTTGTTCCATATTCTCAATCATTTTTGTTGTCCACCTTTTCTAATTCTTAGATATGTAAGACATAAAATATCATGCCACTATATAAATCCATGTTATGCCCACACCTTGAATACTGGCTGCAGTTCTGGTTGCCCAATTTCAAATATAGGGCATACCCTGGTTCTGGGGAAGGCATTTCTTCCTTGCAGCTCTTCTGAATCAGCTTCTGGGCACCTTCATCTCTGCCTTATGGTGTCTCTTGCCCTAAGCAAACTTCCCAGTACTAGTAGAAATCTGAAGTCCCATACTCTCCTCTCCCCTACAGAAATAACCCCTCTTCATAGGAAGAGGAGGGGCTTACTTAAGTTAGCCTTAAGGAGAGGCTTATTCTCTGTTCCCTGGTGCTACTCTTATTTGTGTCACATTTGTCCTGGTGATACTCAGAGCAGCATCCCACTAACCCTTGTGTTGAAAAAGGTAGAAGAAGCAGGGAGAGGGAAAAGAGAAAAAAAAAATTGATGTAAAATTAAATGAACATTTTAAAAATAAACCCAGTTACGGGTTTATTTAATGAACTATTAATGTGAAGTTAAAAATAGGCCAGACACCCACACTCTGGTATGGCTAAACTTGGTGGATATTTAAGGTCCTGGTTTGTTTTGACAAGTAACTGTTTTTAAAATAGTGTTGTAGAGTTCTACATTTCTCTTGATTTCCGGATCAAATATGTTTTCGCAAGTAAAAATGTGCCTTTTTTCCTAACTGCCAGCCCTGCAAATCAGATTTGAATGTCAAACTGAGGTATTTCCTTCTAGCATACCATGGTCAGTAAAGGTTCTGGAGGCCAAATTACATTCTGCCTTTACACCCATATAATCCATTGTCTTTGACTGGAATATAGAGTTCTGTTGATAAACAAATGAGAAGTAGGCTGTTCAGCTCATTCTTCTTAGCAGTGTTGGTTCTGCAGAGCCATACAGTTTTTAAACAAAACAAAAAACACAGCAAAAACTGAACTTAACTGATTTTTGTGGGAAGAACAAAAAACAAACCGAAAACACAAAAGGAACAGATCTGCTGAGCAAGGTATGCTTTTGCATAGTCGGTTTTCACAGTGAAACTGTACATTGACGAGGCTTTGTCTACACTATGGACCTTTAGTGGCTGTGCCGCTGTAAGATCTCCTGTGTAGCTGCTCTTTGTCGGCAGGAGAGAGCTCTCCTGCCGGCATAATTAAACCATCCCCAACAAGCACCCTTAGCATGTTGGCAGGAGAGTCTCTCCTGCTGACGTAGTGCTGTCCACATCAAATGATGAATTCTTTCTGGAGTTGGGTAGGTGTCATTTAAAAAAAACCTGTTTTTCTGAAGGTTTACTTCAGACGTGTCAGTTTAATTTAAATTTCTATAATGTGTGCACAGGATTTGGTTAGTGCAGTTGAAAAATAAGATACATTTGTCTAACCAGTGCTGTATGTCAGTAGCTATGGTATGTACGTATTTTGAAATCTTAAAAATCATTTTCTCAAATTAACCTGTTAGTTTAATGCTTTGGACTTACTGTTTTCTGTAGTTGTAACAGAGACCACAGGTAGCATTTCAGGAGTGAGTCTTACATCTGAACTAAATGAAGAATTAAATGACCTAATCCAGCGTTTTCACAATCAGCTTCATGAATCTCAGGTAACTTTTTTATTTTATTTTTAAATATCGTGTTGCTGTGTATATATTAGTTCATTTTCCCTATAAGGGTCTTAAAAATACTTTGAATAAATAGGTTTGTTGCAAAGCTATTCTGACTTAGTTTTCAGTATACTTTCTCACACAATGAGAGTGATTCCTGTTTTGATAACATTTTCTTAAATCTTTGTGGCAATAATATGCAGTTAAAAGATCTTGTTGCTGTGATACACAAAATTTAAGCTTTTCATACTGCTACCTCTTAAATGCCTGTGTAAATTTTGCCTGTACTTGTCTACTTGCTGAGTATGGTTTCTTCTAATTACATTTTCAGTAATATGCCCTGCAGGTTACTTGCACAACTCATAACAAGAATTGTATGTAGGGCCACATGTTTAAAATAAAATATTCAGTTTAAAAAACCCTATGAAGAGTTTGACATTTTTTATTATATGTAAACATTAACTGGATTTGATTGTAAAGTTTTTGTTTTGTTTTTATTCCAGTTGACGCTTTCTATGTTTGTTATTTTAGTTTGGTTAGAAGTCGTTATTTGTTGACTGAGACAAGCTTAGCGTCAGTTTATACATAGTTCTTGGAAGCCAAGAGCAACAGTTTCACATCACAATCCATACTAGTTACTATGCAGAATTATTTAAGAGCTAACTATTGTTTAGTTTGAGAACCTTTGTTTTCTGTTATGGAGTCTTAGCACTAGCCTTGAGTTTAACAAGTTAAATGAAGTATTTTTTTACTTCTGGAATTGGAAAAAGTAACTAGCAAATTACTATGGCGTCTTCATAGTACTTCTACTAAAATGAACTTCATTTATTTTTAGAGTCAACCTGTGCCAGATAATAGGAGGCAAGCAGAAAGTCTTTCACTTACTAGAGAGATTTCACAAAGTAGAAATTCTTCTCTGTCACAGCACTTATCTGATGAGAAAGCGCAACTTTTTAGCAAGATGAGAATGTTGCAAGGTAAAAAACAAAAAATGGACAAGTTGTTAGGAGAACTTCACACACTTCGTGACCAGCATCTGAACAACTCCTCCTGTAAGTAAATGTATACAGAACGCTCTTTAAAAGGGCTGTAAACTACATTAAACAAATCCAGTTTAAACGTAACCTGCAACTAATGACTCAGAATTGTCACTGATCTTAGTACGTGGAAGTATTGTTTGCAGTAGTGTAGCTGTGTTGGTCCAAGGACGTGACAGAGAAAGGTGAGGAAGGTAATACCTTTTATTGGACCAACTTCTTTTGATGAAATGGACTAGCTTTCAAGCTTCATAGAGCTCTTCCTGCAACACATGTGAACCTCTTGTACTTAACAATCTATCCCACTTTGTATTTAGCTTAGACACTCTGGTTACCTTCTCCGGACCTGAGGAAAAGTTCTGTGAAGCTCAAAAGCATGTCCCTTCCACCAATAGGAGTCGGTTCAATAAAAGAGATTCCTTCACCCATCTTGCCTTTCTCCTGGAAGTATTGTCATTTGTGTAGCTTTCAGTAATAACAAATTTTAATAGACTGTTTCCTTTTTAATGTAGTGATTTAAATATAGAACTAGGATTGTTTTTCTGTGGTAATAATCTTTTGCTTTTATAGTATTTGAAAGTCCACCAAACTGATTTAGTGAAGAATCTGACTATAGAACTTTGCCTCTGTAACTGTGGAAATACCCAATGTTACAGGCAAAAAGTGCATTTTAATGTGATTTTCTTCAGTAACTTCCCCCGTTGTCTTGAAAAAAATAATGAAATTTTAATTACTTTCTTAGAGTAAAATGATTCCTTGAACCTTACTGATAAGTTGCTCCCTCTGTTGATAGCACTTTTTATGGCTAAGTTCCTGAAATGTTTGGGAAGGTTTACACTAACTTAGATCTGTAAAGTTAACCTTTCTGCTTTAGAATGGTTAAGACTGAAAGGGACACAGAGTTAAATAGTTTCAGTGCTGTGCTTTTCCCTGAATTCCTGGCCAATATTTGTGGTGTTAAAAATCACTTTCTTATCTTTTAAATATTTTAAGTATTTGTCTTCTCTTACTGACAGGCCAAAACTTGGTCCTGCTAGTGAAGGCAGGGGGCTGGACTCGATGACCTTTCAAGGTCCCTTCCAGTTCTAGGAGATTGGTATATCTCCAGTTAAAAAAAACAAACAAACCAAAAAAATGGTAGAAACTGAATATATAGGGGCAAAAAATGAAATTTACTGTATACACACTTCTGTCAAATGCATAAAGTAAATTAAAAACAAGATTTTTTTCCTCTGATCTTTGTCATTTTGTGTTTGTAATAAAAGGTAAAATTTCATTATAGAAATTTTATTTTCGGTTCTTTGTTCCTTTAATATAACAGTGTTTTAAATTGGCATACTTTACAGGGAATTTTTTTTTGTTCTGATCTGCACACTTGGTATTTAGTTCTTTTCGTACAACAGATGGGAACTTTTTACAGTTGTACTGACTGACTACTTTTCTCTCTAAGACAAGTTTGCCAGCTTGTACTCCTCAAACCCTCCGTGACTAGCTGTTTAAATCTTTCTGAGGGGCTTGATTGCTGTCCATGTGACAGTCTTATCTTCCTCATTGTCTGGGGAATAAAATTCTGGCTTCTAGTTTTCTCTGAGACACAGGGTTAAAATCTTTGTAAGGGCCCAGAGGTTTCAGAAACTTTATTCAGGGCTTCTGTTTCAAGGCTGGGTGATTCAGCAACAGAGTTTTAAATATCAGAGGGGTAGCTGTGTTAGTCTTAGTTTTAAATGTGACTTTGAAGATGTAAAGGTGCCTAGGATGAGGATCCTGCCCCAGCCAAGTTTTCAGGCAAGGTTTTCTGCTTTAATTGTGGGGTAGACTAATTCACTCCTGAATAGAAGATAGCACAGGAGTGCTTTTGAGGAACTGAAACGTCAGAAAAGACTTTGCAGATGCAGCGTCCTGGTGCCATCCTCTTGGAGAAAGATGCCTCCTGTTCCTTCTTATATTGATTGGTTAGTGTCATTCTTAATGTAAGGAACATGTGATAAGTCCATTGTCTTGCCCATTGTGTAATACAGAATTTCCTATTACTTTATAGTATGATCTCCCTTAAATCAACCTGTATGGCAGTTGTGCCCCCTTTCCCCCTATCTATTTAAGTTCTCCCAGGCATTTCAAAAGCCTGTCCCTTCCACTTGTGCAACCCCTCTTCTCCAGGAGGTCAGTCGTCGACAGTCCCGCAGTATCCAAGTGGCTCCAGGTCCCCATTGCCACTTGTTTTCTGCATATTGCTCCTCATCCACTGCCAGGAGAATTGTGGAGACAGGTGACTCAGTGAGAGTGTTGCTTCTGCATCATCTCATTTTGAAGACACTTTGCAGTTTCATGACCTGGTGGACCACATGACATTCACATTGAACTTTTACTATGGAGGAAAATTCCCACCCGATATTTGATATTCTTGGGTTTGCCTCTAGGAATAGAATAGCATTGCTGATACTGGATGCTCTCCTATAGCCTGCTAGTACTCTTTGGATGATCCCTCCTTCCTGTCCACCTATTTCTTAAAAAACCCAAAACAGATAAATTTCCTGAGATGACTCAGGAGGTGTTTCTTCCCCCCCCCCTCCCCCCCCGAATTCACCCTGTCCCTAATTCACTGGTGATGGCTGCTGCCAATAATAGGCTTAGGTCTGGTGAAGCCCATCGACTACTGCTGACTGAAAGGGAAAGAAGATCAATGTTCTTGGGAAAAGCCCCCTCCCTTCTTTTGGTTATTAATGTGGCTAATTATCAGGTGGTCCTGAGCTGTTGCCAATTCCATATGTGGGGAAAGATGGCTACATTCTGTTCAGGATTTGACAGATAACAGAAGGCTGGCAAATACTATTTTGATGGAGGCTCAAAATGTGGTGAAGCATGCTCTCAGACTTTGTTTAATGCTTCAGACTCTTCCCCGAGCGCATTGACAGCTGCAGTTATCTTAAAGAGATGCATGGTTTCATTCCTCTTCACTGGGTCTGGATACCAAAATTTAAGTTGAAGATTTTCCTTATGAGGGGGGTGGTCATTTCAGCAGCAAGATCAGCAAACTCTTGGAGAAATTAAAGGCTACTAAATCCACTGCTCAATCACTGGGTCTTCATCTCTTGGTCAGAAGAAGATGCCGTTTTTTCCTCTATCAGAGACCGGTTTACCCTCAGTCATCTGCTTATTTTTCCTCAAATCAGAGACATCAACAACAACATCAGGAAGCTTGTTGCAGAGCCAGCACAAGAAAGTGGGCTTCCAGATACAGACATAAGACAAAACAACCTTCTCTTTCCTCTCCGGCTTCCTCAGCTACCAGGCCTCAGATTTGATATGAAGACCAAGAGTCATGAACCAAGTAATGAGAATCCCTCCCTTCCATTATTTGGAGACAGGATAGCCCTTTTCAGTAACAATTGAAGGCTTATTACATCCAACAAGTTAGGCTCTAGGAATTAGAGGATGGCTAGCTGTGCAGTTTGGAAAACTTTCCCCTTTTCAATTTCCCCTAACTTTCCAATTACAAGGAGCTTTCTTGCAAGGCTGTATTTCTATCAGAGGTTCAAAAATTCCTTCTGATAGGTGCTGTCGAAGAGGTTCCCAAATATCTTTAGCATCAGGGTTTTTATTCTCTGGTACAGGAAAAAAGAGAGGAGATTTCAGCCAGTTTAAAATCTGGGAAGATTGAACAAGTACATTCAGAAGTTCCAGTTTCAAATGCTAAACCTGTTCTTCATAATCCGCTCGCTTTCAACTATGTATTGGTTCACAATTCTTGACAGAAAAGGACAGATATTTACATACTTCAGTCTGACTGAACCATCAGAAGTACCTGCATTTTTTGGTGGCCCAAGAACATTTCTAGTACAAGGTCCTGCCAGGTGGCCTTTCTATAAAGACTCATGGGGTTGCGGAGTGTCTCTCTGTAGTGGTAGGACATTTAAGAAAGCAGGATATTTTTGTTTTTCTCATATTTGCAGGATTGGCTGCTGAAATCCTCTTCACGGGAGGACCCACTACTCACATCAAGTCCACAATCTCCTTTTCACAGACCTGGGACTGCTGCTGAGCATGAAAAAGTTGAATCTCTGCCCAGTTCAGAGACTTCATTTCATAAGTTCTGTATTGGACTTGGTAACAGGAGGGGAATGGCTTTTCTCCAAGGGGAAAGGTCTCTGAAGGCAGAACAATCTGTTTTTGTACATCCAGCTGAGTCTGACCCAGAAAGTGATTTTCTTTCTGGATCTCATGAGCTTTCTGGCAGCAACCATTTACAGGACTCTGTGTGCTTGACTCAGAATGAGGTCAGTGTAGCCCTGTATAGCTCAGGTTTACAGACCCTATCTGGACAGTCTTCAAATGTTTGTCATGGTGCCTCGGCATGTCCTAAATTTATTGATATGGTGGAAGACAAATCAAAAGTCTTCAGAGGAGTCTTGTTCAATGCTCCTTTGCCTTTGGTTGCGATAACCAAGAATGGCTGGGAAGCTTATCTGGGTCATCTTACAGTTTGAGGCAATTGGCTGTCTCGCAAAAAGAACTTGAATATAAATGTGTTGGAATTCACTTGGCCCTCAGATCCTTTCTTCCTCACATAAAGTGTAAGGTGGTTCAGGTGGTGATGAACAATACAATAACTATGTATTACATCAACAAGCAAGGAGGTACTTATTCTTACCTGAACTGTCCCCTCTACTATTCAAGAACAGGAAGAGACAAGCAGTCCTTTTCAGTTATGTTCCTGCTACACTGTGGAAAGGGTCTTCTGTTGATTCACTCTCATTAATCTAGAAAGTGGTAAGGAAAGTAACATCAGAACAAGGCAGTAATGATACAATTGCCCATCTTGGCTGAGACAGTAGTGATACTTAATCTGTCGGGTGGGATTCACAAAAGTCTCCCTTTGTCTCCAGACTAGCTGTCACAACTACAGGGCAGGATACTTCATCTGACAGTTTGGCCTATTAGACTTTGACTAATATTGAACAATGATGTTCCTCTGTGGTCCATGATTTATTGTTTAATTCAGAGAAGTTGCCCATAAGAGTGTTGTTTGAAATGGACTAGTTTTGTCTCTTGGATGTTCTGGACAAATCTGATTCTCCAGTCTCAGCTTTTGTTCCCTTTGTTTTAGAGTATTTAATGTCTTTTAAGGCTGAAGGCTTATCTCGTGCTTCGTGAACAGTTCATTTGGCATCTGTTTGTGCTTACCATGATTTGATTGATGATAGATGACTGTTTGTGTATGATTTCAGTTAAATGGTTTATGAAGGGGTTGTCCAATCTATACTCTTGTTTGAGGGATCCAGCCATTCCATGGGATCGCCGTTTAGTCTTGACCAGTCTGATGAAACCACTCTTTGAACCTTTGGCAGAGCGTTGCGTATTTTGTCTATTAAGATGGTATTTATTGTAGCTAGACCATCATCCAGAAGGGTGAGTGGATTATGTGCTCCGCTGGCAGATCTGCCATTTACTATTTTTCATAAAGACAAGATAGCTCTTAGACCTGACTCCATGTTTCTGCCAAAAGTAGTATCGGAATTTCACTTCAATCAAACTATTAATTTACTATTTTTTCCCGTAAGCCTCCTGCTACTAAAGGGAAATCAGCATTACATATTTTAGATGCTAATAAAGTGTAGTTAATAGTGTATATATTCAGACTGTTTCCAGATTTATTAAACAGTGTATCAGTGAATGTTGTTAATTCCTGTGCCTGGTATTGTAAAATCTCATTCTACTAGACCAGTGCCTTAAACATGTTCCTAATCGGAAAAATCTGTAAGGCTGCTGCTTGGAGGTCAATCTGTACTTTTACCAAATACTGCGCTTTGGATTTGGCTTCAAGAACAGATTGCTAGAGTTGGTAGATCAGTGCTTCAACCATTATTACTAGTTTGTTCCCTCTGCCTGAGTTTTCAGCACTGCTTGGCAAACTATCCATAAGTGGGGAGTATGCAAAGCCACTCAGAGGAAATATAAGTTAGGTACTTGTCACAAGGGTTCTTCAAGAGGACTATATAGTCACGCTTCCCACCCACCTTCCCCTCTTTTTTCGGAGTCCTACCTTGGTTCTCTGAGTTAGTGGTGGAAGGAACTGAGGTAGTAGAGGGCAGACTGCCCTGTTACGTAGCTTCACTCTCAAAACATTCAGGGACACAGAGAAGAGGGGAAGGAAGAGGCGCATGTGTGGTCTAGTTGGACGCTGCATGGAGGAGGTCTGCTCTTAGGCATCCCAGACTACATATTACTCATAAGTGTGAATAGTGTGGTTATTCTTTCAAAGATTTAACTGATGTTGAGCTCGCAAACCTTTCCTATACTTATCACTCATAGGTTTAGTTGTAATATCTCTGTTTACTGTTACAAGTTACCTACGCTAAACATTTGATATAAAAGCTCTCCAAGAAGCAACATTTGGAAGATGAGAAATATTGCGTTTCATTGTAAATGTGCATATCAAAATGACAATAAAACAAAGAATTTGAAAATCTTATAAAAACAAGGAGCACCTTAAAGACTCACAGATTTATTTGGGCATAAGCTTTCATGCATAACCCTGCCTTCTCTCCCCCTCACCCCCTTTTCAGTTGCAATAGAGACTAAGACGGCTACACCTCTGATACTTGGAAATCTTATGAAATTATACATCAATTCATGTTTTTCAAATTGAGTTTTGTTTATGGTTAAGAGAGAAACTATGGTAGTCTTAAAAGCTAAACTTTCTCCATTGTGAGCTTGTGATTCTATTCTATGATTCAATACAATATACAAATATCTACTTGATAATAAAATTTATTTTAATATAACTAGTGGCTGCTTACTAACACTTCAGTTTATTTAACTTCATTTTATAAAAAGCCATTCGTTTCAAAATAATATTGCATTGCTAATGTTGCAATGATATGGAGTGAGACTTTTCTTATTGTGTATATATACATGTAGGCAAACCTTTAGATTGCTGTGGAATATTGACTTTTTTCCTGACATTTGAGGACTTGAATCTCAAGCTAATCTTCGATTTACATCCAAAATAACTACATTAAAAAAAGATTATGATGAACGTTGCAAAGGCAAGTGCTGAAAGGTTAGGAAATGCTAGAATTACGTGTCTCCCCATCCAAGACAGACGCACACACATGCGCACACACACTTGTAGGTTAGGGTTGCCAATTTCGATTGGATGTATTCCCTGAGATTTCATCACATGTGTCATCACCTAGTCCCAGATTTGGACCTTAGCGTCCAAAATATGGAGGTTAGCATGAAAACCTCCAAGCTTAGGTACCAGCTTGGACCTGGTAAAGCTGCCACCACCCAAAAAATTAGAGTGTTTTAGGGCACTCTGGTCCCCACAAAAACCTTCCCTGGGGGACCCCAAGACCCAAATCCCTTGAGTCTCACAACAAAGGGAAATAAACCTTTTCCCTTCCCCCCTCCAGGTGTATCTGGAGAGATACACAGAAGCAACCTCCGTGAATCTAAGCAGAGGGATTCCACTCTCCCCCGTTTCCAGCCTGGAAACACAAGCACTTCCTTCTTCACCCGGAGGGAATGCAAAGTCAGGCTAGTAAATCTAACATACACAGATTTCCCCCTGACTTCTTCCTCCCACCAATTCCCTGGTGAGCTGCAGACTCAATTCCCTGGAGTTCCTCACTAAAGAAAAACTCCAACAGGTCTTAAAAGAAAGAAAAATACATACAAATGGTCTCTCTGTATTAAGGTGACAAATACAGGGTCAATTGCTTATAAGAATATTGAATAAACAGCCTTATTCAAAAAGAATACAATTCAAAGCACTGCAGCAACTATAGACATGTAAATACAAAAAAACATATAAATCACTAGCTGATCCTTCGTACTTACAACTGGGAAACAGAAGATTAGAAAGCAAGAAATAGAAATCCCCTCATAGCCGAGAGAGCATACAGGCAGAAGACCAAGAACAAAGGACTCACACATAAACTTCCCTCCACGCAGAATTGAAAAAATCCTGTTTCCTGATTGGTCCTCTGGTCAGGTGCTTCAGGTTACTTTTTTTTTCAGGTGAAAGAGACATTAACCCTTAGCTATCTGTTTGACACGCCCCCCAAATTGCAGACAGTGGGGAAGGTCACTGGCGGCGATTTCCTTCTAGAACTTTAAAATTAACAGATTAATACAACACATGCACCTTTACATATACCACTAAGTATATGACTAACAGACTTATACATTTTAAGAACACTTTTTAACTACTAGATTCTGGGAAACTCTCACGGGAGAGTGCATCAGCTACTTTGTTAGAAGCTCCTGAGATGTGCTGAATTTCAAAATCAAAATCTTGGAGAGCTAAACTCCAACGAAGAAGTTTCTTGTTGTTCCCCTTGGCAGTATGAAGCCACTTTAATGCAGCATGGTCAGTTTGTAGCTGGAACCGCCGTCCCCAAACATATGGGCGTAGCTTTTCCAGGGCGTACACAATGGCGTAGCATTCCTTTTCACTGACTGACCAGTGACTTTCCCTCTGACAGTTTCTTGCTGAGAAACACGACAGGATGGAAGTTGTGATCCGTTGCTTCCTGCATGAGGACTGCTCCTATACCACGCTCAGATGCATCCGTGGTTACTAGGAATGGCTTCTTAAAGTCCGGGGCCCTGAGTACAGGGTCAGACATGAACGTTGCCTTAAGTTGGGTAAAGGCCTTTTGACACTCATCAGTCCAGTTAACTGCATTTGGCTGGGTCTTTTTGGTCAGGTCGGTCAGTGGGGCAGCGATTTGGCTGTAGTGTGGTACAAATCGCCTGTAGTACCTGGCCAAGCCTAAGAAGGATTGGACCTGTTTCTTTGACCTTGAGACAGGCCACTTTTGGATAGCATCCACCTTGTCCTGTAGGGAGTTTATGGTTCCTCGACCCACCTGGTGCCCCAGGTAAGTTACTCTGTTTTGGCCTATTTGACACTTTTTGGCCTTAACAGTTAGTCCGGCCTGCCTGATGCACACAAAGACCTTTTCCAGGTGTAGTAGGTGTTCGGGCCAGGAGTCCGAAAAAATGGCCACATCATCGAGGTAGGCAACTGCAAATTCTCCCAGTCCTGCTAGTAAACCATCTACCAGTCTCTGGAAGGTGGCGGGTGCATTTCGAAGGCCGAAAGGAAGGACATTAAATTCATACACCCCCGCATGGGTGACGAATGCTGACCTCTCCTTGGCAGGTTCATCTAGCGGTACTTGCCAGTACCCCTTGGTTAAGTCTATTGTAGAGATGAACTGGGCACGTCCCAACTTTTCCAATAGCTCATCGGTGCGTGGCATTGGATAGTTGTCCGGACGAGTTACCGCATTTAGCTTACGGTAGTCCACGCAAAAGCGTATTTCCCCATCTGGTTTGGGTACCAGAACCACTGGAGATGCCCATGCACTGGTAGATGAGCGGATTATACCCATCTGTAGCATGTTCTGGATCTCCCGTTCTATAGCAGCTTGGGCATGAGGAGACACCCGGTAGGGTGGGGTTCTGATTGGGTGAGCATTACCTGTGTCAATGGAGTGGTATGCCCGGTCAGTCCGTCCTGGGGTGGCTGAGAACAATGGGGCGAAGCTAGTGCACAGCTCCTTGATTTGTCGCTGCTGCAGGCGTTCCAGGGTGGTTGAGAGGTTCACCTCTTCCACGCCACCGTCTTTTTTCCCGTCGTAGTAGACACCTTCAGGCCACTCAGCATCATCTCCCTGGACTGTAAACTGACAAACCTGTAAGTCTGTGGAATAGAAAGGCTTGAGAGAATTAACATGGTACACTCTGGGCTTTAATGAGGAATTGGGAAATGCTATGAGGTAGTTCACAGTTCCCAGGCGCTCTTGGACCGTGAATGGCCCTTCCCATGATGCTTCCATCTTATGGGCCTGTTGCGCCTTCAAGACCATAACCTGGTCTCCTACCTTGAAGGAACATTCTCTGGCATGTCTGTCATACCAGGCCTTTTGCTCTTCCTGAGCATCCTTTAGGTTCTCTTTAGCAAGGGCTAAGGAATGTCGGAGGGTGCTTTGTAGGTTGCTTACAAAGTCCAGAATGTTAGTTCCTGGAGAAGGCGTAAACCCCTCCCATTGCTGCTTCACCAACTGTAATGGCCCCTTAACCTCATGGCCATACACAAGCTCAAATGGTGAAAACCCTAAACTGGGATGTGGCACAGCCCTGTAGGCAAACAGCAACTGCTGCAACACTAGGTCCCAATTATTGGAGTATTCGTTGACGAATTTACGTATCATGGCCCCCAAAGTTCCATTAAACCTTTCCACCAGGCCATTGGTTTGATGGTGGTACGGGGTGGCAACCAAGTGGTTCACCCCATGAGTTTCCCATAGTTCTTTCATGGTCCCTGCCAGGAAATTAGATCCTGAATCTGTAAGGATGTCGGAGGGCCAACCTACCCTGGCAAAAATGTCTGTTAGGGCCAGGCACACAGTGTTAGCCCTGGTGTTGCCTAGAGCTACAGCTTCCGGCCATCGGGTAGCAAAGTCCACGGAAGTCAGTACGTACTGCTTTCCTCTCGGCGTCTTTTTTGGGAAAGGACCCAGAATATCCACAGCTACTCGCTGAAATGGGACCTCAATTATGGGGAGTGGCTGGAGAGGGGCCTTGACCTGGTCTTGAGGCTTTCCCACTCTTTGGCATACCTCACAAGACCGGACATACTTGGCAACATCCTTTCCCATCCCCTCCCAGTGGAAAGACTTCCCCAACCCGTCCTTGGTTCTGTTCACCCCAGCATGGCCAGTGGGATGATTATGGGCTAAGCTTAAGAGCTTCCCCCGGTACTTAGTTGGAACCACCAACTGTTTTTGCGGCTGCCATTCTTCCCGGTGTCCACCAGAAAGAATCTCCTTGTATAAAAGTCCTTGGTCTATAACAAACCGGGATCGATTAGAAGAGCTGAGAGGCGGTGGGGTGCTCCGTGCCGCTGCCCAAGCTTTCTGAAGGCTGTCATCTGCTTCCTGCTCAGTCTGGAACTGTTCCCTTGAGGCTAAGGTCACCAGTTCTTCCTCAGACTGTGGACTTGTGCTTGGTCCCTCTGGAAGCGATGTAGGTGATGGGGTTGTTTCCGTTGCTGGTGAACCGCTCTCCGCTGGTGCACCTGAGAGTATTTCAGGCTCTGGCTGAGCCGTTTGGGTATGGCTGTCTGTTGCTTCTGCCAGTTTTGGCTCGCTGGCGCCCACTGGCGTTGCGTTTGAAGAAGTGGTTGCAATTGCTGGTGCTGGTTGCTGTTCCAGTTCCGGGTCTGGGACTGGAGGTGCTGTGGCTGTTTCAGTGTTTGGCATGGAATCCGGGTCCACTACCTCTGTCTGGGTCTCTGGTAACACAGACGGGGCGTCTGTGGACTGCTCAGGAACAGGAATGGGTCTGGAAGCTTGCCTGGTTTGGTTACGTGTAACCATTCCCACTCTCTTGGCCTGCTTCACCTGGTTGGCCAAGTCTTCCCCCAGTAGCATGGGGATAGGATAATTGTCATAGACTGCAAAAGTCCACATATCTGACCAGCCTTTGTACTGGACAGGCAGTTCAGCTGTAGGCAAGTCTACAGCTTGTGACATGAAGGGGTAAATTGTCACTTTGGCCTTTGGATTGATGAATTTGGCGTCTACGAAGGATTGGTGGATAGCTGACACTTGTGCCCCTGTGTCTCTCCATGCAGTAACCTTCTTTCCGCCCACTCTCAAATTTTCCCTTCGCTCCAAGGGTATTTGAGAGGCATCTGGGCCTGGGGATCTTTGGTGTGATGGTGGTGTAATGAATTGCACTCGGATGGCGTTCTTTGGACAGTTGGCCTTGATATGTCCCAGTTCATTACACTTAAAGCATCTTCCATCTGATGGGTCACTGGGCGGAGGTGAGTTACTGGAGACTGGTGAGGTGGAAGAATACTGTGTCTGTGGCTTTACTTGGGTTGTAGGTGGGGTTTTTGGCTGCCCTCGGTTGTAGGGTTTATAGTCGGTGTGCCCCCTGGGGTATTCGTTCCCCTTGACGGTAGCTTTCTTGCTTTCTGCCAGTTTCATCCATCTGGCTCCAATCTCCCCCGCCTCAGCGAGATTTTTGGGTTTTCCATCTTGTATGTACCGTGTTATGTCCTCAGGAACATCATCCAAGAACTGCTCCATTTGTATGAGGAGGTGCAGTTCGTCCAAGGATTTAACATTGTGTTCTGATATCCAGGCCTCATAATTTTTCCCAACGTAGTAGGCGTGTTTGGGAAATGACACATCTGGTTTCCACTTTTGGGTTCTGAAACGCCGACGGGCATGATCCGGGGTTATCCCCATTCTGTATCTGGCCTTGGTTTGAAAAAGTTTATAGTCGTTCATGTTCTCCTCAGGTATTTCAGCTGCCACCTCTGCTAAAGGTCCATTGAGCTGTGGCCTCAATTCTACCATGTAGTGGTCTTCAGGGATACGGTACCCAAGACAGGCTCTTTCAAAATTTTCCAAGAAGGCCTCGGTGTCATCACCTGCCTTGTAGGTGGGAAATTTCCTGTGCTGTGGAACAGTCATTGGCGCAGGGTTGTTAGGGTTGGCTGTGTTTTGCTTAGCCTTTTCTAATTCCATGGCCTGCCGGTGGGCTTCCCTCTGGAGTTCCAGCTGATTTTGGTGGTCTGCATCTTTGGCTGCTTGTTCTCTTTTGTAGGCTGCCTCTCTTTCTCTTAGCTCCATCTCTCTTTGTTTTATTTCTAGTTCCTGTATTTTTTTTCCATATCTCGCTTGTGCTCAGCTTCTTTGATTTGTTCTTCGGCCGCCATTTTTGTATTGGAAGGCATGGTTCCTGTTTTCTTGTGTTGGGGTGCCCTCCGGTGTTTATTGTATGAACTGCAGGCTCTGTTGCCTCCTGGAGTCTACCTAGCAACAGTGCCTTTTTCCCTTTCTTCCTTTAGCTAGTCTTTTCAATGTAAAGTAAACCAGAGAAACCACTTTATTGGCATGTGTGTAGTGCTGGTAATGACTCTCAATGGGAGTGCTATTGTCACAAAAGACCCTTAATAGCTCCTTAATGGTTTCTTGCTTAATATGCAAGCCACAACTGCCAGAGAGAGCAGAAAAAAAAAATTCTCTCTGGTTCCCTTTTAACCCCAAACTGTTTCTCTCTGCTAAAAAGCCCCTAGCAGAGAAAAGAAAAATATAATATTCCTACTGGCTTCTGGATTGTATCTATCCCAGCGCTGCCACCATGTCATCACCTAGTCCCAGATTTGGACCTTAGCGTCCAAAATATGGGGGTTAGCATGAAAACCTCCAAGCTTAGGTACCAGCTTGGACCTGGTAAAGCTGCCACCACCCAAAAAATTAGAGTGTTTTGGGGCACTCTGGTCCCCCCAGAAACCTTCCCTGGGGACCCCAAGACCCAAATCCCTTGAGTCTCACAACAAAGGGAAATAAACCTTTTCCCTTCCCCCCTCCAGGTGTTTCTGGAGAGATACACAGAAGCAACCTCCGTGAATCTAAGCAGAGGGAGTCCACCCTCCCCCGTTTCCAGCCTGGAAACATAAGCACTTCCCTCTTCACCCAGAGGGAATGCAAAGTCAGGCTAGTAAATCTAACATACACAGATTTCCCCCTGACTTCTTCCTCCCACCAATTCCCAGGTGAGCTGCAGACTCAATTCCCTGGAGTTCCTCGCTAAAGAAAAACTCCAACAGGTCTTAAAAGAAAGAAAAATACATACAAATGGTCTCTCTGTATTAAGGTGACAGATACAGGGTCAATTGCTTAAAAGAATATTGAATAAACAGCCTTATTCAAAAAGAATACAATTCAAAGCACTCCAGCAACTATAGACATGTAAATACAAAAAAACATATAAATCACTAGCTGATCCTTTGTACTTACAACTGGGAAACAGAAGATTAGAAAGCAAGAAATAGAAATCCCCTCATAGCCGAGAGAGCATACAGGCAGAAGACCAAGAACAAAGGACTCACACACAAACTTCCCTCCACCCAGAATTGAAAAAATCCTGTTTCCTGATTGATCCTCTGGTCAGGTGCTTCAGGTTACTTTTTTTTTCAGGTGAAAGAGACATTAACCCTTATCCAGCTGTTTATGACAACATGACATCTTTAATTCAAGATTAATCTTTAATTCATGGAGACAGTGTAGCTTCTGCATTAAAATCTGACAAATTCCTCTTTCATGCTGCTGTGCCAGCAGCAGGGTCAATTCAGAGCACAGGAGAGACGTTCTTGTGTTTGTCCGTGACCTAAAACAGAGTAGCAATTATGGGGAAAGCCAGGCTTTGTCCCTGTTAGATCTGGGCTGGAGCTTTCTCAGTTGCTCTTTGGGGATGGTACATATGAGGTCTGCTCACACACAGAAGCTTGAGTGTGCTCACTGAGGAGAGATTTCAGAGATTTTTAGCTAATCATAGAATTTGTACTGAACGTGTTCAAACTGATTTTTTTCATATGCTTGTAACTGAGACAAATGTGGGTGGATTTTTATGAGGACAGCAAAAATCCCGTCCTTGTCACCAAGGCCAGAGCCTTGCCAAATTTCAAGTCCCCACTACAGAGCATTGACGTGTTAGAGCTTTTCAAAAAGAGGCTTAACAGAATTTTTTAATATGGGCAAAACATATTTTTCTCTAACTTCTTGCTTCACTGTGATTGAACTCTTTTGGCTGAAATTTTCCAACCAAACTGAGTGTGACGCAGACACCCAGCATGGAAAACTTCAGCCCAAATGGTTGCAGTTTGGTAAGGTTACAAGGAACTGAAAATAGGGTCTTATAATGAGAAGTGTGGGGCAACCATCATAATAGGCAGCACCACGATCCCTGCCTGTAATAAATGCAGTGAAATTTGCAAAAACTAAGAGACCTTTATTGCTGATGTATATCTGTTAATACTTACTGTCTTTATATATTTTTATGTAAATCCAAATAAGTGGCTTTTTAGTACGATGCCAAATTTGATATTTTTCATTTCCTTTTTTTGTAGTCTTGCCTGTGTCAGGCTCTCCTCAAAGGAGTATTGATCAAAGAAGTACAACTTCAGCTGCCTCTGCTCCTGTAGGCATAGTAACTGTTGTCAATGGAGAGTCTAACAGCCTAGCATCATCTGCTCCTTATCCTCCTGATTCCATTGCTTCTCAGAATGAGAGTGAAGAGGATGACAATCTAAACCCAACAGAAAAGCTCCAGTAAAATGTTTTATGAATTTTATTTATTATAATTAATTTGCTGTGATGATAAATGGTTCTGTATAAGTTTTTGTTAGGTTTTAAGTTTTTTTTCCTAAGTAGCATATTTTTGAAAGAGGTAGAAAGTCTGAAATATAAACTAGTTATCTTAAGTTAGATCATAGTAGTAGTATTTTCTGTGAAATATCATACAGATTAATTTGGGCTTGAGAACATCTTCAAGCAAAGGTTGTTACAGATCTGAAATTATAGTAAATTTAAATATTAATTAGTTTTTTATAAGTACTTGGTTAAAATTAAAATTTGGTTAAGTTTTCTGCACTTTTTTTGAGAGCAGTGTTTAATAAAAGAACTGAATGCTACATTCAGGTTTCTTAATCAAGTAGGGGCATGTATATAAAGTATTCTGCTTTCATTCCAGGAAACTGAATGAAGTTCGTAAGAGATTAAATGAGTTGCGTGAGTTAGTTCATTACTACGAACAGACATCAGATATGATGACTGATGCCGTGAATGAAAACACTAAAGAGGACGACACAGGAGAATCAGAATGCGATTCTGAACATGAGAATCCACAACCTGTTACCAATATTAGGTTACGCTTTTTTTATATTTCGTCTTAAATTTTGTGGCCTTAGTTATTGTACGTTCAGCATAGAGAGGTGGTGTGGTTAACCAGAAGTTATTAATACTTAGATTAAATTGACACTGTTTTGTGTCAGTTCATTTGAAATACCCTTCATTATGCTGATAACCTAACCTTGGCTAATACAATATTTTTCTTAATCCAGTTAAGTCATTTTAAAGGTCTTCCTAAAATATACAATAGCTCTAGAATTATGCACTGTGAATTAGACCCTTTGCTGATTATACCATGAAACTCCACTAAGGACTTCACGGATAAATTATGTTCTTCGTGTAAATGTTACAAAGTTTTTTAAAATGGTGTTTCAAAATTTAATGTTCCTGTTTAGATTTTATAGCATCAGTATGCAACTCTTGATACCTATTAGAATTTCAAGATAAGACGCAGAAAGGATAAATAGGCACATTAAATGGCCTTATAAAATCCAAATATAGTCCCATGCATTCAGTTTATCAGGCTGCTAACTCATCCTTACTTCACATAGTCACAGATAAAGATGGGATTTGCAATGTATCTGGAAGGCTAACAAATCTAGTCTAGAGAATCAAGGTGGAAATGAATTGCAGTGTTGAGGGATGTTCATGGATATCCCCTGTCAAAGACATCTTCTGTTCACATTGAAGGGGTTCCATATGTACTTGAGTGCACGGATAATCTCTCAAGTAACTATGTCCCAAACCATGTAACATTTTATACGTTCAGACCAGCATCTTCAACTCTACTTGAAAACCTGCCTGGTAGATATTATTTAAAAGGGGGACTCCTGTGCTATAGACCATCTTCTGTCTGTGACAGCGCAGAGCTGGGCTGGGGAATTTTAGTTGTCCCCTAAAGGGGAAATGGGATGTTAAGGTTTGTATGTGATTGTTTTGAATGACCTTTTATCTTGGCAATTGTAGTGTTTAGCACATTAATCTAAAATGATTAAAGTTTAAAAAAAATTATCTTATCCAGTTTTCTTTTAAAGTTTTAATGGACTGAGAACTGATTTTTAATATGATGAATGTTTTCTCCTAGAAACCCTCAGGGAATTAGTAGCTGGGGTGAAATAAATAGCAATTCCAACATACAGTGTGGAACTACTAACAGAGATGGAAGACACCTTAATATAGACTGTGAAATAAATAACCGATCTGCTGCTAACTTAAGGACTTCAAATATGTCTTCTACATTAGGTATGTTTTAAAAGATATTCAAGTATTACTGAATGTAGAGCTGAAACTGATGAGTGTGTGTTTGGTAGCATGTTAACTCCTTAAGCTTTCTTCCTGGTTATGTGGTTTGGGAGCTTCAGATTTGAATATAAACTAAGTGTTCAGCAAGGGTTTAAATGCTAGATTGGATTCCTTTCATTGAGCAGTACAGCTTCAGATCTGAAACACATTAGTCATATGAACATTTAGTGATTTTTAACAAGTTCACTAGTGTTTATCTGCAACCTTGGCACTGTTTTTGCTGTTTTTCCTTCAGATTGTTGTAATAGGAACAGTGACAAAGATATTGATGTATCACAAGGTGGTGATGACGAAGTGGAAGAGGACAGAGCCAGTGAAGTTTCTTTATCTAGCTGCAGAAGCAGTGTAGCTGATGCTGATGCTGGAGATGCTGAGTTTGAGCAGAAGATCAGTAGACTTATAGCTGCAAAACAAAAACTTAAACAGTTACAAAATCTTGTAGCTATGGTACAGGTACTTTTTACAAATATAATCTTATTACATACCCATGAACATGATTAAAAAAAAAAACCAAATAAACTACTGACTCTTGAGTGTATGAACTAACTGTGTTTTTTTTTTAACATTGTGCACAGACCAGACTAATAGAGTGGTAGTGCTCGCTGTAAAACTTGAAAAAGGTGAATAGTTTGATTTGTCTAATATGGAGGTGGTCCATTTGAAACACAAATCTAAAATGCTCTTTAAAGCAGCAGTTATCAACCGGGGTCCAGGGCCCCATGTGGGGGCCACAAGCAGGATTCAGGGGGTTTGCCAAGCAAGGCCACTATTGGATTTGCTGTGGCAAAGGGCAGAAAGCTGAAGCCCCACCATAGGCTGGTCTTCACTACGAGGCGATAGACGCTGCTGCAATTGATGCAGCAGGGATCGATTTAGTGGATCTAGTGAAGACCTGCTAAATCTACATCGGAGCGCTCTCGGGTCGACCCCAATACTCCAGCTCTCTGAAAAGAGTAAGGGAAGTTGACTGGAGAGCATCTCCCATCGATGCAGCGCAGTAAAGATGCTGGGGTAAGTCAACTAAGCTACTTGACTCCAGCTACATTATTCATGTAGCTGGAGTAGTGTAACTTAGGTTGGCTTAACCCTGTAGTGAAGACAGGCCTCATGTGGGGCTGAAACCGAGGGCCCTGTGCCCTGCCACCCAGGGCTGAAGCCGAAGACAGAGCAATTGCCCTGCTTGCTATCCTGTAATGTCAGCCCTGGCTTTTATATGCAGAAAACAGTTGTTGAGGCACAGCTGGGTTGTGGAGTTTTTATAACATGTTGGTGAGGCCTCAGAAAGCAGAAGATTGAGAACCCTGCTTCAGAGGGGCTTTAAACTTAAATTATAATATAAAAAACTTTCTTATGAAACACCATAGATGATCCCTAAGTGAATTCTAAAAATCTAATTTTTCATTGTTTATGCTCTATTACTCTTGCATTTTTTTTCCATCTTGCATAATGAATATTAGTGAAATCAGTCTCACTTTCTGGTTCTGAGGTCTGCAAATTTGGCTTTTGATCGCTGCAGGGGAACAGATTTAATATCACCTGTTTCTACTGGAATTTAAAAAAACGTATTGGTCAATATTTTCATAAACGCTTTTGTTTTCAGACTCATAATTTGTGGGCCAAATAGGAATTGTCTGTGTGCCTATAATGTTTTTAAACAGAATATTTTTCTTTCATTGGTTTTGATTGTCTCCCCAAACAAGTCCTCCTCCTGACTTTCAGTTGAAACAAGATTAACATAATACCCCACAAAAGGCAGTAAAAAAACCTGTACATCTTTTACCTTTACAGAGCAAGTAAATATAAAGATAAAAACCCGTACAATATTAAAATTTTGTAATTCTTACAATCTGAGAATTTCATTAAAGTGTGCGTTTTATGTCTTATGTAAGTGGAATTGTCGTAGCCAGAGAGTAGAGCTGCTGAACAGCTACTTTAAGATTTAGAGTTTTTTGTTATGCTGTTCCTTGTACTCTGGTTGTGGATTTATGATGTGCATGATCATGGTGCAAATAGTTTTAAACTGTACATTTGAATCCTTCCAACCTTTCTGACTGGCAGCAGTATAGTAAATCTGAGTACAGTTATTTGCATAATCAGTAACTGCATTGTGAATATGCATCTCTCTCTGCTCTGGCTTCTATAATCCCTCTGTTTTATGTGGTTCTTGATTCAGAATGTTCATCTTGGACAGTAACAGGAATGGCTGCTTCAGCTTCATAGACTTCTAGATTAAGCCAAAAATTCCTAAATGTATATGAGATGGGGGAAAAAAAAATCAAAAGCCAAGAAAATGAGGCTTTTAAGTCACATAAAGGGCACTTACTTTTAAAACGTTTTAAAATTTGTCTCTTTCAGGCACAGTTTGGTTTCTGGTTAAGTTTATTGGAGTTTTGCCAGGATCTCAATGGGAGGACGATTAAATAGGCAATCGCCTATTCCAAGCGTTCTCATATTTCATTGCACTGTGACCCCCTTCTGACAACAAAAATTACTACACAATCCCAGGTGGGGGGACTGAAGCCTGAGCCCACTCAAGCTCTGCTGTGCTGGGGTGCCAAAGCTGAAGACCAAAGGCTTCAGCCACAAGGAAGGGGTCTATAACCTGAGCCCTGCCACCCAAGGCTAAAGCCCTGAGACTTGGGCTTCGGTCCTGGTTGGTGCGGCTTGGGCTTGGGCCCTGGACCCCAGCAAATCTAAGCGAGCCCTGGTGACCCCATTAAGATGGGGTCGTGACCACTGGCTATTCCAACTCTACTCTTGTCCCTCAGTAGCTGTCATATTTTTGTTCGTTGTACTTCAATAAATTACTCTCCATCTGTAAACTGTTGCTCCAGCTATATAGACTATACATACACACATATGGCCGGAGCACGATTTGCTTCTAGATTTGTTTACAAAATACAGTTGATTAAAAATTTCAGTGTAGCAATTGAAAAATATTGCTGACTGCACTCCCGCTGTTACAGGATGATGAGACAGAGCCTGAAGCAACTGCTGCTGACACGGCTAATGTTGGTGACTTCTTTTTGGCGGAAGTAGAGGAGGCAAAGCAGCAACCAAATAATATCAGAGCTTGCACCAACAGATTGCAACAAGATGTGAGACTGAATGAAAAAGCAAGGTATATGGTCTTTTAAAATTATCTTTGAAGATCACAATTCCATCAGATCTCTTACTAAGTAATATGCAGCTAATATCTCTTACTACAGAGAAAAATTCTATGAAGCTAAACTTCAGCAGCAACAGCGGGAACTTAAACAACTTCAAGAAGAAAGAAGGAAACTGATTGAGATTCAGGAAAAAATCCAAGCATTACAGAAGGCTTGTCCTGACCTTCAAGTAGGTAGAGTATACTTCTCCACAGACTCCAGGGGTATGGTCTACATTGCAGTAAAAGATCCACGACTGGTCCATGTCAGTTGGCTTGGGCTCTTGGGCTATTAAAATTGCAGTATAAATGTTTGGGCTTGGGATGGATCCCAGTTTCTGAGTCCATCTCCCCTTGCCGGGTCCTAGAGCTCAGGCTGCAGTCTGAACCTGAATGTTTACACTGCAATTGTATAGTCTCGCAGCCTGAGCCCTGTGAGCCCGAGTCTACTGACACAGATCAGCTGTGGGTATTTTGTTGTAGTGTAGTGTAGACATACACCAAGAATATCAGGCAATGGGGCACCAAATGTTTCTCACAGCAGTAGTTTTTCTAGTAGAAAAATTGAAATTAAGAACTTCAAATTGTTTATGCTCATAATGTTGAATTTTGTTCAATAAAACCACTGTAAGACTCATTCATAGATTATAAATAAAAGTTAGAAGGGATCACGTATAATCATCTAGTCTGACGTCCTTTATAACACTTGCTATAGAATCTCGCCCAATAATTTCTGAATTAGGCTTCTGGCTTCTATATGAGCTATAGCATATCTTTCTAGAAAGATATCAAGTCTTTATTTAGACTTCAAGGGATGGAGAAATCATCACATTCCTATGTAATATGTTCCAATGGTTAATTACCCTTATTGTTAAATATTTGCATCTTATTTCTAGTCCGACATTTTTGTCTAGTTTCAGCTTCCAACCATTGAATCTTGTTATGTCTCTTTTTTTTCTATGTTAGCGACATCTACTATCAGAATCTCTTCCCTACATATGTACTGGTAGTATAGACCACGATCATTTCATTTCTTACACTTCTCTTGGATAAACTCAATCGATTGAGCGTCTTAAGTCTCTCACTATAAAAGGCATATTTTTCAGACTTCAAATTGTTCTTGTAGCTTCTTTCTGAACTCTTTTTTTCAAATTTTTCACTATTCATTTAGAAGTGGTGACACCAGAACTGGACATAGTATTTTAGTAATGGTCTCAGTATGGCCATATACAGAGCAATGTTTTGCCTCCCTGCTCCTATGTGATGTTCTCCTGCTTATACATGCAAGGATTGCATTTGCCCTTTTAGCTACATAATGTCACTGGAAACTCCTGGCCATTACCTTATTTACTATGACCCTTAAGTCCTTTTCAGAGCCCCTGCATTCCAGAGTAATGTCTCATCTTGTGAAGATGACTTTGTATTTGGCTGCATTAAAACAGATGTTCAGATGAGCCCACTTTACCAAACTTTGCAAAGTTTGTTAATTTTTGTCTACTTAATTTTCACTACAATCTTTCCCTAAATCTGGAATAAATCCTTGATGTGAAGGTAACTGGTTCTTTTAAAATGAAAGTTAACAAATGTTGACCTTTTTCAAAAATATTTTTCATTCAGGCAGTTGAAAATGCTAGTTACTAAAAGAGCTCAAGGGACCAGCATTCTACCACATTGCACAATGTTGGGTTGAGTTTTTAAAATTAATTTTTGATGACAAAGTTTCTGATTTAGTTTACATTACACATAGCATTGATCATAATGCAAGTTTGGCTGCATGCTGGTTGAAGTATAGGTAATGTGGGTTCTGAGACTATTCTTAATAGCATATATCGACTTTGAGCTGTTATCTCAAGAAGTCTAAAATTGAGTTGTATGTGAGTAGCTGGCGGGAAGGGGACATAGCCGTATCCAGTAACAGTAAGAAATAAGTAGAAATTGCAGAAAGCAATAATAACCTATGTTATTTTACTCTAGTAACATATATTTAATTTTAAAATCTTTTTCTTTCAGTTGTCAGCTAGTTTGGGGAATTGCTCAGCAAATAGACCAGCTTCACCTGATACTTCAACACCAGCTGTTGAAAGTAGCGCAGCAGGCAAGCCTGTTCTTGAACCTGAAGAATCGGTAACAGTGGACAATGAGGTACTTGACATTTCTGACTTGCTTGTGAGTCAGTTGTTTGTTTTTAAGAGGAAAATACCTTAGATACCTTTAAATATTTTGAAACATTTCAAGTCTTTTTATATACATGTTGAGACGTATAGTGTTTTTTTTTTTTAAAGTGTGTGTTTGTAGAAAGCAAACAATGAACCTTAGTAGCAAAAAGTATTTGCCAAAAGAAATATTTAAGCAAATATTTCAGAATTTCAAGTATCAGAGGGGTTGCTGTTTTAGTCTGGATCTGTAAAAGCAGCAAAGAATCCTGTGACACCTTATAGACTAACAGACGTTTTGGAGCATGAGCTTTCGCTGGTGAATACATGCGTCCGACAAAGTGGGTATTCACCCGCGAAAGCTCATGCTCCAAAGCGTCTGTTAGTCTATAAGGTGCTACAGGATTCTTCGCTGCTATTGCAGAATTTGGCTGTAAAAGGGATATGAATTTTAAAATTATTACCAGAGGGATTGAATGATCTCAGCAGAAACTTGATTCCAAGAACAACCCATCCAATCAGGGAGTTCATGTAGAATATGAAATGAGGCAAGACTCATCATATTTCTGCCTCCTTCCTTATAAACAATCACAGAGAGACACTTTCACACATGCTTACATCTTAAAATTAGTTTCCAAGTGATCTGCCTCGTGCACGCAAATGCAGCTCCACTGTTCCATCCTGACATCTTATAACTGGATAATTTCACCCTATGTAAACACACGCTCTGCTTAGTTAACATTGGCAGATCATTAGTTTTATCAATTAACTGAAACTTTATCTATGTCTAAAATACTTTTAGAAATTCTTGTAATTTCACTGAATCAAAGATTTTCCCCTAAACCATCAAAAGGTAATTTCTTACGTAAGGAGTATTCTTGCAAAATTTATAATGTTTGCCTTCTAACAGTGTCTGATTCATCTTGTCTTTATAAAAAAGATTTGATTGTCATGGTTTTTGTTCTCAATGGCTGAAATTTTTTTTACTGAGGACTTTAAAACAAAAAAAGAGAACAGAACAAAGAGTAAAGAGACAAATTACAGGCGTCTAAAAATTATCCTTTAGAACAAAATGCTTGTACAGCCGTAACTGTCTCAGAGTCAGCTATACATTTTTATTCACCAGTTTCATTTTTCCATTTAATATTTTTCATAACACGATAGTATTGCTTTTGCTGTCCCAGTTATGGGTGACCATTTTGTATGCTCATGCTTTAAACTCACATGTTTAAAAATTATAAAATTTGCCTGAGTTTCAAGATCTTTTGAAAAGTGGGATTTAGTTAAATTAAACATAAGCATCATACGACTATATATGTAGTTAAATTTGCCTTTTAATAAATGGCGTGGGTCTCTTTCTGCCAAAAAAAATAAAAATAAAAAAAGGATTGGTGTACACTAAGAGCATGTAGTGACGATCATATTTCTAAAACTCCATAGGTAACTTCTGATTTTTAACTTCAAAATATAGCCTTTTCTATAAGCAAATTAATATTTTCAAAGATGTTGGGAACTTCGCCTAGAAAGGTCTTCAGCTATTTCGTAATGGCAAGCAGACTCTGCCTTTTTTGTGCTTTGTATAATATACCACCTTATCTGTCTTCCCTGACATCTTTATCACCTCATTCAAATCTATTCAAAACACTGCTCAAAACTATTCAATAGTTACCTTTACTGGCTGCTGTAACCATATTACCTTCCCCTTTAAATTCCTACACTACCCTGTTTCACTGCATCAGGTTCAAGCTTCTTCTTGATTTCAAGGTCCTTCACAATTTTGCTTCTCCGTACATATCCATTACTTCATCCTATTATCTTTGAATAGATGCAGCCATGTATTCCACAGAGGTGTACTTGTGCCCAGTGCACCGAAGCTGGAGAACTTTGCCTAGCAGTACCCAGAAGGACAACATTTGTATCCTCCAGGCCCTAACTCCTCTTCTGGCTATATAAAGACAGCTCCATTTTGACCCCAACTCAGTTCCTTTTCACTGCCTGTGGCTTATGTCGAAGATTTGTGTGGTATTTTCATCTCATGTTTTTGGTCTCATAATCTAGTGGAAAAACTTGCAGAAAACTAGTAGCATTTCAGGTTTAGTCAAGTGTTAGTATAGTGTTAGTTGAACTAGTTGGCTGCCCTGTGTGATACCCTCACCAAGGTTCAAGCGTTGCCTGTCTTGGGTGGGTGTTTGGGGGGTGATCCTCACATGAGATGCTTGTTGTGGCTGAGGCATATGATAAGGAATGGTGTTCCATCTGTAAGTCATTCAAAAAGAGGACGGAGGTGGTGAGAGACTTATGGGTGAAGCAGCACCTGAAGGAACAAGCCAAGAGGCTCACTTCAGCACTGAGACCCTCGTCTACTCGATGGTTGCCATCGGAACCAGCAAGTCATGCTGCTTCACATGGACTCTAGTGTTTCCTCAAAGAGGAAGAGGAGTCGCTCTCTCTCCTTTGGTGAGGTGAGGAAGATGTCCCATAAGACTAATTATGGAGCGCTCCAAGGTTCTGGGAGACTTTCTCATATTCTAAAAGGAGTGTTGACCAGCGCCATATTCCTTCTGGCGTGCGCAATGGAGCAGGTCCATCTCCTTGGTACCGTGCCGAGATCAGCAAGAGCCCATATCAACTCTGGTTCTGGCCATGAGGCATCCAGTGACTGTGGTACTGATGACGTCTGCACCGGTACTGATGACGTCTGCACCAGTACTGACTGTCTCCATGCTGGAGGTGTATCAGGTGACATCAAACCTGCTTTCCCTCTCAGTCCATGACTCTCCACTAGTTCAGGAGTTCGAAGGTGCTGTAGCTTCTATGCTTCATCTTCCATTGTGACATGTGGCACAGTCTGGCTGGGTCGTAGAGCTGCTGGGTTCATCAGCACTGCAGCTCAGGCTGCCCAGGTCCCAGACAGTGGAACTGAGACCAGTGCTGTGACTGGCACCAAAGGCCCTCGCAATGCTGATGGCCCCTTTGGCCTTGGTCCTTGGCCTTGGTGCTGGCGCCTCTTCCTGTACCGGGTAGAGGGAGTGTCTCACTTGGTGCAGATTCCACATTCCTTTTTGGCATTGATACTGTTTCTGTTGGGCTTCAGATGAGTCTGGTTGTTTGTTTATTCTGTTGTGCCTGGCTCCATTGTCACCAGAGAATCTGTGCGACTCCTCGAGACCCAGGTTCGGGTCGTCCTCCCCTTCGTCATTGCGTGATAGGCACCAGAGGCTATCTTTTGGATCACCATTGGTATTGAAGTTGGCATCGTTTCTGCAGTTGAGGGGGTTCTTGGTTCAGTGCCTACTGATCACCAGTGCCAGGACTCTCATCGGTCCTTCAGGTCCCATTCTTCAAGCTGCTCTAAAACTAGGTCACTGATCCCATGCGTGGCTTCCCTTCCTGAACCAGCTACAGGTGAGACTGAGCCCATCCCTCTAGGCCTCCAATCCCGTGTCTGTGTGTGTGTTTGTGTGAAAGAGAGCGAGAGAGAGAGAGAGAGTTAAGAAAGGACCTGTTATTGGTGGAGCAAACCACTGCTGCTTCATCTCTGGTCAGCTCTGCCATGCAAGGCTCTTGCTCTCCTTTGATGTCTGAGGACTTCAAGGCATATCAGGATCTTCTTAAATGTATGGCTGCTAGGCATCCAGGCTTAATTTATGCAGGAGAATATGCATAAGTTGCTGGATATTCTCCAATCCGCTCCAGAGAGAATAGCCAGCCTGATAAATGAGGCTGTCTTGGAGCCTGAAAAAAAAAACACTGGAATACTCCAACTTCATAGCCTCTCACGACAAAGTGTGCAGAGAAGTCATATTTCAGTCCCATGCTGGGTTTTGAAGGTTTCTACTCCCATCCAGCCACTAACTCTGTTGTGGTAACCATAGTAAATGAGAGTGAAGATAGAAATCTGTACTAAAGACAGAGTCTAGAAGGGAATGGACTTCATGGGGAGGAAGATTTATACCTCCTCTTCCTGGCAGACAGGCATTGCGAACCAGCAGGCATTGTTCTCTGAACATGACTGGCTTGTCCTCTGCTGGCACCCAGCAAGTGCCCATTTTGACTTGTATGTCCCAAGCAGAAGTCCATCTTTGTTCCCCTGTTCAGGGACAGGCTGGCTCATTTTTGTTTTTGGTGTTTGGGACTCAGTTACCCAGGGTTGTGCCATACAGTTCTCCCCCCGCCCCCCGCTGCCATCTCTCTTCAGGGATCCTTCTTATAAGACACAACTTCTGGAGCAGGTTCTGTCTCTGCTGGCTCTGGGGGCTGTGGAAGAGGTTTCACCGCAACATTGGGGACAGAGATTCTACTTCGAGGGATGAGTCATGTCCTCTGTGACCTCAACAAATGCATCAGATATGTGGGATTCCATCTGGTCACCTTAGCAACAATCCTCCCCATGTTAAATTGCAACTCATTTGTTGGATCTTCAGAATGCTTATTTCCATGTAGCAGTGCTCCCAAGCCACAGGAGGTTTCTATGGTTTGTCATGGCAAACCAGCACTATCAGTATACCGTGCTTCCTTTTGATCTGTCTTCCACTCCCTCCTGGCATGTTAACAAGTGCATGATTGTAGTGAAAGCATACCTAAGGAAGAGAACTCGTATCTTCTTGTATCTGGATGATTAGTTACTGAGAAGCAAGTCCAAAGAAGAGCTCCTCTCTCACGTTCAGTTCATTCTATACTTACTTGATCATCTAAGTCTCATCCTAAACAGCAGGAAGTCAACACTGGTTCCAACTCAAAGAATCGAGTTCATTGGGGCCCTACTAGACTCTCAGTTCAAGAGTGTTGCTACTGACTGACTGACTTCCATGCGATTTGCCACTTATCTCTGGAGCTGCAGGGAACTCAACCCTCAAGGATAGTCCGCGTATGCCTGAGGTTGCTAGGCCATGTGGCTGCATGAAAATAAGTAATCCAATATGCTAGGTTGCACCTCCATCATCTTCAAATGTAGCTAAAGTTGGTTTGTCATCTGAATCCTTGGATGGACCAGTCCAACTTTCTCTGCCGATCCTGGAGTCCTTATGGTGGTGAGTGGCTCAGGGCAATGTGTGCCAGGGTGTTTCCTTCGCTGAGTCCGCACTGATGCCTCCTTAGTAGGTTGAGGAATGCATCTGGGGTCACTGAAAGGCCTGTGATCAGAATAGGAAACTTCTCTGCATATCAGTGTCCTGAAGCTTTGTACTATCTGCAGTGCCAATCGGGCCCTTCCGGATCACATCAGGGACTCGGCGATGCACGTCCTTACTGACAATACCACCGTGAAATATTACATGAACAGAAAGGAGGGAGTGTGCTCCAACCTGCTAGGTCAGGAGGTCATCAGGCTCTTAAAGTTTTGCATGAGAGAAAACATTACCCTGCTGCTGATCATTTAACTGGGTTCTAGAACCACCGGGTGGATCACCTCAGCAGAAATTTCTCCCTGAATCATGAGTGGTTTCTGAAGCCCAGTGTCCAGCAATCCATCTTTATGATTTGGGCATCTCAACAATCATCTCTTTTGCTCTCGAGGGGGTCTCAGTCCGGGCCCCGAGACCAATTCTTTTCACCTGAGCTGGGAATCTGCACTCCTCTATGCTTTTCTTCCAATTCCGATTATCCTGCAGGTCATTCTCAAGCTGAAATTGGATCATGGCAACCTCATTCTCATTGCTCCACCGTGGCCAAGACAATGTTAGCCCTCTGACTTCCTCATTAGCCTGGGGAGTTCAACCGAAAATGGCTTGTATCCAGGACATCTGGGCGTACCTGCTTACACCTTCAGTCTTCTGGTCTTGCACTTAGTTTGTTGAGAGTGCACCTGGTAGTGATTTCAATGTTTCATTGATCTACCCATGGGAAGTCAGTGTGTTTTGAACTCCATGGAAGCGAGGTTCTTGAAGGGAGTCACTTGTCTCCATCCACTGGTTAAAGAACTAGTCCTCTTTGTGTGACCTTGATACTGTCTTAGCAGCTCTTATGAGACCGCCATTCAAGCCACTGGCAACTTCTTCTTTCTCCCTTCTGTGTCAGAAAACTGCTTCCCTTGTGACAAAAACATCTGGAAGGAGTGTGTGTGAATTGCAGGCTTTGATGACAGAGCCTTCTTACATACAATTTTCCAAAGACAAAGTAACTTTGTAGCCGCATTCTAAGCTTTTATCTAAAGAGGTTTCTCAGTTTCTTTTGAACCAAGTTACATATCTACCAGGGTTCTTCCCTAAGCTGCATTCAACCCCAGATGAGCAGCATTTTCACATATTGTATGTCAAGCGATTCTTAGCTTTTTATCTGGATAGGACTAAACCTTTCCATTCTTCATCTCATCTGTTTGTTTCATATGTGGACCAAATGAAGAGGCAAACGATCTCTCTTCACAAGTGATTTCCAGCTGGAAAACTTTTTGTATCCTGACAGCATACGAAGTAGTTCAGACTGTGCCTCCTCAACAGTGCAAGCTCTTTCCATGAGGCCCCAGGCAACCTCAGTGGAATTTCTAAGCAACGTTCAGATATTGGAGAGAGAAGGTGGGTGAGATAATATTGTTTATTAGACCAACCCCTGTTGGTGAGAAAGACAAGCTTACACAGTTTCTCTCTCTCACCCACAGAAATTGGTCCAATAATAGATATTACCTCACCCATTTTGTGTCTCTAATATCCTAGGACTGGCATGTTCCTATGTTTGACATTTGCAGGGTTGCCTCTGTATTATTGGTGATGCAGCTGTGTATTCCACAACCCACCCTCCTTCCCTTCTGGACATTTTGTGTGAGGGAACTGAGAGGAGTGGGGATCTGTCCTCATAGAGCCATGGAAGAGGCTAGGACCACAGCTTCTTGCAGAAACACCTGTCCCTTCATTCGTGCTTTATATGCTCATGTAAAAACAAGGAGGAGTCCTTGTGGCACCTTAGAGACTAACAAATTTATTTGGGCATAAGTTTTCGTGGGCTAAAACCCACTTCATCGGATGCATGGAGTGGAAAATACAGGCAGGTAAAAGCACAGGAAAAGATGGGAGTTACCCCCACTTAGTAAGGCAAGTGCTAATGAGCCAATTCAGTTAAGGTGGAAGTGGGCTGTTCTTAACAATTGACAAGAAGATGTGTATACCAAGGGAGGAAAAATTACTTTTGTAGTGTTAATGAAATCAAGGTGGCCCATTTCAAACAGTTGACAAGAAGATGATCCATAAATGCTCATGAAGTGATCCATAAAACTGTTACCACTTTTTCTTTCAAATTCCTCCTCAAGACCCTATTCTGCCTTGACATCGGTAAGAAATCAGCCAGTTAATGATAGCTGGCTGGAGTGATAAATGGAAATCATACACTTTTATTGTTCTTATAGAGTATTATTATAAAAACAATTTGATTGGATTCTTCTCTCCCCACTTTCTTGTGTTACTTACCTTTTTATATTTTAAGGTGTTCAGGGCAGAGACTATTTTCTATGAGTTTTTGCAGCCCTTTGCACAGTGTGGCCTTAGTCCTGAGCACCTCTTAATATTGCAGGAGAACCGTTATTTTATTACCCTCACTTTTATTGACATAACTTATATTCTATTCTTACAACATAAATGCTGAAACTTGCATCATAGGTGTGTCCAGTTGTAACTTAGATTTTTTCTTCATTTTGCTATATAGTCACATCAAATTAATTTTGAAAAATTTTAGCTTTGCCTAATTTGTTGGTTTAATGGTTTTGAATATAGTTAAATTTGTAAAATGAAACAGAAGGATTAAACTATTTTATTTCAAATAGCTATGGTCTGAGATGCGTAGGCATGGGATCTTAAGGGAAGAGTTACGACAGAGAAGAAAGCAGCTTGAAGCTTTAATGGCTGAACATCAGAGGAGAAGAGATTTGGCAGAAACCACATCTACTGTTGCTGCATCTGTTAAAAGTGGTGGATCAGAGACCCAATGTACTCCACAACAAAATAGAATGGAAAAGTAAGAGCATGAGTCACACCTCTCCTGCTTCATATGGTCTTACCTTTGGAGTCTGGAATCATTTACTGTATATTAAACATTCATTGTGAACAATGTCACAGAGGTGCTCCATTTAAAAATAAATTAGTAAGAGACTGTTTTTATTGTGTTTACTTTGAACAAAATTCCACATCCAATGTTTAAGAGAAAAAGTTGTAAACTATATTTTCTTAGTTTTAAAAGCATACTGGAAATTTATAATCTAGTGACTTTCAAAACATTTCCTAAAAATTTTCTGAGGTACCCACTTGCCTGTGAGTTTCCTCCCATTTTGTTGGGGGTTTGAGGTTATATTTTTCAAAATGCTTTTTCTCTCTCTTTCCCCATTACTGGGGGAAGACCCATATAAACAAGGAAAAAGGTCTGTATGAAAAATGCTGTCAAATGCCTAAAATACTAGGTTGGCCTTCAGTAGCTCAACTGGCAGGACTCTTGCATATTTGGAAAGATATCCTTAAGTTGTTGGTTTGATTCCAGATTGAAAGAATGGCTTCTTTTCAAGTGTTAAATAAAAAGATATGCTATAATTCAAACAAGAGTTAACTCCGGAAAGTCCTTGGTCTCAGTAATATAGCAGGTCTTTGTACATGATCACAGTGGTCCCTTCTGGCCTTTTCAATGTGTTTGGATTCATAGATAAGTTTCTCTGATGTTAGGTGTTAACAATGTAAGTTACAAAGTTCAGACACAAGTAGTTCTTTTTAAATGAGTTGACTGTCTCTGCATTGGTAGGAGGTTTGCAAAATTCATTTTGATGCAACTTGTAGATATAATTGGCATATAAAATTTTATTATTAGTATTCTGATTTTAGCTGTTATCCTTTGTTAATGGCAGATTGACTGTATCTTTTAATGTCTAATGTTCACTAGAACAGTGGCAACATGGGGAGGTTCTACCCAGTGTGCGCTAGATGAAGAGGATGGAGATGGAGATGATTATCTTTCTGATGGACTTGTTCAGGCAGAAGAGGAGGAAGAAGAGGAAGAACAAGAGTCCAGTTCTAATGACAATTTCTCCATGTATCTCCATAACAATGATCAAAGTACATATTGTGTTAAAGAAAATAAAGATAGGTTAGTTGCTTTATTTAATATTGGTCTGATATTAGGGTAAGTTTTATAAAATAATGTTGCACTTTTTCTACAGAGAGAGCTGATGATAAAATTCTACTCAGCAATAGCGGAAGAAGACAGAGGTTTTCACTGAACTGTCAAGTGTGGCATCTAACCAAATCTTTTTTGTCAAGAGGTTATAGCTAGGTTCTGAACTAGCTATATGCAGTGTTTGAGTAGTTCAAATTATTCCTTCCAACTTGCATAATCAACAGTGGATTTCATCTGCTATCAAGCTGATGTTCCTCAGTCTCTACTAGTCTTGACAACTCTAAATAATGTAATCTGCTCTGCAAATTTGCCACCTCATTGTTTAACACATTTTTCATTAAACATCAGTTTTATCATGGAACATTTGGGGGCACCTGACTGTTAATTTCTGCCATTTTGAAAATTAACCATTTATTTCTGATTATTTTTTTTTGGTTGGTTGTCTCTTAGCCATTTTCTAATCCATGGCAGTACTTTGTCTCTCTACATGACTAATTAGTTTCCTTCATAGCCTCTTGCTAAGGGATTTTTTCAAAGGCTTTTTGAATGTCAAAATAAATCATATCACCCAGTTTACCTTCCTCTATTTTGTTGACCTATTCAAAGAATTCTAATAGATTAGAGCAAGGGTTGGCAACCTTCGGCTCACGGCCCATCAGGGTAATCTGAAGGCAGGCCGCGAGACATTTTGTTTATGTTGACCATTTGCAGGTATGGCCTTCTGCAGCTCCCAGTGGCCGTGGTTTCCTGTTACTGGCCAGTGGGAGCTGCGGGAAGTGGTGGCCAGTGTGTCCCTGTGGCCCACTGCTTCCTGCAGCTCCCATTGGCCAGGAACGGCTAACCACGGCCACTGGGAGCTGCAAGGGTGCCATGCCTGCAAACGGTCCATGTAAACAAAACATAATTGGCTGATGGGCAGCGTGCCAAAGGTTGATGACCCCTGGATTAGAGGCATGATTTGCCTTTACAGAAGCTGTGCCCTGTCATAACATGTTTGTGTAGATATTTTATGGTTCTGTTTTTAATTATCACTTCTACTAATTTTCCTGGTACTTAAGAAAGGTTTATAGGTCTATAGGTCTATAATTCCCAAGATCATCTTTATCAACTTTTTTAAATATAGATATAACATTAGTTACTCTGTAGCCTCATGTGGTACTAGCTGATTTTAGTGATGGAAACACTCGATTGGTTGGCCATTTGTTCAAACCCATTTGTGGAGGGTGGTATATTAATAGTTGTCATATACAGTTGCATCTTTAGTACAGACGGGCTTTATCCCATACTCTTGCTGAGCACACTTGTTCAGTTTTGCATGATTTTACAATGCCACCAATATGACCCCAGCAAATATTCTGTTTGTCTTACAATGAATAAGCTATAAAAGCATGTGAATATATATATAGAAATTAGAAGGATAAATTCTTTACTCGCAAGTTAGGCTTGCCATATAAAATATAAGAAAAGAAGAGCTGCAACAGAAGATAGTGAATTCCTAGATCTCAATCTCAAAACAAAAGCCAGTTCTCCAACTCATACTGAATTTAGAAGTTAAAGTAGGGTTTTTTTTTGTGCCAATGGGTAAGTTTCTTGGGAATAAGAAACTGTAACTGCTCTTGCCAAAAAGTGTTAATAGTTTACCTAGAATGGAAATGTAGACGGAACCTATGGACTCTGCAAATTTCAATTTTCTTCTCTTACAAAGTTAGTTTGACTTTCAAGAAATCTGACACTCTCTTTTCTGCAGATGGAAGAATCGCCGCCCTCTTTCAGCAGATGGGAATTACCGTCCATTGGCTAAGACAAGACAACAACAGAATATTAGCATGCGGCGGCAAGAAAACCTGAAGTGGATGTCTGAACTCTCTTATGTGGAGGAGAAGGAACAATGGCAAGAGCAGATTAACCAGTTAAAGAAACAGCTTGAATTTAGTGTCCGTATTTGTCAGACCTTGATGCAGGATCAGCAGGTAAATATCAAAAGCACTTATTCTGTTATCTTATTACTCTATATGGCATACATTGTAGTGGTTGTGTTTTTTCCTCTAAATCTTAAAGGAATAATTAATCTCTGACTTGAGAAGTTTTTGGTGACCAGCATTTCCTTCTTTCCACAGACTCTCTCTTGTCTACTACAGACTCTGCTTACAGGCCCTTATAGTGTGATGCCCAGTAATGTTGCATCTCCACAAGTGCACCTTATAATGCACCAGTTAAACCAATGCTATACTCAGCTGACATGGCAACAGAATAATGTTCAAAGGTATGCTATTTATCCTTTATTTGTGAAAAACTTTTGCTAATACTTGTATTGAAATGATTCAGAAGTAACAAAAAGCTTACTTCACTGATAAATATTTTAAATAAATCAAACTGATGCCTGGTCTGTATGTAAAAGTTAGGTTAACATAACTACAGCACTTGGGGAGGTGAAAAATTCACCCCCCTGAGTGCTATAGCTATGCCAACCTAATCCTCAGTGTGTATGCAGCTGTGTCAACAGATGAATGTGTCCGTGGAGCTAGCTACTGTCACTTTGGGAGGTGGAGTTCCTACAGTGAATGAAAAAAAAACTCCATTTCTGTAGGAATCATTTATACTGTACTACTTTCCTTCGGTGTTTGAGCCTTTCCTGAACCAAAGTATTCAGTTGCTCCTGACCAAATATTTCTGCATTCAACAGAGCTCCCTAAATCACTTCTGTAGCCACATCCTTCATTGCAATGTTTTTTAGTGTGTCGGCTGGCTTTCTAGTGAATAATTTTGAATCTTTGAAGTGTCATGAACATATAATAAACATGATCATATTGCTTTTGTGCTGGTGTGAATTCATGGCAAGTAATTTGATCTTCTAGTCCAAGACTTAATAATTTTCTGGTTTGGGTTGCACTTTGGGCCCGTAGCTTTTAGGAGAGAGCGCATCTCATGAGGCCATTCTTGTAATACCTGTAATTCCTCCTTCTCTTTTAACAGTGGCATTAGTGAGTCACTCTTTGGAGTGGTCCGGATCTGCTTGACAGAATCTGTGGTTGGAAACTTTCATAACTCAGTTGTCTCTGTGGAGTTCTTCAAGTACCTCCAGAGGGAGTTGGTTTATTCCTAAATACATGAATCCCCACTTAGCATAATTCGTGTGGTTGTATTGGTGAAAAAATAGAAGCCTTCTTTTGAAGACATATATAGATGGAGGTCCCAAATTTCATTCTGTTGAGCTCTGATGAAGAGTAGAAGAATATACACCATATCCATGTACTTGAAATTGTGGTGATTGTCTGTACAGTTCAGTGCAAATGATGCCACCTGGTCATGGAAACTTACTGATGAGTGAATGGGCACTAAGTTATATTAATCTTCCACAGTGTCAAATTTTTCCAAATCCAGGAACTTTTCTTTGAGTTTCTTGTCATGTTGCTGTAGATAGCTCAGAAGTTGTTGTAATAGCAGTTACCCACGTTGCCTATAGAGTGAGCTTGTAACCATGAATGGCTTTTTGCATAAATTTTACCAGCAATTACATGTTCTATTGTTTGTCTACCTAATATTTCACTTTCTGTCCACACACTTGACAATTCATAATCCTGCGTATGCTGCCCCAGCACTCTTGGGAAGTTATTGATAGATGTAGACCTCCTAAGCATAGTATCAGGATATCTTTATATTCTTGTACAGTCCATTTTAGCTTAATCAGCACCGGGAAGAGTGCTTGATCCACAAACATTAACATGTTTCTGTTGATGATGATCTGTGACTTGTGCAAGTCTTTTCATGACAGGATTCAATGTATCAGCTTCATGAGCTGGTGACTGAAAGATAGGCATGTAGCTGTATGTAGTTTAATGGAGAATTGCTGTTACTGTGCTTTTCATTAAGAAGTATCCAGTCTGATTTTTAGATTTTCAAATTGATGTTTGAGGGAAAATAATATCCTGTGCCTGTGCTTTCAAAGCTGACTGGCAATCTTTTGTGTGTTCACTAAATCATTCTGCTAGGATATCTTCTTTGAATTTTGGTTCTGCTGTGATATTAGCAGGAAAAATGGTGTATTGCATCTGGAACATTTAAAGTAGCATGATTTATTGCCTTAGTGTTCTGCAGTATCAGATCTGATGTGGATCGCCTCTGCCAGGCTGCATACTGTCTCGTATGTAATGTGTTTTGCCCATCAAGTTTGTGCTTATTTTATCAATGTTATCTGCAGTGATATGGGTAAAGCTTCCTTTAACCAGGTTTGATGGGATCACTGTTCCATTCTCATTCATTGACATCAGAGTGCTCTTGGCCAGTGCTGTGTCAACTCAAAATACGTCCTTGCAGCTAATGCAATGTCCAATGTTGTGAAACACCTGGACAAGATTTTTTTGTTCTTATTGCCTGGTGAAGTATACTTCCAAGGCTAACGTGTTTGGGTGTCCACTTCTTACCTCCACTTACACTGTAGATGAAATGTGCAATATTTAGTGGCCTGGACTCTTTATGTGATTCTTGTTTCTCATCTTCACATTCTTCTGCAATGTCATCTTCTGTGTCCTCCCTCCTTACCACCACCACCTTCTTCAGCTTCCCCTAACTCAAGAGTAGACTGGCCAGCCAAGATGCTGTTTGGGATGCAGGCTAGTGCCTCTTCCTCACTGGTGTTTAACCCATGGCATCCAGGATGAGCAAGTATATCTAAGTGTAATTTCAGTGCTACATGTACCATTGAGAGAGATTCATTTTCCAGCTCGGTCTTGACAAATGGAATGCTTGATACATTTTCTTCTGCTTTACTGAGGGATGTGACAAAATTTGACAAGCCCGAATATTGTTTGTCTCTTAGAAGCGGGTTGATCACCTACGACAGTGAATTTGTAAATACCGTCAATAGTAGAAATTTTTTCTGTGAAGGTTGCTATACAACTTATAAATGAATGTCAGATCTCTTCAACAACTTCATTTGAGAGAAAACAGTAAAAAGTCCATGCCTGTGAAAGTTCCAGAAACATGTCCTTTCAGGGCACAATGTTTTAACTCATTACTAAGTGAGACCATTGACAAGTCAGGACCACTATGAGTCATGCTTAGTTTTTGTTGCTTTTCTCAAGAAATGCTTATAGCAGTGTGACAAAGTTCCTCCTCTATCTTGGTGGGTCCTGCGCTTATTGGCAGAGTTTGCTCACCTCAGTGATCTTCCTCACAGTCTGGGTCAGCTTCTCCTGTATCTGATCAGAAATTGGGAGGTTTTAGGGGGAACCCGGGCCTGCCCTCTACTCCCTGTTCCAGCCCAGGGCCCTGTGGATTGCAGCTGTCTATAGTGCCTCCTGTAACAGTTGCATGATAGCTACAACTCCCTGGGCTACTTCCCCATGGCCTCCTCCAAACACCTTCTGTATCCTCACCACAGGACCTTCCTCCTGGTGTCTGATAAGGCTTGTACTCCTCAATCCTCCAGCAGCACACCCTCTTACTCTCAGCTCCTTGCGCCTCTTGCTCCTAGCTCCTCTCACACACTTCCTCTCCTCTGGCTCTCCCCTCTCTGACTGGAGTGAGCTCTTTTTTAAACCCAGGTGCCCTAATTAGCCTACCTTGGTTGGCTGCAGTGTTCCAGTTAAGGCAGACAGGCTGATTAGTTCTAGCAGGTTCCTGATTACTCTAGTGCAGCCCCTGCTCTGGTCACTCAGGGAACAGAAAACTACTCATTCAATGACCAGTATATTTGCCCTCTACCAAACTCCTGTACCCCACTGGCCTGGGTCTGTCACATAAGTTAAGGTGTTATTTCCCATCTGAGGCTATAAGGTCACTTAACACCATTTAAATGTACACTGAACTCATGTTCATACTCTTCTGCCTCAAGTATATGTTTGTTTATTTTGAATGTTACGGAACTTCAATCCTGGCAGAAAATGCAAAGACTCCAGTTCACTCTGGGGGTACCTTGCTCTGAAACACTGTTGAGGTTTTGGTGATTGTAACACAAAGGGGTTTGCAGTTCACTCTTTACTGGTAGCTTCAATGGATTTATGAAGTCTGATAATTTTACCTTTATCTGTGCATGTGGCATAACAGTTTATATTCCAAAGTAATGATTACCTTCAGACAGAAGAGTTGTTTAGAATTTTATCAATTGGATCCCTATTCTGGAAATCTTGAGTTTCTTTCTTGCGTTGGTTGCCTCCTGTATTGTAGCTAATCCATGTTTGCTAGAAGCAAAATTTCCTTTTTCACTTGCTTGCAAATGTGTTTTTCATAAGATACTGTTGAGGAACGTGTCAGATTCAGGACTGTCTCCCTGTTTTGTCTAAGGAATACATTACAATAATAATGCACTTAACTGTCACATGAATGTTGAACAAATAAATATTTACCAGTATATCACTTATGCCATGGCATTGTTATCCAAATCAGTACTAAGAACTCACTCACACTGGAAGCAGAAGTAAGCCTTAGTTAGGTTACTGCTTAGGGGGTTGATAATTAGCTAACAGTAATAAATTTATATTTTTGAAAGAGAACTTACAGAAATAATTTAGCATACTGTGTTGTGCGTGATACTTTGTGTAATGGACATCAGTGCATTTAATTCCTTAACATATCAAAAATACCTACAAAGTAGTTAGTTTACTTAATCTTAGAAGTCCTTACTGCAAAACCAACAAAATTCCAGTGCATATCATCATGTGATTAGAGGAAGCAGAGAGTATAATCTTATACAGAGATCACCCCCTGTATTTTCTGATAGTATGGTATTCCAAATTAGGAACATATTCAATATTTAGTATCTCTCCTTTACTTTATTTTTTTAAGTTTCAAATAGTAGCAATTTTCTCTTTTGTATTTTACTTACCTTCAACTTCAAAACTCTTCTTAGTAACAATTTTCAAATTCGGTACATTCAAATTATGAAAGGAAACAGGTTTAGCAAATTTTCCTCAGAAATGCTTTGTTTCATTAAAAGCAGCAAAGAATCCTGTGGCACCTTATAGACTAACAGACATTTTGGAGTATGAGCTTTCGTGGGTGAATACCCACTTCCTCAGATGCACGTAGTGGAAATTTCCAGGGGCAAGTATATATATGCTAGCAAGCAAGCTAGAGATAACGAGGTCAGTTCAATCAGGGAGGATGAGGCCCTGTTCTAGCAGCTGAGGTGTGAAAACCAAGAGAGGAGAAACTGGTTCTGTAGTTGGCAAGCCATTCACAGTCTTTGTTCAATCCTGAGCAGATGGTGTCAAATTTGCAGATGAACTGAAGCTCAGCAATTTCTCTTTGAAGTCTGGTCCTGAAGTTTTTTTGCTGCAGGATGGCCACCTTAAGGTCTGCTATAGTGTGGCCAGGGAGGTTGAAGTGCTCTCCTACAGGCTTTTGTATATTGCCATTCCTAATGTCTGATTTGTGTCCATTTATCCTTTTGCGTAGAGACTGTCCAGTTTGGCCGATGTACATAGCAGAGGGGCATTGCTGGCATAGGATGGCGTATATTACATTGGTGGATGTGCAGGTGAATGAACCAGTGATGGTGTGGCTGATCTGGCTAGGTCCTGTGATGGTGTCGCTGGTGTAGATATGTGGGCAGAGTTGGCATCAAGGTTTGTTGCATGGATTGGTTCCTGAGCTAGAGTTATTATGGTGCGGTGTGCAGTTTCTGGTGAGAATGTGTTTCAGGTTGGCAGGTTGTCTGTGAGCAAGGACTGGCCTACCACCCAACGCATGTGAAAGTGTGGGATCATTGTCCAGGATGGGTTGTAGATCCTTGATGATGCATTGGAGGGGTTTTAGCTGGGGGCTGTATGTGATGGCCAGTGGAGTCCTGTTGGTTTCTTTCTTGGGTTTGTCTTGCAGTAGGAGGCTTCTGGGTACATGTCTGGCTCTGTTGATCTGTTTCCTTAACATTAACACCACCCTATATCGAAAACCTACCGACCGCTATGCCTACCTTCATGCCTCCAGCTTCCATCCCGGACACATCACACGATCCATTGTCTACAGCCAAGCACTGAGGTACAACCGCATCTGCTCTAACCCCTCAGACAGAGACCAACACCTACAAAATCTCCACCAAGCATACTCAAAACTACAATACCCGCATGAGGAAATAAGGAACCATCACTGGTTCATTCACCTGCACATCCACCAATGTAATATACGCCATCCTATGCCAGCAATGCCCCTCTGCTATGTACATCGGCCAAACTGGACAGTCTCTACGGAAAAGGATAAATGGACACAAATCAGACATTAGGAATGGCAATATACAAAAGCCTGTAGGAGAGCACTTCAACCTCCTCTCTTGGTTTTCACACCTCAACTGCTAGAACAGGGCCTCATCCTCCCTGATTGAACTGACCTCGTTATCTCTAGCTTGCTTGCTAGCATATATATACTTGCCCCTGGAAATTTCCACTACATGCATCTGAGGAAGTGGGTATTCACCCACGAAAGCTCATGCTCCAAAACGTCTGTTAGTCTATAAGATGCCACAGGATTCTTTGCTGTTTTTACAGATCCAGACTAACACGGCTACCCCTCTGATACTTTGTTTCATTAATATCAGCTTATGTGGGAATTTGGTCTACTCTATAGCCATGGTTGTCTGTTAATAGGTAGATGCAAATCTATAGGATTTCCATGTTGCTTTAGTTGTTGGGCTTCCTGTATATGGACTGTACAATTCATTCAAAATTGCTATATGGAAGGGAAGGTGGGGGGAAAAAGTCAGTGTATGGTCTTTTTGAAATTACATGTATTTAAAATAATTGAAACTATTGTACTATATATCATTTTTGTAACATACTTTTCTCTTCAGAAGTAACTTTTCTGTATTTCATAGGTTGAAGCAGATGTTAAATGATCTTACGTACCAACAAGAACAGCAGCAGCAGGAGAAGCCACAAAGAAAGCAAAGAGGCAGCAGTGCGCCACCACCTCCATCTCCTACAGTATTTTGTCCTTTCAGTTTTCCTCCTCAACCTGTAAATCTATTTAACATACCTGGATTTACTAATTTTTCTTCTTTTGCACCAGGTAGGTATTTCTGGAAATGTAAAGAGAAAGAAATGACTAAATGCAAAGTTTTGGTGTACAAGTTATATAAACATTTTGCTTTGTTAGACTTTGGTAAATGGGTTCTCATGTTAAAATAGTATTTTTACTGTTTTCCCTCTACTTCCCTCTACAAACAGATTAACCTCAGCTCCTGGAGGCCTGCTTTACCTTCTTTTTCTCCATATATGTTTCCCAGCTCATATTGTCTAATGAAATGGTCCAAACAACTTGTGAGTTGTGAGCCCAGGCTATCCAAGCAGATAGGCATGAACATTTGCTGCCGAGAGATGGAGTACATATTTTGAGCCCCATGTGGAGGGCATGGCTTCTATCTGGCAGTGGGGAAAAAAGTGAATTTTTGGTGAAACATGCCAGATTACAGCAGTGATGTTGAAATCCTCCTATATATAGGTCAGGTACAGGATGAGGATTGTTAAAAGAAGTTTCCACACAAGCCTCTGCCATTGTGCAGTAACACTCTTCTGAAGAAGGGCTACCTATGTGGGGAGAGTGAACATGTTCATTACTTGACTTCTGTAATGAAACTGCCAACACTTGTTTTGGATTGAGACTGCCAACAAACAGGCATTATATGTTACTGAGCAGTTACACCAGTACAAACCCTTAGTGTAGACAGACAAAGTTTTATTTGCATTGTCAGAACTTATCCCTGCTTGAAATCTGGGTAAAAAGCCACTGTGCAAATGGTAGATTTCCCTGGGTAAACTATAGGTTGCACTTGTGCATCTACAGTGATGTCTGCTCAGAGATGGTTGAAATTGGGACAAATTAAGACAAGGCCCCAGTATCACAGCAGTCTAAAATCAGCTACTGTGGTTTTTCGTGTTTTCTTTTTGGTATGTGAAAACCATGGGGGAAGGAGCATTTAAAAAATATTTACTAGAACATTGCATGAATGATAAAACTTTGGAGTTGTAGTGATATGCAGTGTATTCTCTAACGTGTGGTGTCACATTTTTTTTTCTCCTCATGTGGTATGTCTTCTGATTAGCTTTAATTTACCCTCACAGGTATGAACTTCAATCCTGTGTTTCCCTCTGGTTTTGGAGATTTTGCACATAATGTTACCCCACACAACAGTGAGCAACCACAGCAGCGACCTGTAGATCATAACACTTCTGGAAAAACTGAATACGTGGCATTTCCAAAGCCCTTTGAAAGCAGTTCCTCTCTTGGAGCAGAGAAACAAAGGTATTTTAACTATTTATGGTGGAATTCTCCTTTAATCATTGTTTACTTGTAATTTGGATTTGGAACCCATCAGTGTATCGGAACTTCTACTTGGAAGGTAAACAATTGAATTAAAGGGTGAACAATCCTCATTGTAATTTGTTCTTCCCTACCTATGTTATGACTATTTTCTGTTGACAGAAAAGTGTGTTCTTAATTTACAGTTTCTGGTGTGTGTGAAAGATACACTGGGTATAGTTAGGCACAGTGTTTGCTGAATTATCTTACAGGTTTTATATTTAGAAAAACTATATCCAGGTTTTACAAATATTAAAAGATACTTATTTTAATGAGTAGATGAGATACATTCTCTTGCCATACAGTCACATAATGATTTGCTAGAGGACATCATGCAAAGAGGGATATATTATTGCCTTTAATCACTGCTTCTTGGAGCAGCTAGTCCTGAAACTCACAAGAGGAGAAGCAATTCTTAATTTAGTCCTAAGTGGCGCACAGGAGCTGGTCCATGAGCTTAACTGCTTGGCAATAGCAACCATAATGTAATTAAACTTGGCAACCTTGTAGGGGGAAAATACCAAAGAAACCCATCACAGTAACATTTAACTTCATAAAGGGGAACTAAACAAAAATGAGGAAAGTTGTTAAATGGAAATTAAAAGGAACAATCCCAAGAGTGAAACTTTTTAAAAACACCACAGTGGAGGCTCAAACTACATCTATATCCCAAATTAAAAAAAAAGTAACGGGACCAAAAAACACCGTCATGGCTAAACAACAGAACATAAGAGGCCATTAGAGGCAAAAAGACTTCCTTTAAAAATTGGAAGTCAAATCCTACTGAGGAAAATAGAAAGGAACATGAATTTGAGCTGTCCTTAATATTTTAAATTGTCAGGAGATGTTGTGAAAGCCAAAAATATAAATGGGTTCAGAAAAGAATTGGATAAGTTCATGGAGGATACGTCTATCAATAGTTATTAGCCAAGATGGGCAGGGACACAGTCCCGTGCTTTGGGTGGCCCTAAACCGTGGACTGCTAGAAACTAGGACTGGACAGTGGGATAGATCACTAGATAATTTATCTGATTCTGTTTATGCCCTCTGAAGCATGTGACACCGGCAACTGCCAGCAAACAGGATACTGAGCTAGATGGACAATCTGTCTGCCAGTATGGCCGTCTTTATGTTCTTCAGAACAATATGTTGCTGCACTGATTTAAAAAAAAAAAAAAGACGCCATATGATTATAGAACCATAAATCTGAAATATATATCTCTGCATGATAAACTCAGTGGGTAATGTGAATTTCTTCTAATGCCTGTAACTCTCTTCCATTTTTTTTAAATGTTGCTAATTCTGGAGGAGCACCTTACAGTTGTTGGCTATTGGGTAACTATAGGTATTCCTCAAATCATGGATGAACCTATAATTTATTTGTCTGATAGCATTCACAGTTCCTTCCCTAAAGAGCTTTGGTGTACTATGTATTTTACAACTTTTCTTTCTAATAAGGAGTCAGAGACAACCTGAAGAGGAATTAGAAAACAACACACCAGTTTGGCTAGATGACAGCCAGGAAGGAAGAAAAGAAAAACAGTCATTCCTGAAGGCAGGGTTTGCGGTTTCAGTACAAAATATGACATCTGGTAATCACAAAAGTCAATCTGATACCAGCCAGAGGAGAAGAGAGTTTGATGAGGAATCTTTGGAGAGTTTCAGTAGTATGCCTGATCCAGTGGATCCAACTACTGTGACTAGAACATTTAAATCTAGAAAAGCATCAGCCCAGGCCAGCTTGGCATCTAAAGATAAAACACCTAAATCGAAGAATAAGAGGAGGAGTTCTACTCAGCTAAAAAGCAGAGTTAAAAATACTGGTAGGTTTTCAGTTAACTTTAAGGGCACTGAGACAAACTCCATTTTAATCATATAACTTAAATGTTGCTTCGGGTGTACTCTGGAGTGTAGACAGTGTCATAATTAACATTAAAGTTTTGGGAACGGAAGTTAATTTTACACAGGATGTGGAGATGGTAAATGATAAAGCAAAAGTTTTATTTTTGTCATCTTAAATGTGTCAGAAGTGCTAATGGCTTGAACATGGTGCTTTTAGTATGGAAAGGTATGAAACCCAACAAGATGGGAGTGAGTTCCACAGTGTTTAATATTGATAAAATTGTGTTTTTATAAGAGAGAACCAAATTTAAACTGCAGTTTGTTTAAACAGTGTAACATACAGAATTGTTTGCCAACGTACATACGCTCATGTAAAATATGTTCATGTTGACTTGGGTGCTTGTAATCTGCCAACGTGCTTCTGCGTCAGACTTAGTTAATAGCCAACAAACATTCTGTGGTGAATTGCATCTTGCAGACTATTCATTGTTAATACTTCACCACTGCTCTCCGCTCTGTAACAATCTCTAACTCATGTTTGGCACTGTCAATGCTAATTACATAGACATTTCAACCTCCCATTATTATAAAAATAATTTAAGTTCTGCAGAGTTTGAAGTAACAAAAGAGTGGTTAACAAGTCTTTGGATTGCACTTTTGAGCTATCATTAAAACTGACTAGAAACAGGTGATATTAAGATTTTCTTTTTTTTAAAGAGACACTTTTTGTTCATTTAAGGTTATGAAAGTGCCAGCATTTCTAGTACATGTGAACCTTGCAAGAGTAATAGGAGCAGGCGCTCTGTGCAGAATGAAGAGGCTGTTCAAGCAAAAGTGTTCAGCAAAAAGAATCAAGAACAATTGGAAAAAATAATTAAATATAGTAGATCTACAGAAATGTCCTCAGGTATTCTTTTAATTAATCTGAACAATATTAAAAAATTGTATTGATCCTGTAACTCCTTATTAACTGTTAAGGGTATTTTACCAGTCTTCCTGTGAGCTGTTAAAGGGTTTTTTCAGGTAAGGGACAGTCACTTCATGGCTTAATTAATTAACTGCTGTCACTATTAAAGTCCTTGCTAAATGTGTAGATAGGATTCACAGGAAATATTTACCCCTTACATCACATTTTAATCTTCAGAATTCCTGTACAAATGTTGTGATAAAGTGGAAAGTGTTTTGAAGTAGACTAAATATTACCTTTTAACATAATTTTGAAACAACTGTAATCTTACTATAAACACTCTGGAGAAAGATATAAGTACTCATTAATGCTATTTTATGAGAGGTACTGGTTGTGCTAGATAAAGTGTCATGGCAAAAAACACCAGTTAGAATTTCAGATGATGGATTCCACCTGCACGTAATATTTTAACTTACATACTGTACTGCATGCTGTTTGTCTTTCCATTCATGTTCACATTTAAAGGAACTCTTTCAGGATTTAAAAAAAGTAAATCTTTATTTAACAGTCATATCTTTAAAAATCTGCATTTACATTTCGCTGTTTACACTGCTTGCTTTTTTGCACTCCTGTATCGTGAACATATTGTACGTCGTATCATTTTTAGATTCTTACATGTTGGCTCAATGCTGCAGTGTTTGGATGGAAACACTGCTTCCCAAAAGATGTCTAATGCCAAAATTAGTTAAAATAGTATATTTTACTTAATTCCGTAGAGCAAGGTTTTGTGGAGGAGAAAAAGAACTCTATCAAAACAAACATCTTATGATGTCCCTGTAAGTGTCCCCCATTCCCCCCATTTCCTTTCTGACCTTTATGAAACAGGTGAGGGGATTCACTTAAGAATTGTGATTTTGATCCATTGCTTCTGTACTATAATTAGTCAGACTTTGTCCTTCTCTTCCTTGTAGTTTATCCTTAGTCTCAATATCCAAAAGTTTATGGGCAAATTATGCACTTGAGGTTCCAGTTGGATCTTTGCATATATGATAGGGTAGAATATGGGCTGTAGTGTTTATCACATTTGTAAACTGATTCTTGGTTTTAGGTTAAATATTTTGAATATCTTTGGTGTTTGTAATTTAATGTGGACCAGATTAGATTGTATTTGTTTTTCTAGTTAGGATAATTAGTTTTAGTTGCTTAAAACAAAACACAAAACTTCCTAAACAAACAAACCTGCTCCTCCCGTCTCCCGTCCATTAGTGATGTAGTTCAGTTTAGTGTCATTTTAACGAGTCTTCCTCCCACTGATTCATATAGACCGTCTTTATTTCTCGTACACATATTTGTGTTTTATCACTGTTTGTCCCCGCTTTCCTACAGCACATGCTAGGAGAATACTGCAGCAGTCTAACAGAAATGCATGCTTTGAAGCCCCAGGTAATGCATTAATTGCTTAGCTTCAGAACTGTTCACAGCTACTTACTTTTCTTTCTTACCTTTTGTTCTAAACTAGACTGTGTTTCTCAATAGCTCTTTTAGTGAATTTTATGTATACTAATTTATATTGTTGCGAGTATTTTATTTAAAAAAACAAAACAACCCCTCCTCCCACTCCAGGAAAACAAGAACATTGTGTTTTGCTGAATATTTGATAACACAGCTACTTTGAATCATAACTGGTTTGTACTTCGTACTTTTCTTATTTAAAGTACAATGTGGTTAATGGCATTAACTACTGCTTTTGATACAAAATATGCATGTAGAACATAGTAAAATTAATTTCAGGGGGCATTCTTGTGCCCTTAATTATTAGCCTGCAACTTTGGTAGAATTGATGATTGGATTCAGTCTACCCTGAAAAGCAAAGTACATTTAAGTATGTCAGTAAATGTTGAAAGGCAGCCATTATATTTTAGTCTTTTAAAAAATAAAACTGCATTTAAGCACACTTGTAAGACTGCTGAACTAACATCAGATAGTAGATTTAATATATTTGTCTGCATTCTTGAATAATTTGGTAAACTTTGTTATAAACCACAAACATTCAACTGTATTTTAATTAAAGAAGAAACACAGAACTATACCCCATAGTACTTCTGTTACTTTAAAATAGTAGGGAATGGCCCTTTTGGATCAGTATGTTTATTGAGTTTTCCAAGAACTACGCTTCCTTCTACCCGTTTTAAAATAAATAAATAGTTAACTGTTTCATGTAAGTAAAGTTAATAGAACTTGTTGTACTACTCCTGGGGAACTTCTGCACTACTGCATGCATGTGGAAACACGTCCCCCCCAGAGATTCGCTTTGCTTCACACACAAAAATGGTTTCTGTGGGGAAGCAAAGATAAGCTGTACAGAGTGCTGACTCACCGTCCCTTGCAGCGCAGGTGCGTCTGTTCGGGCAGCCGTGGGAGAGGTAAATCACTGGGGTTGGGGATGCCCTGGCAGACCAAGGACATTAGTCCTGGGTGGGGGTGGGGGTGGCAGGAGGAGGACGGAGACAGAGTTCCCCCTCCCCTGCATTGAGCAGCCAGGGCTGGGTCAAATCAACCTCCAGAACCCTCACCTGGCTGCAGGAAGCTCTGTACTCTGGGGGAGTTCCAGGTGTGGGGGTTCAGACTCAAGTGGGTGTGGAGGGGTCCAGATGTGTGCGGGTTGGGTAGGGGGAGCGTCCATCCCCCTGAGCCTCCCCCCTTACATCGGGAGCCCTCCACACCTGGACTCCCTACCCAACTGAGCCCCAATCAGCTGCACCCTGGCCCCACTACCCCAGCACTGCAGCTGAACCCCCCACACCCAGGACCCCCCCCACTGCCAAGCACTATCCACCTTCACCTGAATTCCCCTCCCGAGTCCTATTCCCCCTGCACCCAGAAACCCCACCGAGATGGTGCCACACAGAACCCTGGTACTCTTGAGGGAATTCTGCACCAAAATGTCAAAATTACACAGTAACACAATAACTACCAAAATAATTGAGAATGGTGCGATTAAATTGTGTTATTTTGACAAATGCAGAATTTTAAAATGTGCACAATATTTTTAATTTTTTGATGCAGAATTCCCTCAGGAGTACAGTACTTTATTTTCAAAGGAACACACACACACACACACACACACACACACACTCACACTCTCTCTCTTCTCCTCTCTCTCCTGCGTAAATGAAGCTAGGATGAAATTTACTCCTATTGTAGCATTACTGGAATGTCAGCCTTTGCCCCCTGGCATTTGTGGGCCCCTGGATTTCTGTAAGCATATGTTCTCTGGGCTAGGCCCTCGTCTGCACTAATTTGTTCATAGTTTGGAGGGAGACTCTTTTCCCATGCACAGCCATTGCATTCTTCCTCCCCATGTACAGCATATCAATAGGATTTAAGTGTTGCAGAAAGTTTTGTTGGGACTTCAGCAGTTTGGTGAATATCACCTTTAGAATGCAAAAAGAACAGGAGTACTTGTGGCACCTTAGAGACTAAGGTGCCACAAGTACTCCTGTTCTTTTTGCGGATACAGACTAACACGGCTGCTACTCTGAAACCTGTCTTTAGAATGCAGAAATTATCACCAGACCAGATTTTCTTTGTTCTTTGTTTCTTTAAAGAGGATATCTTATGTGTAAGGCTAGATTTTTCTAAAGGAAGCTTGTGATTTTGGGTGCCAAGCTTGAAATACCTTAAAGAGGCCTAGTTTTTAAAAAGTGGTCTACCTACTTTCGAAACCTGTGTCCACATATATGTTTGTACATAATGTACTCAATTATATTCCACACCTTTAAAGTTGCCATTCAGAAACTTAAAGAAAAAAAACAGACAAAAAGCTAGTCCTGATTTCTAAAACATTGGAGTGTATAATATAATTTAATTATTATGTTATACATAAATGCTTACATGAAGGCAAACAGTCTAAATCAGTGGTTTTTGACCTATGTTCTGTGGACCCCTGGGGGTCTGCAGACAGATTCTAAGATTTTCAAAGGGGTCCACATCTCCATTTAAAAATTTTTAGGAGTCTGCAAAGGAAAAAAGTTGAAAACCACTTGTCTAAAATATAATTGTATTATGTTTTAAATTTTTGTAGCCTTCAGGAAGCTTTAAGAAACAGTAAACAGCTGTTTAAAATATAAACCAAATCCAAGATGAAGTTTTCAAATATAATTGAGGTATATGTCAATAGAGAGAGAACTATCAAGAATATCATGAGCATAGATTGGCTCCTTTATTCCTCTACAGAAACTGGTAGTGATCTTTCCATGTTCGAAGCTTTGCGAGACACCATTTATTCTGAAGTAGCTACTCTGATATCTCAAAATGAATCTCGTCCACATTTTCTTATTGAACTTTTCCATGAGCTTCAGCTGCTAAATACAGACTACTTGAGGCAAAGAGCATTGTATGCATTACAGGTATGCAAAACATTTTATTTACACTATGAATTGGATAAACTTTATTCACAATATAGATTTAAGATTCATTATATTTTCTAGGATATAGTGACTAGACATATATCTGAGAACAATGAAAAAGGAGAATGCACAAAGTCTCTGAATTCAGCTACCTGGATAGCTTCAAACTCTGAACTTACTCCCAGTGAAAGTCTTGCTACAACTGATGATGTAAGGAGTTTTTGTTTTGTTTTGTTCTTATCTTCAGAAACTAGTTTAATATGAAATTCATTTCTTCATCTTTCAGTTTCTGTGCAGGTTGTTAATGCTGCACTCACCATAGTGATTTGTTTTCCAAAATCCACACTAGTTTATAAGCCATCACTTTCTTGTAAGAAGAAACTTGCTAAAGGATATCTTCACATGGGAATTATGTAGAATCTTGTTTCATTTAATATCGAAAACTAGTGTAAAAGCCAGTAAAGAAGACTCAGTGCCCTGCAGTTAATGTAAAGAGCCCAGATTACTTCATATCTGAGACTGAGATTCTACCAGGAACTTTTAGCACTTCTTGTCAATCCTTCAGCTGTCAAAACTGCTTCAAGAGTGAGAGGATGAGATAGGGAGTGACAGCACTTTCCAATAGAATCTCAAAGACTGAAAACTTTCTGTAGTTTAAGAAATCCCAAACACCAATGCCTTATTCAATTATATTACCTATATATGGACGCAAAACAGATCATTATAGAATTACCCTAAGAATTTACCTATAAGTTAGGTCATTCGAAGTATGGAAGTTTGGGAACACATTTTGTAACCTTAGGGACAGGGTGAAGAGAGAATCAGTGGCTTGCTGGGATAATTGAGGAAGCATGGCATATGCTTGGTTTGTATGGTTTTTTTTAGGAAACCTTTGAGAAGAAGTTTGACACAGGAGCAAGTAGAGATTATGAACAAAATGATGCGGACAATGGCAGTACCATGTCGACATCTTCAAATTTTGAACCTTTTGCCACTGATGATCTTGGTAAACATTACATTAATTGTCAGTATTAAACAATATATGTGAAACATTAAATACTTTTGACTAACTCTGAAATATATACCTCCTGTATTCTAAGTAATTATGCCTCTTGAACTTAAACATAAGCTTACTTTGTAATTCATTATTACAGTTAGGCACATTGTGTTTGCACATGTGTACCTTAATGTAGAATTTAAAAAAACTTACAAAAAGTATTTTTGCTCTAAACATAGGCAACACTGTGATTCACTTAGATCAGGCATTGGCTAGGATGAGGGAATATGAGCGCATGAAAACTGAAGCTGAAAATACCCTTGACTCAGAGGGCTGCTGTAGTAATCTCCAGTGTGTCTCTGCTGTTAAATTAGAAGGTATGTGCATATTTTTATTTTTTGTTTGAAAACAGTATCTGTACATAATATCAGGAACTATTCACCGAACAATTAATTTCCATCTTAATTATACTTTATTGTAATTTTAGTTTAATTGCATAGGATTTCTGCTATAACTAAACGTGCAGTTTTAACTTAAAAGTACAGTGTATTTTTTGAAACTGATACTTATTAAATAGAGATCTTATGGTTTGAATGCACTTTATTTTACAAGGTCCATCTACTGGGGAGAGTCACTGTGTGTCACAGCCTAGTGAAGTTTCTACTGTTCCATGTCCTCGTATAGATACTCAGCAGCTTGACCGGCAGATCAAAGCAATTATGAAAGAAGTCATCCCTTTTCTGAAGGTAAGAGATTTTTATTTCGGAACAATTTTCTTGATGAACAAAAATCACACAACATAGTTGTACAAAACAAATTATGAAGCAGCAGTAGCTTCTCTATATGTACGGTTTAAACTAGGTTTCCAATTTAAGACAAATTTTGTACTCCATCTACTCTAAAATGAACTGTTTCAAGTTGAAGTGTAAATGCAGAAATGATCAACTTCCGAGTAATCTTACTCTGATGTTGTCACCACTGTAATCTGTAGACAACATAAATTAGTTAGATTTGTGACAATAATTCCTACTGGCTGACATTTTAAACGCTCTGTATCCTGATGGTTTAACACAATTCCTGATGGTGGGAACTTTTGAGGTTTGCCTATGAATTCAAAGAGGCTTACAACTGTAGATATCTTTTAACCATGCCCTCCAGCATATATAGGGTTTTAAATGTTCACAGCCACGGAGTATCTGAAGATCCTAAGATAGTTGTAAAATATCTGGTGGCTGGTGTGAAGTAACTATATTGGAAAGGCGGAATACAGCTAGGTTGGGCTTAGATTTTATATAAATAAGGTCTTCACTATAATTCCTTCTGTGTGGGGCCCTTAAGGTTATGACCTGGGTTAAAAACACAATCTGGTTGTGCCATGTGAATAGAATGGAACTGAACCATGCTTCAGCTGTGTTCCCAGAACATGTTACAGCTCTGGAAAAATGTCTGTCTGTAAATGTCAGCTTTAAGATATGATATAGTGACCACTTTTTTAAGTGGTGATAATTTTGTTTGTCCCCTGGGATTTGCTAGGAACACATGGATGAAATATGCTCTTCTCAGCTGTTGACATCAGTAAGACGTATGGTCCTGACTCTTACACAGCAAAATGATGAAAGCAAAGAATTTGTGAAATTTTTTCATAAGCAACTTGGTGGCATACTGCAGGTCAGTAACTTGTCTTCATAAATTTTTGTGTTGGGCTATATTGCAAATTTGATAACTTGCAGCAGATACACAATCTCTAGTCTAAACATTTCTTAAGTCTGTACTATAGTGATCTTGATTTTCAACAGTGCTTAGCAATTTGCAGCTCCTCCTGATTTCTGAAAATCAGGTCATAAATTATTACACAAACACTTGCCTCTCTTCTCCCTTCTTCTTTGACATATTAATAAAATAGTACATTGTTTCCTCACGTAAATATCACCTCTTCTCATATCTCCCTCCCAATTGGTCTCTTAGGATGGGACAGTAGTGCAAGTCTGGCAACACAAATACAGATTTGAAACCTATGAACCAGCTGCCAGCATAATTGATTTTAACGTAACTTTTTTGGCATTTGGTCAGAAAGTCAAGTATTTGATCAAAACTAAACCACCCTTCCATTAGTGCCCACATACCACAGGGATTGCGTGTGTTGACAGTACTGAGAGAGATCTGTATATGGTTCTTCTAAAACAGAATTGAGCAATGTCAGCAGACAAATTTGCATTGCCCTCTCCTTGTGCTTTGGCCTATTACATGCATGGATACAAAAAACAGTCAAGTTCTGGGAATCCTGGATACCTTCCAGAACAAGCAGCAACTACGTTATAAAATATGAACAAATATTTAAAATAAAATACTTGTGGAGAAATACATCTGCTGAGATGGCCTTTAAAGATAACGATAATGATGGTTTTGTTTGTGGGCGTGCACTTGTGCTATACTGAAACTAGAAATTTATTTCATGTGGACTACTGGAAAGTCAAGTGATCATGACTTTCGACTGCCATAGGCTTGGTGCCAATTCAGATCCGTGACCTGGTAACAAGGAGCTCCATGTTACGTCATGGTGGATTCCATTTAAACAGAATATGGCTTAAACAAGCTGCCTAGACAATCTGTTTCTAACTAGCTTCGCTCTGTTTGTAATATGCTAGGTTTCTGATCTTCAGGGGTATATAAGGAAAAGCTATTTAGTCTTTATTTCAGTTTTAAGATCATGACTCAAACTGAAGAACTTTTTTTCTTTTGACAGGATTCACTGGCAAAATTTGCTGGTAGAAAACTAAAGGATTGTGGAGAGGATCTTCTTGTGGAGATCTCGGAAGTTTTATTTAATGAACTAGCCTTCTTTAAACTCATGAAAGATTTGGACAGCAACAGTGTTACTGTAAAACAAAGATGCAAAAGTAAAATGGAAGCAGCGGGAGTGATACAACCTTACGATAAAGAGGTTAACTGCTTAAGCTTTTTCTTTTAAGCATGTAATTTTTCTGATTTCAGTTAGTGTGCATGTTTAACTTAAAATTATTTTGAAAACTTTTCCTAGAAAAAAGAACATGACTTCTGAAAGCTTATTTCTATTAATATGACATCACAGTAATAAAATGATTGTACATAGGCACATCAATTACAGTTAGTCCTCAGTGGCCTAATGCATGGAAGACGTCAGAGATAATGCTCTTCCTATCACATTTTTCTGTTTTTCCTCATAAGCAAAAAATAGGATCCAACCTTATAAATATGCACAAGTGAGTTTACTCAGGTCAGTTGTCCCATTAAAGTTTATTGAGATTATTCATTTGAGTAAATAGTTGTAGAATTGGGCTCCTGAGTTTGTTCTCTTCAGTTTCCCCACTACACCACCTCTCTTGCTCTGCACCTTCTGCCCTTCCATCCACTACTTCGATGAGACTAAAGTTTTTGCAGAAAGACTACTTATGCTGCCGTGTCAGTGAACAATCTGTCAAAGTTTCCGTTTTGGCAGGGTTTCTTGAATGTATGACAAACTTCAATAAGGAATGTAAATAAAATGTTAACATATTAAAAAGAAGCACTCAAGTTGAATGTGGACAAATTCAGTTTGGAAATAAGTATACATTTTTTAACAGTGAAGGTAAACTACTATTGGAACAACACTAAAGGTTATGATGGATTCTCCATTATGGGCAATTTTAAAATCAAGTTTGGATCTTTTTTCCTAAAAGATCTGCTGTAGTGCAAACAGGAATGATGTTGTGGAAATTCTGTGTCCTGTCTTAGGAGGTCAGACTAGATGAAAACAATGGTCCCTTCTGGCCTTGGAATCGATGAATGAGAATGTAATAGAAATTCTCCTCCTGTCATGCTGATAAGAATATCCTTGGCACCATCTATACCAACAGGATGTATCATGAGCACTTTTAGTTCTGGACAGTGGGATCACCTGGTGGCACTTGAAGAATGTCATTGCACATCCTCAGGGTTCATAATGAACTTACTATAGAAAAGCTAAATGAGAACAAAAATACTTTGTATAAGCTAAATGAATACTACCCCACCATAGCATTAAGCAACCTACCTAATCACTTCCTTTTATATACTGTAGTTGTTCCCTTTTTGTATTTTAATGGAAGCCCTAGTTAGTAGCTTTCTTTAGAAGTCTCAAATAACAAAAAAATGCGCTCAACTAATTTCATTTTAATGTGAAATAGAAACATCTGTGAAATTGGGGTAGTACAAGAGTCATAAAAATTCGTTAAAAAAATATAACTGAACAGTAAGATACCTGGAAAAGGATTTCTGAATGAGTATTATAACTCCCAGATAGTGATGACACCTATTTAAAGATGTATCCCTTCACAAACTACAGCAAGACTTGAGAAATACTTGCTAGAATATTTTATTGTAATTTTTGAGATTGAATTTATAATAGTAGGCATGGTATATAAACATAATTCTAAGTAAGGGTATGACTGTAAGTCAATTTTTTCCAGTATTTCAAAGCCATTTTTGATTTAAATGTGGATTTATATATAGGCTAAATTTTGTAATATGGATATTTTCAATTCAGAATTGAAGATAATTTAATTGGTTGTCTTCTAGGCAAAGGGAGTTCTTGAGGTAGGAGTTAGTTCATCCGCTGAAGATATTGATGAAGACAAAGTAGGTTATACTTATTTTTTAAAACTGTAGCTGTCATTACTCCTTTTTGTAAGAGAATTTCCCAAATAATTAGTTATCATTTCAGTACATTTTTAGTAATGATTTGAACAAAAGTGATCCTACAAACCCAGTGTCTCTACACAATCCATTTTGCTCTGATTCTTGGAAAGCAAATGTTTCAAAATTTTAATTTTGGTTGAAAATATCATTTAATACCCTCTTCTGTCTCCTTAAACTGTTACCAACTCTTAAGTTGTCTCTGAAACACAGTGTGTACTGTAACCTATCTTTTAAAGTACAGCTTTCTGAAAAAATATTTATGTAGAAGAAAGTGAACTTCCTTAATCAATAGATTCCCTTCTGCATGCATTCAATAATGGCAGTATGCTTTAGTGACCGAGATCTACTCATTTTCATTCTGTTAGCACAGCAGAGCCATCACAGCTTACAGACACTGAGTTTGACTCTATTTCTTATGCATTAAAATGTTGTTGCAGAGCCAGATTCTGCCCTCAGTTATCTTTGTGCATCCTCATTAAAGACATTTCACGTCAGGTTTAACTGAAAACATAGTGAGACCTGCAGGATCTCTGTTAATGGTGATGTGAGTGTGAAAGAGCAAGATTGACTTTGAGATGCCAGTAGTAGTTTGCAGGACTGGCAATTTAAAACAAACAAAAATAGTTTATAAACTTAGCAGAATTGATGTAGAAATAGACACAATAAACATGGAATTCCTCAATATCTTTTTTTTAGTATCTCTCTTCCGAGTAGAACCACATCATTATTCCTTTTCAGTACTTGTTCTCAAAAGCTGCCTCTGTGCAGCCTCATTGTGGGATGTATGCCCTCAGTGCTGTGAATGCAGAATCATCTTGAAAAGCAGAGCAAAGTGGCCACTTTGTAGATCCAAACAAAGAGGTTATAAAGAGGACTTGTGGCTCCAGCCACTTTCAGCTCCTTCTTGATAATGGCTAGCTGTGAGCATAGGAACCTTTTTCTGCACCCTTCATGATTAGCATAGTTTTTATGTCGATTATTTGACTAATCACCATTGTATGATGTTCAGCTCCTACTTCTTTTGACTCCGAATGACCACTCAGCTCTGTTAGCTACCTTCTTTCCCTCTCTCTTACTCAGGGTTGTTGTCTTGGTAGGCTCTGTGGTAGATCTCTGCAAGCAGGCAAGATTGAACTTGTGCTTGGTGTGTCACTCATTTGATGTTGATAAAGAGTCACATACCTTGTCTGTCTGTGCCTTCCACATGAATATTCTTTGAGGTTGCTTTGTGTGCACAGGGTTTACTACTTGCAGGTGGAGGATGGTGAACAATGCTGCGCTATCTTACAGTAGGAGCCTGAAGACTAGACCCTTGGAATCCTTTGGTTCCAGGTCTAAGTATCCACCTCCTTTGGCATGAAAAAAGTCTTCAAAACTTTTGAATGTCTTGGTGTCTATTCTGAGGTCTCCTTGGGATCTGAAGTTGCCTGGTTCCCGCCAAGCCTCCATAAAGTAGTCTAAGGCCACTAAGTATGTGTTGGATTTGATTTGTCTTTTCAAAAACATCTGGCATACGGGCAGAGTTTATACTTGTACAGCCCTTCTTTTTCCCAGTTCTTTTTCTGTCTTTAACGAAGAAAAGGCACACTGCTGAGGACTCTTCTCTAAGCAATTGTGAATGTTGTTTCTATGAGGAAAAACAAGGGTGGTATTGTTCTGAGCAGGGAGGACCCTGTGGGTGAGAGAGAGAGATCCAAAGACAACCTATGTGAAGTTGCCTTTATACATTAGTGTCTAGGATCAGATTCTTCTGGCCTTTCATGATATTTCTGTGGCTTTCAAAATGGATTTGATTTTTACATACAGTCTTGTTGTATGGGACGGGCTGTCAAAGAAAAAAATGGCAGTGGTATCAACCAAAGAGCTGAACATATTTTTAAATAATTAGGTGGCCACAATCAGTACTTTAGAGGTCCTGTTTGTGCTGCTGCCTTTGCACTATTCAGATGGAGCAAAGGGAGTGGGAATTCTCCCAGCTCCGGAGGTCCTCCAAAAAGCCTAGAGCCTGATATAACTAGCTCCTGAGTGTCTCTGCTCGGCCCCTGAGGCAGGGAAGGCAGAATAGCGTTATCATGTTGCACACTGGCTATTCCCAGTTGGCATACTCTAGGGAGTAGTCCTGCTCTCTTTGGGGTTTCCATAGACCAGATGGAAAACAAGCAATGGAGCAACCAGAACTACTTTCTCATCCTTCCCCTGTGATGCAGTAGGCATCAGTGTGGGAGCTGCCGATCAGCTATAGCAAGAAACGGACCAAAAGCAATTTGGAGTGTTTCTAGCTATCACTAGAGCTGGTCCTGTAGCTGCAAGGTATACAGTGAGCGGCTTTTGGGGAGATAGTGTCCCTATATTGGGGAGAGGGATAGCTCAGTGGTTTGAGCATTGGCCTGCTAAACCCAGGGTTGTGAGTTCAGTCCTTGAGGGGGCCACTTAGGGATCTGGGGCAAAATCAGTACTTGGTCCTGCTAGTGAAGGCAGGGGGCTGGACTCAATGACCTTTCAGGGTCCCTCCCAGTTCTATGAGATAGGTATATCTCCATATATTATTACAGCTTCCCCATAGTAAAAAAGTTGATTCAACACTACTCAGGTTATGTTTTCAAGTCATTATCATATATTTCGTTCACACAATTGTGCTTGGGGGCCACTTCTAAGCCATAGTTACATATGTGGGTCTCTTTTGACCTGGTGTCTTGTAGTGACATTTTATTTTGAGAGCAGTTTTCAGTCCTTATTCAGTGACACTCTGTCATCCTCATTGGTAATTGACAGGTATTTTAATTTCCCAAGCATAAAGATCTAAAGGAGACTATTCTGTAAACAGAAAAAGACCAGTGAGGTATCCTGTCAGTGTATTGCTTTTGGAGATTCACACTGTACTCCCACTTCCTCACTCCTTCAAAACGTTCTGTGAATTTTTAAATTTTGTAGGAAGAATGGAGGGCAATTAGAGCTGTGGGTCCTCCTCATAATCTTTCTCAGAATGTTTGGATTGTTGAAGGAGGTACTTAATCTGTTCCTTTGGGTGCTTTTTCTCCTGATGCTTCTGAGTTTGTTTTTTTTTAAGTGCAGCAGAGGCAATGCACTTAATTGTTACGATGAGTAAAACCTGTTACAATAATCTTCTTGTCCAGAATAAGGGGAAAATGTATTCAATAGAGGTTTAATTTTACTTGTGACTAGGACAAGGATGAGACTGAAACAGTTAAACACACACAAGAATCAGAAATATACAATGATGGTGAAGTTCCTCAAAGTATGAGATCTGATGCTTCTGATCAGGAGGAAGATGAGGAGAGTGAAGACTGTCTGGTGTCTATAAGTAAGTGGTTTTTTTATTGTTTTTATTGTTTTGATAGGTTGTTACTCAGTTTTTTACTGTAATTTAATGGAACTAATTTTATGACAATTTTTAACGATATACTCTTCATGTGTGCTATAGATGCATAAGGTTAATAGGTCTTATCTCAATTTTCTGTTAACTCATATAATTTATTCTCCTCTCTATGCACGATTGTTTCCAGTACTACATTTTCTAGTATCTTGTCCAGTCTAGGTTTAAATGCCAAAAGCAGTGGAGCTTCCACTACTTAGAAGATTTATTCCATGGATTTGTGTCTTATAGGAATTCCCATCCCATCAAATCCATGGTCCATATAGTCTAGTAAACTGTGTCCCAATGGTCAGCCAGCTTCAGAGGACGAGTCAAGAAACTCCAAATTAGGCAGATGTGAGATAAATCCCCTACTTCATCTCCAGGGAAGGCCTTGTCGTGATCTCTCCTAGTTAGATTGTATTAAACATAGAAGCATGTGGTTTACATCCCTTCTGATTTTTTCCTTACCCTTAGTAAGTATTTTTTTTCCACATGTCCAATCACTTTTTGAATCTTGCCATGCTGTTAGTTTCTGTGATACCCTCTGACAAGGAGTTCTACACTCTATTAATGCATTGTTTGAAGAAAGTATTTTCCTTTTCAGTGAATGTTCATATGTTGAGATGCAGGGAAATGGAAGTTTATCATCTACCTTCTCTTTATCATTTGTTGTTTTATATATATTTATCATTTCCCTCTTTTTTCCTCTCCTTTCTAAAGCAGATAATTCCAGTCTTTTCAATCTCTCGTCATATGAATCTTTTCAAGGCCTAATGGCTTTCATTCTCCTTTTTATTATTCTGATTCTGCAGTTCAGCTCTAAATGCTATCCGTACACTTTTCCTGGGTATTCCACCTAAATGTTTTCTCTTCTCATTGCATTTTTCCTAATTATGTCCCCTTATTCCACCCTTGAATATCTCTGCTTCCATCATGGTTGCTCTGTTCAAGTATACTTGAATTAAATTAAAGTACTTAGGCCTGGTCCACACTACGCTGTTAAACCGATTTTAACAGCGTTAAATCGATTTGACCCTGCACCCGTCCACACTACACTGCTCTTTATATCGATTTAAAGGGCTCTTTAAATCGATTTCTGTACTCCTACAAAACGAGAGGAGTAACGCTAAAATCGATATTACTATATCGATTTAGGGTTAGTGTGGACGCAAATCGACGTTATTGGCCTCATTCTTTTACAGTAGCTACCCACAATGCACCGCTCCAGAAATCGACGCTAACCTCGGACCACGGACGCACACCACCGAATTTATGTGCCTAGTGTGGACGCGCACATCGACTTTATAATATCTGTTTTATAAAATCAGTTTTAGCTAATTCGAATTTATCCTCTAGTGTAGACGTACCCTCAGTTACATTACAGCACAGCAGTGGCGTTTGGTGGTACTTCCAGTCAGGTTTCTGTAGCGTATTTTCATTCCAGGAAAAGGTCTCACAAGAGAATTACAGGTCATAACCATTCTTACAGACAGTATAATTTATCATGTTTATATTGAGGTTCTAGGTATCTAATGTTGCCTTATCTCCTATTCCAGAATATGAAGAGAACTTAGTTAAACACAGTCTGAATTTTAATTTTTGAAATACTGAGGACAAGAGTTTTAATGAAGAGCCAGTATAACTTATCAGTGACTAAGCTATTTTGAAACTCTTGCATTGACTGATTTCAGGTTTGTCTAAAGCGGAAACACAAGCTCTAACTAATTATGGAAGTGGGGAAGATGAGAATGAAGATGAAGAAATAGAAGAGTTTGAAGAAGGACCTGAAGATGTCCAGACTTCACTGCAAGCTAGCAACGAAACTACAGCTGAAAATGAACAAAGACAGGTACTATCAGAGTTCTACAAAACCTTAACTTCCCTTCATTAAAATATTTTTATGAGTACCAACTAGCTAAGCTGTCTATGCATTGTATTCTTGAACTGCCAGTCCTTTCTTCTGTTACTTACTAGGGTTGCTTTAAAGAAATGTTATACATGGATACCCTTTTTCCTGTCACACAGTCTTCTTGAGTTCTTGTTGGTAAGGATATTTGCATGATCAGTTCTTGATCCTGTGCTATTTAATGTTTTTATCAATGACCTGGAAGGAAAGAAAAATCATTACTGATAAAGTTTGCAGATGGGAAAAAGATTTGTAAATCAGGCAGTCTTGAGTATGAGTAGGGAGGCTATATTACTTCTTTGTTGGGTATTAGTGTAACCTGACTGGAATACTGTGTCCAGTTCTGCTGTGCACAGTTCAGTAAGGTAGTTGATAAATTAAATATGATTCAGAGATAAGCTGTGACAGTGATAAATGAATTGGAAAACATGCCTCTTAGTGATAGACTGAGCTCCTTGCGCCTGTTTCATTTAATGAAGAAGATAAGGCCAAGAGGTGATTCGATGACAGTCTATAAGTACCTATATGGGGAACAGAAATTTGATAAGAGGACTCTTCGATATAGGAGGCCAAGGTATAACAAGATCCAATAGTTAGCAGTTGAAGATGGACAAATTCAGACTAGAAATAACATGTAATTTTTTAATAGTGAGGATAACTAACCATTAGAACATCTTATCAAGGGTTGTGGTGGATTCTTCATGATGGAAACTTTTAAATCCATATTGAATGTTTTTCAAAAAGATATATGCAGTTGTTCAAACAGCAGTTAATTATGGCCTGTGTTGTATGTGGGAGGTCAGACTAGATGATCAGTTGTATCTTCTGGCCTTACAATTAAGACTAGAATTTGGCATGCCAATTTTTAATACATTTCACAGCAGACGTGTGTAAAAACCACAATATATCCATGTCTAGGAGAGGGCAGGCAACCTGCGGGGAGGAGAGAAGGAAGGGTTTGGAGAAAGAGCCTACACTGCACTCATCCAATCCCCTCTCCTCTCCCCGCCGCGCCCCCCCCCCCCCCCCCCCCGCACAGTGGCTCCTGTCCCATAGGACAGGGCCAGGTTCCCCACTGCAGGTGTTGTGACCTGGCCTGTGTGGTTGCATCGGTTTGGTGAATTCTCCCCCCCATAAGTGGAGACAGAGGTGGTCACACTAAACAGGAGTTGCATTGTGACCCTGTGATGCCACTCAGTTTGGGTGCATCTCACGCTTTATTTAAATTCACTGTTTCCAGCTTTAATATTTCTGCTGTTCATTTCCCACCTTCAGTGAATAATGTTAGTTCAGTTTATTAGAACACCTACTTGCTCAGTAGCCATTTGTGATGTCAAACTGTTGTTGCTTTGTTAGAAATAAGTAATGACTAGATGGATAAAGCCTTTATTTTTCCTTCCACCAAATTGGAAAAAGAGAGAAAATTTGAGAAGAGAGTTGACTTTGAATAGGATGATTTTTCAGAGAAGTTTGCAGGTCTCATAGATTGTGAGCACATAAGATTTCATATTCATCTAGTCCCATCACTTACCTTCATAGATTTTGAAGATCAGAAGTAGAACCAGTACAGTCGTCTAGTCTGACCTGCATAATACAGGCCATCAGAATTTACACAGTGATTCCTGGCATCTGGCCCAACAACTTATGGTTGAATTAAAGCATATATTGTAGAGTGATCCAGTCTCGATTTAAAGACACCAAGTGAGAGTAAATGTACCACATCCTTCACTGTTAAAATAAATTTCAGTTTGAATTTTGCTGGGTTAAAGTTCATGATTTCTTTATAACAGATACTTCGCTAGGGTAGTCTTCAGCTACAGTCTGGTTTTGTGCATCAGTTTAAAGCCTTGCTCTCTCATTAGCATTTTAAAAAGCAGCTTTGGTATGAGAGTGGTTTCCTTTCATAGGTCCCATGATGTGTCCCTACATATTTCAGTTACAATCTGTAGGTATTAAATATCCTCTATAAAAGCTGCTGTTCCAACACTTGTATTTTATAAGATCACCCCCCATAGTGATGATCTCTTTTCAGTCTGTTTTTTAAACTGGATTTAACTCTTGAAATCGGCATTTTAAAAAAAAACCCACTCTTGCCCCCTTTCAAAATGCAAGATAACTGTTTGTAGATGTGGGCATGAATGTAACTTCAGTTTATACTAAAGGATTTGACAGAGAAACCTATTCTCATTGTAATATGATAGCTTACAGTAAAAAAGGTTTGGTCATATCCTTGCTACTCAGTTTTCTAAAAGAACACAGCAACTGTTTCCATCTTTTCTGTTATAGCATTTATGGCAAGGAAATAGAGATATTAAGACAGTTTATCAAAGACTTCTTGAAAGTCCAGATACATTGTCAGGTGATGGTTCTTTCTTCATTCTTTTGTTGGTAACTAAAACTCCATTTGCCTTTGCAGAAGCCATTCCATCATCCCATGTGCCAATACTTGTTTATGATTCTATTCTAAATTTTTTCAGTACAGTTTAACTGTACTGAAGTAAGTTTAGTAGGTTGTAATTTTAAGGATCACTTCTAGAGCTTTTTTTTTATTTAAAAATAGGTACAACTATTGGCTACTCTCTAGCCTTCTAGTACGGTAGCGATTCCAAAATAAAAGTTCAGTATTTTATTAGCTGTTGAGCCACTTCATTGTTCATACTCATTCAAGAGTTTCTGATGATTTGGTTCTAGAGACTTGTTCCTTAATTTGCCAGTGAGTGAAGGGTTGGAAGGACTGACCTATAAAGACCTTTTAAAAACATGTTCATTTTGCTAAAATGCCTAAGAGGTAGGCAAGTATAACTGCCTAAAAGTACTGAATGATGTAAATGCTGATAGAGGAGATTTTCAGTTTGATGTATGGGTTTATGATGAGGACTAATAAGATAAAAGGAAGTAAACAGTAGAACAGGAATAAACAGTAGAACTTACTAAGTATTTAAACTAATATAGACAAGATGTTGGCAGTTATACTGTAAGGAACAAGCATAACTGGTGTGGGGACTTGGGACAGGGAGAGGAAGACTAGATGAACTACTAAACTCTCCCTGATAGAAGTTTCTCATCCAAACATGATTTTTCCCATATAGATTCCAATAGATGAATCTGATAAACCAAATGAATATGAGATTTTATCAACTAAGCAGAAATCTCTTAGTGCTAAAGGTAAGATCTGAATAAAACTTTAAATTATGTACATAACAAAAAAAAAATCATACTGTCACTTTCATGTAAATTTGCCTTCTACAAGAAGGAAGAAGTTGACTAAACTTGTAAGAATATATTCATTTTTTTTTAAATTGGATTGTTTTACTGATCTTGCATGTGCTGAGATCTAATTGTATTAAATGAGAAAAAACAAGCATTTTAAAAGAGAAACCTGAATATAATTGAGTGATAGAGTTGCATTTTGACATTTGTCCATGGTATAACTTTATGGATTGTTTTGATATGGTTCACACACAATTTTAATTGAATATTCTTGTATCAAGAGAAGAAATAACCCATGCTATTGAATAATAGCTGATGAGGATAATACTTTAGTAAACTGGAACATAAAGCTTAAATTTCATAGTCAACAGATAATTGCTGCTGTGCCTACTTCTCACTCCCTGCCATTTTCATCCTTCATTGTCAATAATAAGTGTTTAAAAATATTTGTGATCTTTCCTGTGTGAGAAATCTTATCTTAGATGGGGACTAAATCAAATCCATATCTACTAGAGAAGTGATGGGAAAATGTCAGCACTCCTATAACTGTTCCAAAAATAAATTGCCCTTCTGTTCTTGGCTACTTATTGGCAAAAGATGGCCAGTCTACTGCATGTCATGATGGTTGCGTCTTCTCACCTAAGATTTATTTTCTATTACAGACAATTAGCAGTAGTCTGTTTTCTGCACTGACACATGCTCCTCTTATAGATTGACAACTCTAGCTCTGTGGATTCTGTAGGGCTTCAGCAGTCATGCAAAACATATTAAGAAATTCTGCACATTGTACTGTTTAAAATTTTTATGTAAGAAGAGCATACACAGACTAAAAAAAAGAGACAGTTATGTGCACCTCACATTGTACGTTTGCCCTTTAAGTTCCCATCAGTCCTCATAATAATTGTGCTTTAACTTCAACATTCATGTCAGATCCTTTCTACATGCACCATTCTGTTCTAAAGTTGTACCCGCCCCTGGGAATAGTGTCAAGTCTCTCTTAATATCTTCAGTGTAGGGAAGAAAACTAACTTAATCACAATATGCTGACTCATCATAAAAAAATACTAACCTTGCCTTCAGAAGATTGTATTTTATATTTTGTTTTGATATAAAGTTTGTGGATGATTTAAAAAGCTAATTTAAAAATGAGAATTTTAAATTAACAGACTTAACAAATCTGTGGTTTAACAACTGCAGATTGATTAACTTTCCAAAACACTGCTAAGGATTACTCTGTTTTAGTGCCAAACAACTTTAAAATGAGTGTAGTTTTGCACTGTAGCAATTTACCAGTAAAAAATTGCGCTAACTTCTAAACTTAAAATATTTGATTTTGATGTCATTGTTTATACACAGACAATATTTTAAAATGACCTACTGAGTTTCTTGTAAATTATGGCTTTATATTATCTTTTTTATACATTCTTTGAAATAACTTTTTTAAAAAAAAAAAAGCCTAAAATATTGAACTGCTTACTATGAATCTGATCTATGAACTAGGCAGATTGGTCAAGTTTTTTGCCACAATTGATCTCTTTATTTACAAAATGATGCTTGACTTTAAGGTTAGCCTGTAAACTTCAGGAAGATATTTAATATGTGGTATCTGTAACTTGATATATTGGCTTTTAAATAGGTTCATTTTAGTTTGCACTGAGTGTTAACAGGGCTGTTGCCCTCTCAAATATTTCAGCAAAATTTGATTTCTGTTCCTGTTCCGTTCATGTCAAAGACAAATTGACTAATGTCTGCTGGAAACTTGCTTTTGTTGTTCATTTACATTTAAAAAAAAATTAAGCCGTTTACTTTGTCAAAATCCATGTCTGGATTAAAATGTTTTGTGTTTTTAGATGAACAAGATGTGCCTGCTATTTTGCCTCATTATCTCAATATGTTGGAGAATAAGCAACTTCTAACAGTCAGTGCAGCTGAGTCTGTTACTGCTACTGAGGTGTCAGCAACTGAAGAGCCAAGCCCCTCATTACTAGTAAATGAAATTCAGATATCAGAAACCAAATCCTTGACAGGAAGCCCAGAAAGCTCCATGGCTGGCAGCCCTGATACAGAGTCACCTGTGTTAGTGCATGAATATGTACGTATAGCTTGAGTTTCCATATTGTCTGTCTTGAATATAAAATTTGTCATTTCAAAGTTAAGCCTTCTCTCCAGACTCACTCAGTTTGTAGGTTAAATTGAGCACACAGGCACTTCATTTCTTTTATTTTTAGTTATATTTAAGAGAATTATCAGATATCTATATTAGAACAGAATTATGCATCTCTGCTTTCTTCTTAAAATGTCAAATTCTGTCATCAACAGGAAGCTGGATCTGGAAACATAAGTCAAAAGTCTGATGAAGATGACTTTGTGAAAGTTGAAGACTTGCCCCTTAAACTCACAGTCTATTCAGAGGTATTTTGCTTGCGCTTTTCTGTACTTAGAAATGGCCATCACAGAACTGAGTCTTGTTTTTTAAATTGAGGGGATGTGGGGAGGGAAGAAATACATATGACTCTGGAAACTAATTTGTTTTATCCACTCCCAAGGCAGATCTAATGAAGAAAATGATGGCTGAGGCCCAGACTAACACTTTGTCTGATGCAATACTAGATGGTGATGGAACGCAAGGTGAAGAATTAGCTGGAGACTCTCAAACACTGAAAGAACCTGGTGAGAGATTCTTTAAATTCCTAACTCATGAATCTCCTCTTGGGAGAGTTAAGCTTTTTTAGGGTCTAAAACCTTCAGGATTATTGCTGAGTAAAGCAAGAAAACTCAATCTTCCGATTGTCAGTGTATCAGTTTTCATTGTGACATACTGGAAAATTTGTATTGACATAAATGTTCTTTTTTCTGCTGCTGCTTCCACTAATTTTTACCTGTCAAGATATTCTTGACTGTGACTAAAGAAGCAATCCTTTTCTAAGGAAAGTTAATGGTAAGGAAGGATCTGATATTGTAAGTTATACATCAGCTACTCCTGGGGGAATTCTGCACCAAAAAATTAAAAATTCTGCATATTTTGTTTATCAAAATACTGCAATATAATCATGCTGGTTTCAATTATTTCGGTAATTTATTTAAACTACAATGCAGTGTTTGGAGAATGGGAGTGGGGAGCATTGGAGGAAATCCCCCAAAACATTGCCTAATAGTAATGTAGCTAGGTTTGACCCTTTTTTTTTTCTAGTTATTAGTCAACAAATATATGCAGCCATATGCTCAGTGTTACATCATAGGTAACTGAAGAGCCAGTGAGGGCTGGGGAATCAGACTCACAATTTATATTGGCTACTGACCATCTCCAGAAAGTTCAGTAGCAAATAGTTTATGGAGTACTTTTTCAGTCCAGACATTTAGACCAGTTCTAACCATTTAAATATTTATAAGGCCATGCTGTCCTTTACACCACTCTGGCCATGTAAAGGAGCCTTAAAACTTTTACACCTGTTTTATGCTCCTGGGGAATTCACAAAGACATACCTACCTCCTCAGACACACCCAGAAGCCCTTCTCCTCCATGCCAAGCATGCTGCAATAGTGAGTGGGAGGGACAGGGTGTGTCTGTCTCTCTCTCTCACACACATGACTGCCCACTCCTTCAACACTGGGGGAGTGTGATTTACATCTCTCTTGGCTGCTCTTGGTGCCCAAATCAACCTGTCTGTGCTGCCAGGGAGTGCTGTGTGACTGCTCTTATGGATTTCCTTTGCTCTCCTATCCGAAGACACTTTTCTGCAGGGAAGCAAAGAAGTCTGTGGAGGACATGAATTCTGCACCTGCACAGTGATGCAGAATTCCCCCAGGAGTAGCCTACTAGTGTTTAATACACTTTTTTGTTATGTGATTCAAAACGCCTTCGTTCATAGGTAACTGGGGTCAGATCTGTACATAAAGTCTTAATCTGCATTGACTGCTGCATCGAGGTGAGATGCTTTAGTTACATTTTGAATAGAGGAAAGAACAGGTGAAGGATGACAGGGAAAAAACCCAAGTGTAGCAGATTTTTAAAAAGTAGTCACCTAAGTCTGATGTAACCAGAAATCTCTTGATGACATTTTTAGACATGTAATTCAGATGCCTAAGAGGAATACTTAAAGAACAAGGAAAGGAGGTTGAACCCTCTCTCTCTTGTTCAAGATATGAAGATGCAAGTCACAAAACCAGAAATGGTATTTTAAAAGCCTGGGTATACCTTACTGATTATGGGTCTTAGTTACTTAAACTGATATTTTCTGGTTTACTTTCTGATAGAAATTGAAATGTAATATGACATATTTTGAGTGTAAAAAATTACACTACAATAGACTGTTAGGCTAACTGACATACAAATTCATTATTTTAATTCTGCCCTGAATTTAAAGAGAATTTTAAAACTAATTTTTAAGGGAAAAAATAGAACTTAAAATTTGTCTTAAAACCTTGAATCAATAGCATGCGTTTGTTTGTCAGATTAAAGGGTGCTAGTGCAATGGCAACAGTCACTGCCTGAAACAGTGCCTAGTATTGAAACAAGACATTCTAATTTTCCTCCTAAATGTTAGATTCACATTTAATGGCACTAAGGGCTGGTCTCCCCACAAGTTGCATTTAATTGATTGGTTTCTAAACCAATCTAGTTAAATTGATGGAGCTTGCTTCTATGGACATTTGGTGTGGGTTGAGTACCCTCCTTCAATTTTGCTTAAGTTGGTAACTGCATTAGGATGCTTTTTATATGAAATCAGAGTACCCACATAATGGATTGCACCTATTCAACTAACACAATGTGCATACTGTGTATAGACAACAATGAGGAGGGACTTGTTTTGTCAAGATGTTCTCAGCAATACTTTTAAACATATACCTGTTAAGATATGTATCTGAGATTCAGTAATTGTTCCTGGACATTAATGAGTACAATTTTTATTTTGCAGAAACTGCTGGAGCCCAAAGTGCATGAAAAAATATTCCAGAAACTCCTCCTTAGCCCCTCTCCACATATACCAGTGCATATAGAAAATTGGCACAAACTTCACTGAATTTGAATCTGTATAAAAATGTCAATTAGTTTGACACACTACTGCCTTTAGGATAGATATGCCAACTTCGGCCCAGAGCAGTTTAAACATCTGTAACTGAATCCTCTAGTTACTGTTACTGCACTGTTCTTTTTCTGTCTTAATCTTTTTTATTCATTGTGATTTGTTTAGTAATTTTAAAATGTAGTTTTAAATAAAGGTTGGACTTGTCTGTAAAGTCTTTGAACCATTATTTTATAGTTTCTGGAGAAGTTCTTATGATGCTGTGTGAAGGCATCCAGCTCTCCTGCACAACATGCAGTGCTTTGTATTGAATGCTTATTTGTAGACAGTACAGTGTGCCATTTAAAGGGATGCTGTCAGTTTTCCTATCAATCTGTTGTGGGGGAGGGTAGCTTTCCAAAAAAAAAAAAAACCCAAAGATTTTCCCCTTCACCTGGTACAGTACTATGTAGGTGTAGCTGTACTGTTAATTGCCCAAGCAGATGATTGATGTTGTAAGGAAAACAGGAGTGTTTGTCATCTTGGACTATGTTTGCACTATAACCTAGAACTGAGTGTCCCAGCTCACATATCAACCTAGTGTGAGTGTGTATAAGAGCTAGCAGGAGTATAAGTAGTGTAGCTGTGGTGGCAGGAGCACTGGTATGACTTAACTGTACTGAATACGCTATCCCTGCATCCTGTGTGTATGTGCTGTGCTGTGCTGCTACTGTTAGTGCTACCGTAGCTGCACTGCTATTTTTAGTCAAGCTAGCTCTCCTTGAGCTACTGAGTATTTATAAAGGAGTTGGGCATACTACCCCTAGCTTGTAGAGTAGGTGTAGCCTTAGAGTAATATGAATGCTTACCTTTAACTTAAATATGTCTAGTTGTGGGAGGCAGAAATCAGAGAACTTAAGGGAACTCAAATATTAAGTAGAGTAACTTTTTGGAGAGGAGATAGAAAGCATTACTATTTCCTACACATGATGGATGCTGGATTTAAAAAAACAACCCTGAATTTAAATGAGGGTGGGCCCAATGTTGCTATAAACACTGCAAACAATTTAAAGGGCTCCGAAAATGTGTTTACCTACAACTGTCTATTACAATAATTTGAGATGTTATGAGAGAAGTTTCTTTGATCTGCATTTGAGCACTTCTTATATAATCAGTTTGCCCCCCTTTATATAGGTCTTCTACACAAGCAAAATGTAAGGAATAGGAAAATGTGACAAACTAAATTGGCATAATCATAAACCACTTCTAAACTGACTAGATTCAGTTGTGTTTAGTTTGTCCAGGGTATGTCTGATTATTCCCGGGCATAAAGGACAGTGCCTCAGTCACTGCCACTTAACAGTGAACTTGAATAGCACCTGGTGACAAATTCCATAGGGGAAGTAAGTGTGGAGGGATACTTATAATATTTCTTTTTTAACAGCCTACTTTACAAGAGTCAGTTTCAAATAACACTTGCATTGGTCATTGTTCCCAAGGATGATCTCAGACTAGCGTATTGTCCCCTCTTCCCCCAAGTAATATGATCCCCTATAAGTCATGAAACTATTAGTGCTATACCTCAAAACAAACAACAAAAAACACACACACACACACCTCACAGGGCTCTAAGTTCAAGACATGGAGCCTGTTCCTTGCCTCTGTACCCCAATTTTAACTGTGTAGTTGCTGCTTCTATATCCTCCTGCTGTCCAATTAAAAACTAAATCTTTCCTTGTTCCAGCTCCGTCCAGTTCACTCACTTTTGAACTTTGTAATTTTAATATAAACTGAATACACTTAACCGTTCAGATATGAGCATACAGTCAAGATTTTAGAAACTAACACATTATGCATTCCGTAAGCAAGACTAACACTTCTTAACTCTAGGTTTCCAATTGGCATTTTGTAAATGTTAGTTAACACTTGACAGTACACATCAATATTTGAACTAAACAGATTTCCCTAGCTATCAACCCAGCAATCTTTCAATTGCTAACTTCTTAGTTCAGGTATATTGAGAACAGTTATTTTTATGTAACCAAATCCTTAAAGTGAATATGCATGTTTCAGGAATCAGTGCATTTAAAATTAATAGCAGTACATTATAGAACTGTAGACAAACAAAAATAGCTTGTATTTTATCACTATTAGGGCCTTTTGGTACCAACTAAGAGAACTGTAACTTTTGAAATACCTGATTTAAATGTTTAACCCTTTATCCTAAAGGTCTTATTTTGGCAGTTCCCCTACATGGTGCAGAAAGCATCCCTGACTTTGGGGCTCCAGTAATTGCATCTGTTCCTTTCCTTATTGCTTGCTGATCATTAGACAATGGAAGTCATTCTCTCCAACTGGGGAAACAAGCTGTTCAGCAGCTGCAATGCTACTAGAGTCCAGACTAGAGGAGTAATACAGACCCCCTAATAACTGCTCAACTTCTGTACAATTGGGGGAGGGGGGCAGGGAGATAAATGAACAGAGGGGGCAAGTCTCTCTAATCTCTGCATAGAGTAAACTGATAAGGATTGTTTCTTCTTCGAGTGATTGCTCATATCCATTCCAGTTAGGTGTGCGCGCCGCGCGTGCACATTCATCGGAAAACTTTTACCCTAGCAACTCGGTGGGCCGGCAGGTCGCCCCCTAGAGTGGCGCCATCATGGCGCTTGATATATATCCCTGCCGGCCCACCCGCTCCTCAGTTCCTTCTTACCGCCCGTGTCGGTCGTTGGAACAGTGGAGCGCGGCTTAGCTGACCTCCACTTCCCTAGCTACTCGTAGTTCTCGTGTATAGTTATACAGTTATAATTCTTTTATATATATATTTGTATAGTTATACGTTTTTTCTCTGCTAACATAGTTAGATTGATAATTGTTAGCGGGGTTCAGGAAGTAGCCCCTTCCATGAACCCGGTGCCGGAGCCCATGCACGGCTCACCGGGTTTTAAAATGGGCTCGGCCTGCCAGAAGCCGATGCCGAAGGGAGATCCACACGACTCCTGTTTGAAGTGCCTCAGGGAATCACTTGACAGCTAAGTACCCCATTTGCAAGGCTTTTAAGCCGAGAACAAAAAGGAGCGGGACTTTCACTTACCCCTCCACCTTGGGCGCCGAGCGATGATCAAGCGGCTGGCAGAAGCGCCTCCTCGGCACCGGACTCCGCCGGTACTGCCAAGGCCTTTCGGCACCGGCCGTCGCCGGCACCGAAGTCAACTCGGCACCGCTCCCTTCCTCCGAGGTTGAGAGAGCCTACAATTCCTGCTGGTGCCTGACGGCTCCCCGGCACGCGCCGTGGTAGAGCCCCCTGCTCCTGCTGCTTCCGTGTCACCTGCATCGCAGCCAGAGAGCTCGCCTAAGTCAGATGGCCCGGCACCGACACCTGCAGAGGCACCGATGACATCGGCACCGTCGATTCCAGTCCCCCAGGGCCATTGAATCCGGTGCCTAACAGCTCCCCGGCACGCGCCGTGGTAGAGCTTACTGCTCCTGCTGCTTCCGTGCCGACTGCACCGCAGCCAGAGAGCTCGTCTAAGTCGGATCGCCCGGCACCGACACCTGCTGAGGCACCAATGACGTCGGCACCGTCGATCCCGGTCGCACAAGGGCCGTAGAATCCGGTGCCTGACGGCTCCCCGGCACGCGCCGTGGTTGAGCTACTGCTCCTGCTGCTTCCGTGCCATCGGCACCGCAGCCAGAGAGCTCGTCTAAGTCGGATCGCCTGGCACCAATACCTGCTGCGGCACCGACGACGTCGGCACCGTCGATCCCGGTCCCACAAGGGCCGTAGAATCCGGTGCCTGACGGCTCCCCGGCACGCGCCGTGGTTGAGCTTCTGCTCCTGCTGCTTCCGTGCCAACGGCACCGCAGCCAGAGAGCTCGTCTAGTCGGATCGCCTGGCACCAGCACCTGCTGCGGCACCGACGACGTCGGCACCGTCGATCCCGGTCCCACAAGGGCCGTAGAATCCGGTGCCTGACGGCTCCCCGGCACGCGCCGTGGTTGAGCTACTGCTCCTGCTGCTTCTGTGCCAACGGCACCGCAGCCAGAGAGCTCGTCTCAGTAGGATCGCCCCGCACCGACACCTCTGAGGCACCGACAACGTCGGCACCGTCGATTCCAGTCCCACAAGGGCCGTGGAATCCGGTGCCTGACGGCTCCCCGGCGCGCGCCGTGGTTGAGCTTATTGCTCCTGCTGCTTCCGTGCCGACGGCACCGCAGCCACACAGCTCATCTAACTCGGATCGCCCGGCACCGACGCCCACCGAAGCTGACGACCTCGGTACCGTCCATCCCGGTCCCATGAGGGCCGTCGAATCCGGTGCCTGACAGCTCCCCAGTATGCACTGTGGTTGAGCCTGCTGTTCCCTCCATGCTGGAGGCATTACCAACGGCGAGGGATCTCATTGCCATGACAGAGTCGATGCTGCCTGACCCCGGCACCGCCGGTGCGGGTAATACAGTCTCTTCATGTGACCATCCTCTGTCAGCACAGCAGAGCGGCGCCGTTCATGATCACGGTCCCGCAGACACTCCAGATCCTGTCGGCACGCCCGACACCACTTGCAGTCCCGGTGCTGTTTTCCTCATTGGTACTAGTTGCACTCGCTGCACCGGTCGGTATCCCATTCGCCGACCCGCTATCGGCACCGTTCCGACTCCCGGCACCGCGACAGGTACCTTGACTCCTGTAGCCTCTCCCCGAGCCTCGAGATCTCGGTCGACCTCCAGGCACCATTCTGGTTGCGGGTCTGGATCTCGTTCCAGGTACCGGTACGCATCCCGGTGCCGGTTCCCGGTGCCGAGTTGGGCAAGGTCCGATAGAGTCAGAGACTCTGCCTGTGCCTTCTTTTAGTACCTCCATGGCCATCCGGACACGCATGCGTGTCATCCCACATGCGCAGATCTTATGCTCAGGACCACGATTCTGATATGATGGCCAGCGGGCGCCAGCCCCGAAACCGGCCAAGAGTTCGCTGCCGTCTTGGAGGACGGGGGAAAAGAAAAAGGTACCCAGAGCATCCCTCCAGGCCTCGTTGGATGCAGCAGACTCTGCAGCCAGGACTCTGGCCTTTGGTGTCGCCATGAGGTGCATCTCATGGCTCCAGGTTTTAAACCTCCGGCCGGAGCTGCAGTATGCCATTCAGGATTTACCCTTTGTGGTAAAGGCCTTTCGCGGCAAAGACAGCCCCAGGCTGCCAAGCCTAATGGACAATAGGGTCCTAATGCGCTCTCTCAGCATGCATTTGCCAGCGACCAAACGCAGGCCTTTCTGCCCCCACCCGCCATACTCTGTGCCTAGCCAGAGACAGGACTTTGGCAAACGGCGAGGCCTAGGCGGTCGCAGACGAACGTCAGGACCCCTAAAGAGCCCAGGTCAAGGTCCCTTGCAATTACCACTGGGACCAAAGACGAACCTTCCAAGGTGCGCCTGAGGGCGGTGTACCAGTCACAGACCGGGATCCCAATCCCGCTTTCTCCTGGCGTGGCCCTAGTTAATTTCAGATCGCTGGATCCTGCGCACGGTGGAGCATAGATACCACCTCTAATTTGTTCCAGCCGTGTCCCCGTTCAGGGACCTCTCTCACGAGCAATTCCTCGTACAAGAGGTGCAGACGCCGATGGACGAAAGGGGCAAGGGGTTTTACTCCCGTTATGCCCTAGTTCCCCACTCGAACGCAGGTCTCAGACCTTCCTAGTCCTGCACGGACTCAACCGGTTTAGGATAAGGTTGAAGTTCTGCACGGTATCCCTGGGAACCATTATTCCATCCTTGCCTCCTGGGGGCTACTATGCCGCCCTGGATATGAAGGACGCGTACTTTCGCTACGCCATCTTCCCTCCGCACAGGAGATACCTCCGCTTTCTAGCTGACTGTCAGTACTTCTGGTTTACGGCCATAGTCGCCGCCTACCTTCGCTGATGTCGGATATGCGTTTTTCCGTATCTGGACGATTCGCTTATCCGAGGAGACTCTGAGACACAAACCACTCAGCGCGTGGGCATCGTCACGGTCTTATTCACAGGTCGAGGCCTGATGATTACTATAGAGCAATCCACTCTGGTTCCCACGCAGAGGTTGGACTTCCTAGGAGCTATCTTGGTCTCCTACCTAGCCGGAGCCTGCTTATCACAACTGCGGTTTTAGGCGATGGCAACAATCATCTGAGGTCTGCAGGCTTTCCCAACGACCTCGGCTCGTACTTGTCTCAGTCTCCTGGGTCCATGGTTGCCCGCAAGTTGGTAACCAAACATGCCAAGCTCCGCCTCCGTCCTTTCCAAGTCCGACTCACCTCAGCGTACCACCCGGACAGGGAGCCAATGGTCATGGTAGTCACCGTTCCCTCGAGCACCTTAGGCTCCCTAGAGTGGTGGCTAACTCCCTCCCTGGTGTGGGCAGGGAGGCGGTTTCCTCCGCCCCAGCCCTCACTGCCCCTGACGACGGACGCGTCATCTCTCTGCTCAAGTGCTCACGGTCACCTCCGAGCTTAAGGCCTTTGGTCTTCTCGGGAGCTGGCATTCCACATCAATGCCCCGAAAATGAGAGTAGTCCGCCTGGCGTACCAGGGGTTCCAGCGGCAGCTGCGAGGCCGTTGTATCTCGGTGTTTACAGCCAACACAGCGGCCATGTGCTTCATAAGTATCCAGGGAGGGACATGGTCCTCCCCCCCCCCCTTTTTTGTCAGGAGGCCATCCATTTCCGGGACTTTTGCATGGCCTACTCGATGGAGCTGGTGACGTCCTTTCTCCCAGGCGTTCGGAACGTCTTGGCGCTTGGACTCAGCAGGTCTTTCCTGTCTTACGAGTGATCACTCTGCCCCATGTGAGGCGTTCTGCTGTCCAGAAGCGGAGATGTTTCCTCACATAGACCTGTTCGCTCACCGAGAGAGCAGAAAATGCCAGATGTTCTGCTCCTTCCAAGGTCTCTCCTCAGGATCGGTCTTGGACGCATTCCTGATGCCGTGGAAAGGCCAACTCCATTATGCCTTCCCACTGTTCCCACTGGTTCATTAGGTCCTGCTCAAACTCCGCAGGGGCAGAGCGCGCATCATCATGATCACTCCAGAGTGGTCCAGGCAGCACTGATATACCACGTTGCTCGGCCTGTCAATAACAGACCCAATTACCCTGCCACCCCACCCAGACCTCATCACTCAGGGCAACAACAGGCTTCGTCACTCGGACCTGCAGCCTCTTCGCCTCACGGTGTGGCCGCTGCGTAACTGGGCCAGGGTGACAGGAAGCCTTCCACCTGGTCAACGTACCGGGCCAGGTGGAAGCGTTTCTTCTACAGCTGCAATACGCTCGATCTTGCTCCTGCTGAGGTCTCGACCCCCTCTATTTGGCCTACCTCTGGCCTTCAGCGGCAGGTCCTGGCGGTATCATCGCTGAGGATACACTCAGCAACCATCTCTACCTTCCAGCCAGGCTAAGGTGGACGTTCCGTGTTCTCATGCTCTATGGGTTCGAGATCCCTCAAGGGCTTGGAGAGCTTGCACCCTCGGGTGCGCCGCCAGCCCCAACCTGGGACCTCAACCTAGTTTTAATCAGACTTATGTCTCCCCCAGTCGAGCCGTTCACGACTGGCCCTCTGATATACCCGTCCTGGACGACAAACTTTCCTCGTAGCTGTTACATCGGCCAGACGGGTCTCCGAGCTCAGAGCTCTTACGAGGGTTCCGCCGTACACTAAGTTTCACAAAGACAAGGTGCAGTTATGACCGCACCCGGCTTTCCTCCCTAAGGTGGTTTCGGCCTTTCATGTTACCCACAGCTCAACGCAATGGGCACAACCATTGCACTCCTTGGACATCTGTGGAGTGCTCGCATTTATATTGCGCTGCCAGAACCATTTCGTAAGGTGCCCCAGCTCTGTCACGGTAGCGGGCCAAAGGGAGGGCTTGCTTGTTTTCCTCTCAGAGGATCACATCTCGGGTGATGGCAGACTTCCGAACTTGTTATGATTTGGCTCATATTTTCCCCAAGCCACATCATCGTGCAGTTTACCAGGGCTCAGGCTTCATCTGCCGCCTTGCTGGCTCGTGTTCCTACCCACGAGATCTGTCGCGCAGCTCCATTGGTCCTTGGTCCATACCTTTGCTTCGCAGTATGCCCTGGTTCAACAGTCAAGAGATGCTGTAGCCTCTGACTCAGCAGTTTTCATTCTGCCACATTTCACTCCGACCCCACCGCCTACGTAAGGCTTGGGATTCACCTAACTGGAATGGATATGAGCAATCACTCGAAGAAGAAAAGACGGTTACTTACCTTTGTAACTGTTGTTCTTCGAGATGTGTTGCTCATATCCATTCCACACCCGCCCTCCTTCCCCACTGTCGGAGTAGCCGGCAAGAAGGAACTGAGGAGCGGGTGGGCCGGCAGGGATATATATCAAGCGCCATGATGGCGCCACTCTAGGGGGCGACCTGCCGGCCCACCGAGTTGCTAGGGTAAAAGTTTTCTGACGAATGTGCACGCGCGGCGCGCACACCTAACTGGAATGGATATGAGCAACACATCTCGAAGAACAACAGTTACAAAGGTAAGTAACCGTCTTTTACTTTTGGATCAAAGCCAAAAAGACACCCCTAAGATGTGTGGTACTCTTGAAGCCTGCAGATCTTTAAACATATGGTTCAAACATGGGGTTGGGAATCTGCCAGAAGGTTATGCTACTTTAGCCATTGAACTAAAGATTGTTTTGACCAATAAATATTGCAACCAATCTTCCTTGTTGCAGTTACAACAACTAGAGGAGGAGACATCACTACTGTTTCATAGTGATAAGTGCTTTAAGATGTTCTTTAGAATTTCAAAGTTCTTTGAACAAGGCATTCTCTGAATTTGTACATCAGCATTGAACCACTAAGGGGAAGATGAATAGAAAGAGCTATAACTGTCTGCTTTGGTAGACAGAAGTTTTTCTACTACAGTCAATGCGTGGGGTGTACACGTGAGTAGTCACTTGGTCCAAGGCCTCAGACATCTTATGTCTGGACTTCCAACTTCAGCTGTTTAATCAAGAACTGAACAGAAAACTAGCCCTCAGAATGTCTCCAGGACCCACTTTCACATCAGTTACACTAAAGGCTCCTAACATTTCATTCTCCAAGGAAAATGATTTGAGGCCAAATTGCTGCAGTATGTTCTCTGTGGGCTGATCCAGATATCACTTCTGTAGCTTTGCAGTCCTGCATTTTGATAAGTGTTCACAACACTTGAAATAGCAAAAAGACCCCTGCCTTAGAGCAGTAGTTTTCAAACTTTTGTATTAGTGACCCCTTTCAAACAGCAAACCTGAGTGTGACCCCCCCCCTTATAATTAAAAACACTAATATTTAACACCATTATAAATGCTGGATGCAAAGTGGGGTTTAGGGTGGAGGCTGACAGCTTGTGACCCCCCAGTTTGAGAACCTCTGCCTTAGAGCTATTGCCTTTTGTAAGAGGCATCTTAACTAGCAGATGTATCTACGGAGGAATAAAGCTGCTTCTGCGTTTTCCACCAAGCTAAAATAGTTCTCATGTCAATGCCTCACTTCTTTTCCGACTGTAGTTTTAGTCCATGGATCCCATTAACTCATCCTTCCCTCCTTTGCTTAATCATCCTGTTATGAAAGTTGCATAACTTAAATTACATTGCATAATACCAGAAGGGAGTATAGTACTTTAAACAGGATTGCAGGAGAAAGTGAACTTAAGCCAGTGTTCTGGTGGCTTTATCACCAAACATGATACAGGGGCAAAAAGGTACTCAAGAACATTATAAAATGTAACTATTGCTTAGAGGAAATCAAATACTACATCAAAAAGGAATTGGCCAGGAACCCTTTAGGGACCAAAGGCACATTACAATACCTGCCACTACTGCTTGAAGCACAATCTAGTTCCAAAACAGAAGTAACATGGTAAATCTGTGTGTATTTAGTTTCATAGAACAATGTAAGCTCTATCTTGGATTCACCAATGCTGCCTGACTCTTCATGACTAAAAAAAGCACAACATTGATTAAAAAACTAAAATGCTATTAAATGGGTTTAATTTAACTGATAGGTCTTGAATTGTAGACTTGGAATCATCACTGAGTAGATGTTTCTAGTGAGAGGCCTGCAGGGATCAGTTCTTGAACATATGCAATTTATTATTAAAGACTATGGAAGAAAATAAAATCACTGAAAATATTTGCAGCCAGCAAGTTGGGGAAATGATAAGTAAGAGAACTATCACTGACTCAAAGCGGTCTGGATCACTTGGTAAATCATGCATACAAAGAATTTTAATACAGCTAAAATGTAAACACACATATAAGAACCAACAACGGGCCATAGAAACCTACTGGATGGAGGACTCTCTGGGAAGCTGACTCTGAAAGATTTGGGGATCATGGTGAATAATCAACTGAACATGAGCTCCCAGTGTGACACCGGCCAAAACAGCAAACTCCATCCTGGGATGCATGAAGAGGGGAATCTTCAGTAAAAGTAGAAGTTATTTTTCCTCTGTATCTGGCACTGGTGCAACCTCTGCTGGAATAGTACGTCATGTTCTGGTGCTCACAATTCAAAAAGGATGCGGATAAATTCAAAAGGGTTCAGAGAAGAAACTGTTAAAGGATTAGAAAACATGCCATAGTGGTAGATTCAAAGAGTTCACTCTATTGAGCTTAAAGAGAAGGCTAATGGGTGACTTGATTAGTCTATAGATTTTTACAGGGGAATAACTATTTAATAACGGGCTCTTCAGTCTAGCAGACAAAGGCCAACACGCTGCAGTGGTTGGAAGTTGAAGCTAGAGCACCTGAGACTGGGAACAAGAAATTAATAGTAGGAGTAATCAATCATTGGAACAGTTTACCAGGGGTCATGATGGAGTCTCCATCCCTGGCAATTTTTAAATCAGGTTGGATTTTTTCCCCCTAACATTCTCTAGGAATTGTGGGTAAAAGCATCTGGCCTGTGTTGTACAGGAGGGCAGACTAGATGATTGCAATAATCCCTTCTGGCCTTGGACTATGAATGAGGTGATTTTCTATGGAGGAACCTACCTCTTCTCTGGGACTTCAGCTCACACTTTACACTGAGATTTTTTATTTTTAAAATTCCAACCCATCCCCAAAGGGATCAGTTACAGAGCACTTGGTAATCTTTTAGCTGTGTGGGTTGGTTTTGTTTCTTTGGGGTTGCCAGAGGGCAAAAACAGTTTTTGCTAATCCAGACAATTTTCTTTTTAAATTAGCTATCAAGCTGTTATGATTGTTCATTGCTTTGATTTCAAGTATTAGTATTAACTCTAGAAATCTGGGTGCAGAGATTTGATTGCTCTGGCTGTTATACTCCACCACGATAAAAGCATCCACCCCAGAAGAATGGTTGAACACATTGGCACAAAGGAGTTACAGCAGCAATGAGTTTAATGCACTTATCAAGAAATGGAAATTAATTTAACATCACCTTGGCAGGGATATGGATTACATGACCCATTAAATCCTTTTAGGTTTGGTCACTTGGTTTTAGGCATTTATTTTAGCACTCAGACAATTGTGTCCTGGTGTGATTTATTTATTGATCAGACAAGATGATTCCTGCTTCTAAAGTAATTAAAGCATTACATTTTGTCTCTTCGTTACAATACTTAGCATATTAAACAAAATTTAGGACTGTTTCACAAACAGGAACTATATGGAAACAACCAAGGTTATCTGCAACATCTTCACGTTGTTGCTTTGGAGAAGCAACAGAAGTAAAAATTAAATAGCGAGCTCTCCAAGGAGAGAATTTAGACTATACCACCACCTTCACAAAAATATCCTCAACTTTATATGTGTTTCACCCAGCAACAACTGTAGGTTAAGCTACTACAGGAACTTCACACAGCACATCTAAAAAATTTACATGTGCAGTATAACTGCTTTTTAATTCATGCATTTACTCAAAGACAGACTGGAACATTTCTTGTCCCACCTTAATGTAAATTTCTCTCTCTTCGTCTGTCATAAGTGACACTAGATCTGGATTGGCACTAACTTCACTGTACAAGTGGGCCTGTCCAGCAACCATTACTGTAGGATCCAGTGTTTCCTGCTCCTCTTGTTCCAAGTCACTCCCTGCTGCTTTAACTACCGCAGGTTTTGCATGTTTGGCCTCCTCCTCTGATTCACTGGTGTCACTTTCTGACTCAAGCAGTTTGTTTTTGGCAAGAGGAGGGGGATGAGCTGTGCCAGAGGAAGACTTAGATTCATGGATGAGAAGAGTCCTTATTACTTCATTATCAGGAACAGCTTCCTTAACAGAGTCATCAGTTTCTTTGGACGTTTCTGTTCCCAAAAACAAAAGAGCACCAAATAAGCCACACACAATTAACATGTAAACAGACCCGTAATTTGCCACTTGAACAATCCTACTTAAGTTTGACAATTGCAATCAAATGATAAGACGTCTTTCACAAGTGAATGGAAAGAGTGCTTCCCTGTTCATTTATAAGTAGGGTATATGAAGTATATTAAAATGGGATGGAGAGCGAAGGACAGTAAATGCACCTCCAGCCCTCCTTTAAAATAGAGTGCGCCACCTCAGCTGTAGTTATTGTATCTGATATTGAGCATACCTGTTTCAAAGGTTTTCTAGACATGGCACCCTGGCTGCTTCTGTAATTCAGCACCAGATGTATCAGTTAGGAAATAAAATTAGATTTATGTTTGAAATATATTTAAGTTACCTTAGAAGCATTGAGCCAGTAAAGATTTTTTTGTAGTTGGATCTGGCACATTGTATAACTTACTCCTCAACTGAAAAATTCTGAACAAGATTATATTTGATTAAACTGACCTACTTTAATGGTTTATTCTGTGGTTAATACTTGTTTCCTGATTATCAGTAGATTGCCCTCCTCAGCCTTATGTACATAATAGACCTCTACCCCTGATATAACATGAATTCGGGTATAAATGTGGTAAAGCAGTGCTCTGGGGAGGGACGGGGCAGGGCTGCGCACTCTGGGGGAATCAAAGCAAGTCTGATATAACATGGTTTCATCTATAATGTGGTAAGATTTTTTGGCTCCCAAGAACAGGCTTATATCGAGGTAGAGGTGTATTCCTTTAAGCCTTCAGATCTTTGTTTATAAATCTAATCCAAACCTCATCTTCAGTTTTTGGAGTCGGAGGCCAGCGTTTTCAGAAGTGATCAGTGAATAAGGTGTCTCTCAAACTTGGTGCTCCAAAAGGGCCCAGTTTTCAAAAAAGAGTGCTCAGCACTTTTTGAATGTTAGTACACTTTAAGTGTCTCTAGGCTAGGTGAACATGCTGAATCACTACTAGCATTTGAAAAATCTTGTCCTGTATAGATTTATGTTTGTTAAGGCCAGAAGGAACTAGTTAGTATAAACTAATCTTATCTCCTATATATCACAAGTCATAATGTCTGATTGAGCTAGAATGCATCTTTTATAAAGATGCCCCAACCTTGATTTAAAGGCTTCAAGGGATGGGAAAAAAATATATATACCTCATTCCTTGTCAAGATTTTCAAATGGTTAGTTACCCTCTTAATACATCTTATTTCCAGCTTGAATTTATCTAGCTTCAGCTTCTAGCTATTGAATCTTGTTAAGCTTTTGTCTGCTTGCTTAAAGAGCCCTCTATTAGCAGAAGTCTCCTACATAGGTACTTGTACAGATATAAATATCCCTAAAGCAGCATTCAGTTTCCTGCTATTCCCAGATTTAGAAGAGCTTTACAAAGATGTATTGTTACATAGAATACATCATTCAAGAAGATATTTTAAAATATAAGGCTACTAAAAGATTGGGATTTTTCAGAACTTGGTGGCTAAAGCAAGGTTCTTAAATCTGTATTTAGGTACCTACATGAGGACAGTTTTCAAAAGTGCTGAGTATCCACCAGCTACAAAGGTGGTGGTCAGGAGATAATCAATTACAGTACATTCCTAACTACAAGGACATATCAAAACATGACCATACATTCAAATATTAGGGTCTTGAACTTTGTCTTACCAATACTGGAGTCAGTTGCATATGAAGATGCTCCTTGTACAGTACTTTGTGTCATCCATATAGGATGTTCTTTAGTCACTTTTTCCTTCCCTTTCTTCTTTGGTTCAGAATCTTGGACATCAATGACCAAGTTTTGAACATACATATTAGGGACAGATGAATTCTTGTTGGCCCATTTCTCAGGATGGGTACTGGAGTCCAGGATGCTTGAACACACCTTCTGTTCAAAGCTGAAGGGAAAAAAAGTTTAATTCTTGCTTCCAGGATGTCACTTTCCCAAACTCCAGGGTATTTAAAAGCCCCCCCCCACTAAAACACACCACCACCACCACATCTCTCAAATCAAGGAAACTGACACAAGATTAATTTCAGTTTGGCCAGCTACACCATATCTCGAGATAATTTTATCTCCTCCCCAACCCACGATTAACGTGTGTGTGGTTCTGAGCCCTTAATAGCTGCATACTCTTTTCTAGAGCACATTTTTGGATCAAGTGTATTGTCAAGATTAATATCATGGTTTTCACAGGACAGTAGAGAGTAAAGAGAACAAGAGTAGCCCAAATTAATAGAGAGAAATATAACAAACTTTTAAGAAGCAAGAAACTCCCCCCAATGTGAAAAAAAATCTGAATTTGACAGGTAAATACACACCTTTAATAACTGGGAGTTTTTAAGAGTGCCATACACTACAGATATGCCAAACATAACAGGTCTGTATGTTAAACTGTTATGGAAAAAAAAAAACAAAAAAAACAAACACAAACCACTCAGGCACAATACAAGACAAATAGAGTAGAAAGAACAGTGAAACTAGAATGTTGCACAGAAAAGGATTTTACGTTTATTTATTATTTTCTATGCATTGAACTTGGCATATATTAAGCAAGAACTTGTTGCAGTGCAGCATTAAAGAGACTCCATTCTAGACTTTGTAAAAGGATAAAGTTTAGAGGAGACAAAGGAGTTGTTGGGCAAGTGTTCAATAAGATATAAATAGGGATGGAGACAGAGAATGCTGAAAGTGAGTAAGAAGTAAATAGCAGTAGTCAAGGAGTAAGTGTTAGCGTTACCTGCCAACAAGTAGTTTTGGGGGGCTGGAATTTTGGAAGTTTAGAGAAAGAAGCAGTAAGATGTGCTTGAGGGCCCGGGAGTGCAGGAAAGGAGGCAGAGGAGAATCAAAAGTGATATCAAGGCTGTGAGCTTGGGTAATAGGAAGGATTAAGAAAAGAAGAGAGGATAGGGCTTAAGTGGGAAAGTTAAAAAACAAAACACAAATAATCTGTCATCTAAGCAAATATGGGAGTCAAGTAGTAATGGTATCAATGATGAGGGACAAGTCATTCATGGAAGATAGAGGGGGAAAAAGATGTAGAGAACCATGGGAATCAACACAAAAACTTCAGATAAGCAGAAAGGGGTGGGGGCGGGAACAAAGTTGAGATGGGAATAACACATACCATGTCAGAGGGAGCAGAGAGATGAGAAACATTGCCATGGGGTTGGGGAGGACAGTGGAAGAGGGCTTAACTTGATCAAGCAACAGTTATTGGGGACTTTCTTGAGAGTAATGTCTGTGAAGGAAAGTTGGAGAAAGCCACATGGCAAAAAGTTGGAGGGAAAATGTTAGAGGGAAAATGTTAGAAACTATTGAGTGCAGAGTAGTAGGAACAGAGGCTGAAGGGGAACAGGAAGAGGAGGGTTCTGCGAGAGTGAATCCAATGGAGTTTTAAAAAGAGGAAAACAAGGGCATGTTTGAATGTGGAAAGGAAAGTGAGACAGGTGAGTGACTGAAGGGGATTAAGGTCAGGAGCGGAAGGAGTCAGGAGCAAGAGAGCAGATAACTGGGTTGGAGATAATAGGAGAAGGAAGAGATTGGCATGAAAAATAAGATGGAGGGAAAGAAGTGAAGGAGAGCCTAGCAAAGTGTGTTAGTTCTAATTTTTTAAGCAGTTATCAGGATTTTAGGCAGATACAGAAAAGAAGTAGGCTGGTACTTTTAAGGAAGGCACAGTGACGAAAAGGTGCCAATGTTTAGATGCACAGGAGACAGAACTAAATTATGTAAATACAGGCCTTAGTGGCCTTTTGAAAGACAATTCATTATTCTAGTCAGCATGATTTTACCTCATCATCTTGGGCCACTTTCTGTCCCCTTCTTACATGGGAAGAAAGATTTACAAGTTTAGTTTAAATTATGCTCTGGAAGAAACGAGCCAGAAAAGATTGTTTCCATAAGTTATAACATGTATTGAAAAGAGATTTCTCTTCATACCTTTCTGATAGCTCTGGAATTTCTGTTGGCTGAGGCTCAAGCAAATCATGTGGTAGAACAACATCTTCAGTCTCGTGCAGCAGTGCAAAGATGGGTTCGATCTGTTCGTTAAATTTTGCTAGCAAGGTTCGAGCATCTCGTTTGGGAAGCGCAGAGGCATCCTCCTCAACTTCAGCATTGCAGTAGGTGCAGCGGAAAGTCTCTGCAACATCACCCCCATTTGAAATTCACAAGTTAGTAAAAGATACAAAAATTTAGCAGAGAACTTTGCCAAGGAGTTTGCTCCCCCAATAAACAAGACTTTTGAAGAACAACTCAATTCCATGCTACAACCATTTATTGAAGAGACACAATCAACTTGAAATCCGTTAATCTCAAAAAATTTTGTTAAAAAGGAGTTGCTGATACTAGTCCTGCCTCTGAATCCTAGGGAACAATGAGAGTTTTACAAACACATTTGCCTCTGATTTTGACACACTTGTTGTGTAAAAGATCCACAGAGACTACCAGAGGAAAGAAACTGTGCATTTAGCAACATCTTCTGTATAGTCAGTTTCTTCTAATATCTTATACTCGTTCACTCATCTTAGATGTAACATGGAACAAGAGGTAAAATATTTTCAGGCAGATTTGATGTTTAAATTGAGTGTCCTTTTAAACACAATGGTGCTGTTTCTAGCTGAATCCTGCAGTGAAAACCAGTACCTCTACCTCAAGGAACCTGTTTGAAATGTATAGTCCTACTCTGAACAGTGACTCTGAAAAAGTGTCACGTTCAGCTGCTTCCATATTTATTGTTTCAGTGATTACAGATAAAATTTGCTCAGTTTACAAGTCAAGGATTTTGCCAGCACACAGCCCTGCAAATTCCCTTTACAATCTCAAAATCAAGCTTAGTTCATTCTTTCTGATTCATTCATCCTTACCAGCTACCCAGATGTTTATAGTGTAGGTGTCAGATTGCCATTGCATCATACTTCCCAATGCCTTGTCCTGTGAATCTGAAATGCAACTTCTGGTTCAGTTGGCTTGAAGAAGAGGCAGAAACTCCTGAGTTCTTATGTCAGCTCAGCTCCTGACTTGCTCGTGGCTTTGGAAAGACACTGAACCTCTATGTCTCAGTTCCCTATCTGTAGAATGGGGATGCTTATACCTCCCCCTCTGGTGTTAGGAGAATTAGTTAATGTTGTTAAAATATAGCATTTCAAATTGTTTTATTAATACTTTATGGCATCTTGCCTCTGGATCTTCATGCATTTATAATCATTAAATTAATTTAACCTCACAACACCGAGATGAAATGGGAATTTACTTGCATTTTAAAAGGTGAGGAAATTAAAGACACGTAAAACTTGGTTAAACTACTTGGCCAAGGTCAAACAGCAAGTCCATAGCAGAGCTGAGACTAATCTGAATCCCAGGGCTGCATTTTAGCTACAAGAATACCCTTCCATGTCACCACAGCTCATTCTACAAGTCCAATTATTTCCTTGTACGTTTTTTTTTTTAGGGCAAATGTCCAAAAACATAACCCAATCAACCTGGTTCTATTATGAAATGTGCACAGATCCAGACACATTTAATGCTGCCAATGATTTCCTGAAGGATGAGAGTGGATGAGCAGTCTAGCTGGCATACCTGTGAATATGTCAAACAGCTGATTTACTTCCAGGTCTGTGTAAGTGCTGAAGCAAGATGGACACTTGAAGGAGGACCTAGTAGTTGAATCCCGCTCATCTGCCTCTATCTTCCGGCGCACATGATCCAGTTTGTACTTCACCACATCCACCAGCACCTTGTAGTTGATGTAGTAGTAATTATGCCTTGTACTCTTCCCATTGGGCCCTGTTTCAACCCGCATGCGCAGCTTGACAAATTTATCTGCCTTGAGTGTGTTGAGGACAGTGCGCAACTGTTTGCGTTCATACTTGAGCAGTAGCAACAAGTCATCCTCCTTCACACAGGGGTATCGGATCAATACATCAAGGACCAGTGCGTACTCTACCCCATAGAAGCCACGCACCATGTATTTGGCCAACCGTTTCAGTGCTGCTGGGACTTCCGTAATAACATCTTGATCTCCCATCAGTAACTAAATGGTGTCAGAAAGAGGAGTGTTAGTATATGTAACACCAACAGATCCCAGTTGCCAGGATTGAACCTAGGGCCTCTGGAGCTTAGTGCGTGAGCCTCTACAGCATGAGCTAAAAGCCACATGGCTATTAGCTAAGGCTGTAGAGCAAACTCAATCTCTTTCTCTAAGTGGCCTCGGTACCACTACATGGGATAGTACACCAAACCCAGGAGGTGAGTGTTACATATACAGCCTACTCAATATTAAGTGTTTTGTGAACCTTTGGATAGCTCAGACTGGTTCTAAAGCAGGTCTTCTGCAATGCTGCTCTTTCAATAGGAGCCTGAGTCTGTGTCTACATTCTGTGCAATCGTCGTTAGGTTCTGATCAACATCACCACATCTGGATATTAAAGCTTATTGAATGCTTTTGGGCCTAGCTGTGTATTAGTGAATATCCATGCAACAGATGCCCCCTGCTGGGTAAGAGCACACAGAAGAAAGGAAGGGAGAAGGGGTTAGAAGAACTCCACAAGCTTCCTCTGACAAGATTTTCCCTTGAGCTATCTCCTCTGGGGGTAGACATGGGGGTAGGATGAGGACAGGATTTTGGTTTCTAAACGTCACCCACCCCACCTTTAAGGCTACCATTTTCTTTCAGCTTGTCTTGTAGATCACATCAATTGGAATTCAGGTCTGAAGTGAACATTGCATGTCCTGTGCTGGAACTTACTGTGTACAAGGTTAGTGAGAAGTCTCTGCAAGTGTCATATGATCTCTTACAGCTGCCAACCCTTACAGATTTGCCAGGAGTCTCCCAGAATCGGGCTTAATCTCCTGGAGGCAACTGAAGCCAATCCAGGAGATTTTAAACTGCTAAAAGTCTGACAGCACAGCAGGGATAAAGCAGGCTCCCTACCTGCCCTGGCCCTGCACCACTCCCGGGAGCAGCCAGCATGTCTAGTCCCTACGGAAGGGAGGGTCCCTGCACACTGCCCCTGCCCACAGATGCTGCCCCCGCAGCTTCCATTGGCCACGGTTCCTGGCCAACGGGAGCTGCTGAAGCAGCACTGGGGGCAGGGGCAGCAGACCGAGCCACCTGCACCCCACCCATGGGCCGGACGTGCCAGCCACTTCAGGAGTGGCATGAAGCCAGGGCAGGCAGGGATCCTGCCTTAGCCCTGCTTCACCACTGGTCAGGACTCACCTCAAGTAAGCGCTGCCCGGCTGGAACCCACCCCCACACTCCCTCCTGCACCCCAACCCTCTGCCCTGAGCCCCACACCATAGGTCAGAACCTCCTCCCATAGCCAAACTCTCTCCCAGAGCCTGCACCCCAATCCTCTGCCCCAGCCCTGAGTCCCCTCCTGCACCCAAAGTCCCTCTCAGAGCCTGCACTCCTCCTGCACACCAACCTCCTTCCCCAGGCTCAGTCCAGAGCACCCCCCCCCCCCACACACACACACACACTCCAAATCCCTTGGCCCCAGCCCAGAGCCCACATCCCAACTCCTTGCCCAGTGAAAGTGAGTGAGGGTTGGGGAGAGCAAATAAAGGAAGGAGGTGGGATGGAGTGAGCAGGGGCAGGGCCTCATGGAAGGGGTGGGGCAAGGGTGTTTATGTGATTAGACAGTTGGCAACCCTAGATGTTTAACATGCCTCATGACACCATTCCAAGGGATAAACACAAGAGGGCAGCATTGAGATTGAACTATAAGACTTAATGTGGCATTTTCCATCTTCTAAATGCTTGACTTCTGTCCAGATTGCAATGGTCTCCAAGGGAATGAATGTTCAGCAACCCAGAAGAGCCGGAACACACAGGGGTTAGGCCTATTCCAGCCTTTCCCCAACATACCCATGTAGACAGGGTGCAGTGTAAGACTGTTCCACTTGCCCATAGCTACCAAGGAATACTCCTTGTGACAGGGATGTTCCCTGGCGGGATGATCTGACTGGTTTCTAGCACTTGTACATGGCACTGATTTGGGGCCTTTGTCACAAAATCAGTCCTATTAGTTAGAATTTATGCTCATACTCTCTAATTCAGCTATTTTAACCATTAACAGTAATGATGGTTATCAAGGGGAAAGAAATCTGTTCCCTGGATATGTCCCAAAGAAAGCATCTTGATTCAGTGTGTCCAGGCTGAGTAGTATCCTGTAACATTTTACACAGTACTTTTTATCCAGAACACTCTCCAAAGTATACACATAAAGCACCACTGGAATAGAGGGCCAGGTCCTCGGGGGGGAGGGCACCTGCCAACTGCAGCACAAGATGGGTGAGTGAGTGGGAGAATGGTCTGTGTAATGACACTGAGAAAACCTCCTCTTGCAAAATGCATCATATACTCTCCAATGTCCACATTGAGCTCCAGTTTTTAAGGTCTGGCCAGAATATTTCCTACAGCAAACTGCATGGAGCTAAGTCTATCTACCTTGAAGATGAATAGCTGATCTAATCCGGTCTAGGTTTGAACTGGTGTCTAAAGACCTCAATTTTGTGCTTAGACCACTCTGACACCCCTTCGGCATGGCTAGAAGCCCCACTGCTGTTTCTCTTTCATTGTTTTTATAAATCAGATTCTCTTTCCACAGCAAATGCTTCTGTTAATTACTAGAAGGGGTTTGATGAGGAGAGGGTTTCTCATTTTACATACATCCTGATAACTTCCCTGACCTAAAACTCTGTAAAAGGCAGCCTAGTTAGGCTACTGACAGAGGCAGTCTTCCCTGTGCACTGCTACACCAAGCTGCAGCAGGCACCAACTAACAGACTTCGCACTATAATAATCTACGTAATCATTAAAATGTAGACAATGCATTGTCCCCCTGTGAGGTAATTCAATAATGTTACCCCCATTTTATAGATGGGGAGTCAGAGAAATTAAGAGACTTGCTCACAGTCACCCAGGAATTTAGTGGCAGAACCAGGAGTACAACCCTGGAGTCCTATTCTCCTGCTGCAGGAGACAAGTCACTGTTAGTGTGCCACATGGGAGAAGTGTATAACTGAGGGTGGTGGAAGGTCAGATCCCACGTCTCATGACTGCCATTGTCCTTGCAAAGAACTCCCTCTCACCCAGCCTTGTCCTAGCAAGTCACTGAGACCTCAGTTTTTGTTATCTCATGACTATCCCTCTCCATGGCGGCCCCACTGACTGAGGCCATAATGTCAGGGGCGAGAGAGGAGTGGCTCAGCCACTCCTCTGTTCCCATCCTTAGCTTGTTCAGTGCTGCTTTGACATCACACATAATGGCATCTTGCTGGATGGTGTAGTACCAACAGCCCCTTTCATCTCATCTCATCTAAATTTCCTTCCCTTAAAGCTGCCTCTAGTAACATACTTCTGCATAAAATAATTTTATTGGTCTGACAATTGGACCACATATTTGTTAGGTGGTGAACTGCCTTTCCCACACACCTCCCCAAGGCATTACATGGCAGTGACCGTAAACTAGATGCTAGCTTTGCATTAAGCAAGAAGGCCATGGGATGGGTAACCGCGCAGGAGAGTCAGATCAGTATTATCTCCATTTGAGAGACAGAAATAAAGATACAGAGATTAAGTGACCTGACTGGATGCACTGTAGTCTGTAGCGGAGACCTGGGCATAGCTGCTAGGAGCCATAGTTTCTGGTCTTGCCTCTAACACAGACTTCTTGTGAGACTAGGGGGAAATCTCTGAGCTGCTGGGAGGCAGAGCCCTATTCACTTCAACGTGGATCCATTTACATTCAGTAATTTGCAGGCTCAGCATCCCAAGTCCCCGTGCGAGGAAGCCGGGCACATTTACAGCTTCTTGAACAAGTGTAACAGTTTTTTTAATTTATAAAATTGCTTAGGAACAAGTATTTTAAAAAAACCTGATTTACTTCAGCCTTGGCCCTAACCATTGTTAAATCAGATATGGTTTCAGCAGAATGGGAGCTCTCTTGCTCTCTAATGCATTATTTAAAATGGCCTAGTAGACACTACACAGAACTTTCAATTCTAAACAAATGTAAAGCCAATTTAATTTCTATTAAGGCACCTGGAAAGCAGTTCCATCTCACAGCTCTAAAGCCTCCTCATAGACAGGAGTGGGAACAAACCCCCTCCCACCCTGTATTGAGACATCACCTGCCAGTGTTGGTAAGAAATACAGACAAACTTCATTAGATTATAGGGAACTTAATCAAGTTGCAAGGACAATAACTAGCTTGACTTCCCAGGGAAAAGCCTAAAATAAAGAATATTAAAACTACCCTCAGAGCCTTTTTGCTTACAGAAGGTTACTTATCAAATTGATAGACAATTATCAAAGCAGCATTCAAGTTAACAGAAATCATAAACAGTATATTCAGCAAGATTTTCAAAAGCCAGTTGCTTAAAGTTAATATCTTACCATAGCTATTAGGAAATAAAATAAAAACAGCCCCACAATCATTTTATCAGTGAGAGTTTGATCAATTTATACATTTTAGAAATACTACAATGCTAGGATTTATTATACTAAAACCTTTAATAAGTCTTATACAATCAAACCCCTTGCAGTTGAATTAAACCACTCATTATTACCTCTCTGAGAGCATACAGGACCAATTTTCCCTAGAAAGTTTCTGATCTAATTTTGCAGCAGATATAACCCTTTTCCAAGGACTCAGAGCCAACCCTCATCCAAGCTTAATTCTTTGCCACCCTCTTCCTGGGCCTATCAATGATGAGTCCCAGCTGATAGCCATCTGGAAGGAGAAACACTCAAAGTGACTCTAGCACCTGAATGAAATCAACATTTAAATTATACCATGCAAATATTATTGCTAAACAGACACACTCAGAGCAGATAAGGGATTGAAATTATGGTTAGTTGTTGCAATCAAAAAGTAGCCTTTTTAATTAGCTGTTCTGCAGAAGATTAAAGCTATCAGCATAATTAATTCAGCAATGTGGGAAAGAACTAATGGGTATGTGGAATTACTAACCTGATTTCTATTACCTATTACCTCAAGCTGATAGTAAATCTCTTTCAGTGTGAATAAACTAAACCCAAGTCCCTTTACTTGGTTGCACAACGGATCCTTAGCCTTACCTGTTTTAACTTGCGTTTACAAGGTTTCATAACCACAGCAGCTTGCAAATATATATGCAGTTTGAGTATATTTTGCAGAAGAGAGAATGGAAGTTCTGTGTGTCATCAATCTATTTATGTATTCTAGTATTTTTCATCTTTGGAGCCCTTCACAAATATTAAGGAGTTAATCCTCACAACATCTCCATGACATAGGGAAGCAAGTGGGTAATATAATCTCCCATTTATAGGTGAGGAAACTGAGGTAGAAAAATTAAGACAAGGCCAGAAAGGATGTCAGAGCCAGGATTAGAACACTGCAGAGCCTAACTCCAAGTTCCATGCTTTGATCATCAGACAACACGTCTCTTACACATATGTGCTCATATCTGTTCCTGTATGTGGAGATTAGGTTGTCCAAAGGAGCTCCACACTCACATGACACATACTGCCAATTCCTCACCACAAATCTGTTTTCCCTACACTGAGGCTCTGTTCCTGTAAACTGCCTGGCATGGGGGCACCCCACGTGCCTGCACAGTCCCACTAAAATCAGTGGAGCAGCTTGCAGGATCTTGGGCCAAGGAGCCGAGCCTGTGAAACATTGGGTGCCAGAATTCAGGGAGAGATAGACAAGGCAGAGGAGGTCATATCTTTCTTTGGACCAACTTCTGTTGGTAAGAGAGACTAGCTTTCACCAAGAGAAATTGGTCCAATAAAAGATATGACCTCCCCTGCCTTGTATCTCTCATATCATGGGACCAACATGGCTACAAAAACACTTGATCAAAATTAAGGGTGCAAATCTCACTAGCTTCAGTGAGAGCTCAAGGCACTGAGCACGTGTAGGGGTGAGGTCCAAGAGGAACATGCAGATTGGAAACTATAGTAAATGTTTGTTCTGCAAACCAGAAACTGAGAGAAGAGGAACTAATTTAAGTTTACCAAGCGAGCTCTGCAACAATGGAATGTTCAATCATGGGGCGAGGGTCACAGATTTTTTAAACCAATTAAATGTGAATTTAGATCTCGTGAATACATCAGTACAACAGAGGAATGTAACAGATAAGAATGACTCCAATATTTCAACCCCAATATTCCAAAAATAAAAATGGAATTTAGATTTCTAAAATATTTGTACAAGTAAATGCAGTGGATTTTCCCCTCAAAAATCATTATAGTACATGGAATATAATACACTCAGTTGACTGTATTTTGGTTAAATTAGAACAAACCAAATAGCGATAATGTTACTGCCATGGGCATCAGCACTTTGCAGATAAAAACAACCATACAGATCAAGTTTATCCTGAGCCTTGGGAATTTTTACAATTAATAATACCTAGTACTTATATGGTACTTTCCAACTTCAAAGCATTTTAACCAATCTTATCCTCAAATAGTCTTCAGTCAATGGGGAAAAGGGGGCTAGATCACAAGAAAACATTAAATTGGTTTCTAAAATAAGTAGTATTGTGACCTGGCTTAAAACATTTTCGTCATCCGATAAAACTGTTCAGGAGCATAAAATCACACAAATCTGAGCAAGTTGTGACTAATAAAACAAGTGTTCAGAGGTGGAGACAAATGATCTCCACAGCACTGCCGAGATGGTTGCTCAGTCAGGCAATTTCACTGGCAATGAGGTTAGTAGAGCATTTTATATAGAATTATTTTGTTTACTCATTACCCTTTTCATTGGCTTTATGCTGTGCAGTTAGAGAGAGCAAAGGTGAGACCTGTAAGCAGAGTAAAATAAGGTATGGTTTGCACTGGATTTCCCAATACACATAGCCAAGACACAGCATCTAGGGGGTTCTATTTTCATGCTAATGTGCTATCATAATGCTCTAGAATATAACCCTCACTGAAAAATAGGAGTTAGAGACCAGGATAGACAAATGCATTTTGCCTCATTTCAAACTCACTTGAACATGGTTTGAAAGTTCATCTGGAAAATTAGGGCATTTGCATTGCAGTTATAAAACACTTGATAGAAGAAGCAGTGAGAGGACAGAGGAAACATACCCAATGGAAAAAAAAATAGAATAGAAAATGGAGCAGACAGAGTGAAAAACAAATAAAGGGAGACTGAAGAATAGAGCAGAGAGTAAAAGAGAAACAATTAATAAAAGCAATGACTAGATTGGGTCACATTCTGGTCACTGGTCTGGTGGCACATTGGAGCTATAGAAGACTCACAAGAAGCTGGGCAAATACCGTACGTTGGACACCAGAACAAGTGCAGCAAAAGTCCAGTGTAAGTGGTCCCTGGCGCTGCTCTAACTTACACTAGTGTCCGCAGTGTCGCCTGGTCTGGGAAGAAGACTCTTGGTAGCACAAATGTGGTTTAAAGTAACTTTTGCCCTTACCCTACCTCCCCCTGCGCATCAACTTCTGTACTGAATATCTCAGAAAGCACAGCACAGAAGCTACCCTACTCTGTATATTACATCAAAAAAACTATGTTAAAGGAATGCTTGCAAAGTCAAGCACCTGAAAGTTAGAAAATGCCAGAATTAAGTTTCCCATGCACCCATAATTTGGCCCACTTGTACATGTGCATTAAGATAGTCTTTGATTACATGGTCACATATTATTTTTTCCACAGGCGCCCTACCTCATTTAGTGCACAGCACAGGCCTCTGCTGGGGATGAATAACAGTTGTGTAGTGAAGGAAAGTGTTGTGTGTAGGAGCCGGGCCTCATTTGCAGAAATTGGAAGGCGTGTAGTGGATCAGGCAAGGAATTGCAGGAAGAGAAAGGAAGGTCTCATGGTTTTGCAGTTGAATGCTTCCCTTGTGAATCTGATTCTACCCCTGCTTGTATGAGAGTTCCTATATGATTCTGGGTAGGTCACATGAACTAGGTTTTTCACAGGTGGCCACTAATGTTGTGTGTTCCTCATTTTCTGGGTGTCCAATGTGATATTTTGGGTTTTGATTTGAAGAAGCACTGAGCACTGACAGTTGCAACCGAAGGCAAGGGGAGCTGTGCTTTGAGTATATGAAGTGCTACATAATGCTAAGTACTCTGAAAAATCAGGTCATCAGTGTCTCCAACTGGGCATTTAAGGTATATTTTTTAACATACTCAGCGTGCCTTGGTTCCCCATCTGTAAAACAGGGATATTCCCTACTCATCTCACAGGGGTGTTGTGAAAATAAGTTAGTGGCTGTGAAGAACTGAGATACCAAAGGAAAAAAGCCCATGAAGACATTAATAATCTTATCTGCAGAATAGCATGCAGTAAATAAAGCTTGGGGCTACATATTAAACAATGAGGAGAAAACATAATATTGAACAGCTGCTCACCACCCAGCCTATGCACTGAATGAGGCACAAATCTGGTGGAAAAAATAGTATATGATCATGTAATTAAAGACTATATCATAATGGACATATGCTGTGGATTTAAAGACTGCAACCCTGATGATGCTCCATATCAAGGGTCAATATGAAAAAAAATATGTCATCATGTGGAACAAATTTTTACTTTTTTTTAATCTGAGGAAATTACATAGAAAGCTAAATTAGATGAACATTAAGGTTGCACAGTGAAACACTCAAATGTTCGGAAATGCCAAAATTAAGGTTGCCTGTGCAACCTTAATTAGATCATTTGTCCACGTGTATTATGACAGTCTTCAATTATATCATCACACACTATTTTTCCTACTGGATCCCTGCTTTATTGACTGATTTCTTCTATGCAGCATAACAAAAAGGCCACCCATCCATAGACTTTGATCACCCTGGCAATAGTTTAAAATTATAAAACCAAAAATGCAATTCAGGCAGCTCGCCCCTTGTAAGAAGTAGCAGCTTGGAATTAAATACAAAATTCAAATAATAGTTTAGCCTATACCTCCATCCTCCTGGCTCTCTTTGAAAGGCAAGTGAAACAAATGACTCTTGCAGGATACCTTGAAAATCAACAAATCCAGGTTATTTTGCACAAGAGGCAGCCAAAGTTCTTTTTACTTATTAAGGGGTTTCATCGGGCCCCTGCCCCGTAGGCCCGACCGGCCCCCCCGCCCCTTCTCCGCAAGCCGGCTGCACGACCTGCAGCCGGTCCGTTTCCAAACCGCTCCTAGGAAGCAGCTCTACATGCTCGTGCTCCACACCCTTCACTTCCTCACCCTCGTGTCCCGCCCCGATACAAAGTGGCGGGACCTCCTGCCACCTCTGGAGGGTGAGGAGCCCTGGTGGGTCAGCCTCTACTCCACCCTGGTCCCAAGGCCCACTGGGGATATCAGTTGGCGGCTCCTTCATGGGGCCGTGAGCACGGGCGTGTACTTGGCGTGGTTTACCCCTGTCCCGGACACCTGCCCCTTCTGCGGCGTGAGGGAGACCCTGGCGCACGTTTACTTAGAGTGCGCCCGGTTGCAGCCCCTACACCGGCTCCTCATTAACATCCTTTTACGTTTCTGGCTGCACTTTTCCCCTCACCTCCTTCTCTACGCACTCCCTATCCGTGGCCCCACGAAGTCCCGGGACCTCCTGGTCAACTTCCTCCTCGCCCTGGCTAAAAAGGCCATCTACGCGACCAGAGAGAGGAGGTTGGCCGATGGAGACCCCGGCGACTGTGGGGCTTGTTTCCGATCCATGGTCCGTTCACGCATCTGGGCGGAGTTCCTCTGGGCGGCGTCCACTGGCTCCCTTGACACCTTTGAGGAGCAGTGGGCGCTGTCCGGGGTTCTCTGCTCGGTGTCCCCGTCAGGTTCCCTTCTTATGACCCTTTGACCTCACTCCTGTCCCTGTCCTTTTATTAGTTGTCCCCCGAACTCAGTGGGTTCTGTGGTCCTGTGAGTCCTCCCCTTAGGCTGGGGGGGGGATCCTTTAGCAGTGGGTGGGCTTTGCCCGCCCACTTCCCAGACACCCAATAGATGCTTATTAAGGGGACACCTGGTAAAACTAAGAGTGCTGCTAGAGTATTTAGAGCACAAGCAAAGAAGTACTGTCATACTTTATGCAGAATATTGTAAATCAGTTGCATTCACTACTGATGATAGGATGGTAAGGGTTTGGTTTTTTTTTTTGAAGGACAGGTTAGTTTAGGGTCAGATTTTTGCCTCCCTCTTTCACATTGATTAATACACTACTCCACCAAGTAGTTCTAATTACCTCAATAGTACCAACTCCGGAATTAGGGTGTGGATTATGGAGTAATTTAAAATCTGTTTTTTAATGCCATGAAATATAACATTTGATTACCCTTGTTTGTTTAGGTAAAGTGGTTCATGTGACCCATAGCACTGCACCATTAGTCAGGTATGTTGTGGGTCATATATACATATTTATGTCTGTGTGGGAATAAAGGCACCTTACTCCACTATGCTCAAGTCTTAGTAAAAATAGGTTAAAGATAAAACTCAAATCAAACTTGTTTACAATCAGATTAAAGAAAGAACCCGAAGATAATAGTGAATTACAAAACCCCCACATACTGAATGATATGTTGCTGGTGGCTCACTTGTTAACATTTTTTGATTAGGTACAGAATTAAAGAAACTCTCTCACTGCTTTTGTTCAGGTCAATTGAGTTAAGTAGTTAGATGCTTATCTTACCTAGGCTCAAGTGGGGACTACCAGTGTAGTGAGAGATTTTTGCCTTGAATGTTCTGAATAAAGGCTTGCAGAAAAATCTTGGAAGGGGGTTTAATTTTGTAATTTTTTCTCAGTTGGACATAAAAAGAGTGGTGACAGCATCAGGACACTTTAGTGTGCATAAAATAGTAATTAGTTTTAAAATTAAGGCTTTAAATAAGTACAAATTAAAAATAGTTTAAATTTAGACAATCCAATATGGCAGACCAAAATACCAGATACGGGGAAAGATCACCTAGAACTTTCTAAGAACTCCTAGAACCCAAGATGGTGTCAGGGAGGAGCTGTCACATGTAGGTACACATGAGTTAGAAAGCAGGTAGCTGACTGGCTAAGAGAATATCATCCCACTGAAAGAGCAACCAATCAGAGGCAGAGAAAATATGATGCCACTGAAAGGCAACCAATCAGAGATGAGCAGGGTAGGCTGGAAAGTGTATATAAGGGCAACAGGCAATAAGCTGGCCTCCTAGTCCTTTGGGACCTTCAAGAAGCACAGGTGGTAGAAGACTCCTATTTGAAAGAGGGTTCCTAGGCAGGTCTGGGTAGATTCTTATGAGGCTTTGGGTGAGGATTGCTTTGGGGTTTTGAAGAGGCAGCAAGTAAAGCTAGCTAAATTTTGGGTAGAGTCTTGAGGCTTTGGGTGGGGGTTGTGTTGGAGTTCAAGAAAGACGCTGCTTGTGAGAAGCCTCAAGAAGCAACAGTTGCAACAGCAGCAGCAGGAGAACCCTGAGATTGCCCTCACAACAGTTGCTGTAGCAACCATGCCAACAGCCTCCACCAGCAGCAGCTCTGTAACCGCCCTTGG